>NC_069505.1:82301538-82660288 GCF_027579735.1 Bombina bombina | reverse complement strand
CCTTCAGTAAGTCCATTATTAGCATTTGGTACTTCCCTGTAAAAAGAATATTAGATATTAGATATAATTAAGGAACACCTCTCTTACATCTCAGGTGATAATCCATTGTCTGCATTATCTGAAGACTTTACAGAGAATCATTCCTAATGGGTAGACACCTTTAGGGGTCTGCTATAGAATGGGTAGACCTTTGAGGGGGCAAATAATTTAGACTTTTATGCACACAAGAAACCTATTGGATATTCAGAAACATAGAAACAGAGAATGTGATGGTAGATAAACCAAAAAAGGCCCATCAAGTATATCTCAGATATCTCAGATACTGGTAGGTTTTAGGTTAGAGGTAGGTAGGTAGATTTTGACTTAGACATCATAAATAATTGGAAATATAACAAAATACTTTTACGTATATACATATAAAATCACAGGTTAAAATCTCATATACTGGTAGGTTTTTAATTCTGAATTTGACATATATATATAACTCTTAAATGATAATTACGACCACTTCTTCTTAACTTAGGTTTTAGGCGGACCTGAAACTATTGGCTTGGTTGCAGCATCCTCTGTATAATAAATCTACCCCATAGGGTGAAGTTAAAAATTTTCCACCTTTTTCTCTAATTAACCATTAGTACTCTTTTTAATACTCAATTTAAATGTGATGATGTCCTTAGGTAATTAGGTCTATGAGTACTCTCTGTGGAGGACTGAAATTGTTCAGACTATTTCCTTATTTCTTTTATGGTTTTGTATGCCTTTTTCCAATGTAATGTATACAATGTTACTGATATTGAATTCAATTGGGCCATTCTTAAAAAAAAGTGATTTCTTACTTGCTGTCACAGGTTGGTGCATGAATTGGACCGCAAGCATTATAAACTTTTCCAGCAGGGCAATTGTATGCTATTTAGGAGGGAGACAGAAATAAATACAAATATTAACACAATGTGTATGATAAACTAATTTTAGAATGGAGCATCAATTTTAATACTAAATCATATGCTTATCATAAATTTGCTTCTTATTCTTAATTGGAAAACCCACAACAGAAGAACAATATTCTCCCACATCACTTACGGCAATGGCCTCCAGTCTTTCCTCTCCAGTCAACACAGACTCCACTGGAGGTACACAGTGAAGCATAGATCTCTAAGCTGGAACATTGCACTGAATCATTTCTAATACGGCACGCATCATAAATGCATCCCTCATGGTAAGGCTTTGGAGGTATCTTCTTATGACATTCTGCAAACACACTGTAAAGCAAAATAATTGTTAAACTCAGTTCTGTAAGAGTCCATAAAAATACTAGTTTGATCTATTACATCTGAGGAGGAGGTTTAACCTCATGTTAGAATATTTTACTAACACTTATTGTTCCAATTAGTTTATACCAAACAGGATAGCTTATAGTTTATAGAAGTATATCTGCTTAAAAGAACAGTTTGATGAAATTTAAACTTATAGATTTAAGAGTTCTACAAATATCATGTTAAATTCTATTGACTAACTTCAATGTTAAATACTCTCTATGCATCTTAGATGATAATACTTACTCGCTTAAGATCACATCACAAAGTGGCGAAGGTGGGCATTTAGGTGGTGGAGTTGGTGTACTGGGTGGTGGTGGTGGTAAAGGATTACAGTATGGTTTATCTGGAACATTAACCTTCCAGTGGTGAGCCATCTCTGAGCAGTCTTTAACAATCCTACCAGTTGGCAGACGACAGTCTTCAGTGCTGTTATTGGAGCAAGTACCTGTATTGGAAATGAAAAGACAATGATGTTATTAAGAGTGATACCATAGGAAATTTCAACAAAGTAACATCTTAGAACAAGACATGAAGTTTAGAAAAAAAAATACAAGCGTTAGAGAACCTTAGCATTAGGTTTAAGGTGGGAAGCAAAAAAATATTTATTGTAATGCAGAACACAATGTTGTTCAAGGGCTATTGTCATGTTGTCTGCCATAAGTTTACTGCTGGTAGGAGATTTTTTTAGAAGGTTATTTCCAACTTGTGTGCACCCTCTCAAAAAGGCTACCCCTGCTATTAATGTATAAAAAATAAACATGACTTGCCTATCAATGAAATGACATACAGATAAGTACTTAAACTTATAAGCCAATACAAATATTTAGCTATTCTTAGCTAGATAAGAAAGTTTTAGGTTTGCATAGTATTATATTATTAATATTATATTTTTAAGGAATATACGGTTAATATTTTACAAAATATTAATGGGACAAAATTCAAATTTAACAATTAAGAAAGAGGATGCACACTTTTTTTTTTGCACTGTATTTCTATTTGCACACTTTTGAAGGCTCCATCTCCTACTGAGCATGTGCACAAGTTCACAGTGTACACGTATACTAGTCTGTGATTGGCTGAAGGCTGTCACATGATACAGGGGGCTGGTGAATAGAGTGAAAAAAATTGTCCGAGAAATATCTACTGCTTATTTGAAATTCATAGTAAGTGTCATTTCATTGTCTTTTTATTATGCACTTTTTAATTATGCAATTCTACCTTTAAATTACATAGTTAAATATAACTATTGAGATGAATATACCACTCGTTTTGAAATTATGATAATTGCATTGTTTTATGTGCTTTCCCTTCTATTGGAGATTCATTTTCCAGGACGCAGGATGTTAGGCAGATAACAGGAAGCTGTAAATGGATATTATTACTCAACTTAATTATACCCAGTTTAACGCACCTTGAATGGTCAAAGGCTGGGTTAGCTTTTCTGGGCTTCAAGAACTACAATCCCCAGAGGTTTGAAGCAAATACTCCAGGCAACCGATCAGCTATTTTGTTACATGCAGAATGAAAATGTAATAAATGTAGGTACTCAGGGTTAGTGATTTTGTTAGCATACCACATTGTCCTTCTGTTTTGAGCCGAATTTACTGATGGCAATTTGATCACAAAGATCATTCCACTGAAAGAGATTAAGCATTGATTTCTGCGGATTTCGCACAATCATGTTGATACCAGCACTGGTTACAGTAATTCCATTCTTGGTGAATCCTGAGTAACCCAGTTGTTGTTAAACCTAATCTGTTGATATAAGTGGGAAAAGAGTATATTGTTTTACAATGAGCCTAAACAAATCATAGAAACAAATATTTTAAAACAGATAAGACACAAGGGGGTGTTTGGCGATCAATGTTTTGTAACTATGTTATACATATTTTCATTAACCCTTTCCACCTGGACTAAATTGTCTAGATCAGAGCTAAGTTCCGATGTAAAAAAAAGTTGAAATCGACGCGATCATTCATGGCGATCACATGATTTTCAATGATGGGGATAAGGTCAGGGGAAAGTGGCCTATGATGCTGAGGCATGCCCTCCAGGCCCGCAGGTCCCATTTAAGCAAACCGCGTATGGCTTCAGGACACCAAACGGCTAGGACCATCCATGCCGTCCTAAAACCACGGGGGAAAGGGGATTAAGATATGCAAACTAAAGAGCTCAAGCAATTAGTTTAAATAAAGGATAAATTAGATTTTTTTTTATGTAGGCATTTTATCTGGATTTCTGGAGTTTAAGTTTCGACCAAAATTAAATTAATTTTTTTTTTTTTTTAATTATATATATTTTAAAGAAAAGGGGGGAGAATTTAACGACAAACATATTTCATTCAAAATTAGTTTTTTGTTTTTAACTTTAAGTAACTTTTTTTTAGGCTTAGTGAATTTTGAGTATGAAAGTGGCTCAAGTAGGAAATCTATATCCATCATTCTCATTAATACACTACCCTATTGGTCATTTCGCCCTTTGTACATCACCCGTGTCAGCAGCCACTTCATCTGCTTTATAATAAACAAGAATGGACCCTGGACATGATAAACCATCCTCAGCATCACAGAAATAGTTATCAACAAGGACACGGAAGTTGTCAAACTTTGGGAGTTATCTGTTGCACAAGGACGTAGGTGCAATTTTGGCAGGAAGGTGTAGTAGATCCCATCAAAGGTAATATAATGAGGGTCACCCCAACCACTGCACACACCTATCAAGATAAAAATCTGAAAAGTTACATTTAGCAGGCTAAAAGACCTTTAGCCTACTACTTATTCTTTGTTAAAGAGATACCTAGGTAGGTGTCTGGAACACTACATGGCAGGAAATAGTTCTGCCATCTAGTGCTCTTGCAAATGGATACTATTCTTTTAAACTGCTTAAACTCTACTTATACTGCTGCCATAGAGTGCTGCAAACACGTGCACACTCCTAAGTGCAGATCCCAGCTTTTTAATAAAAGATACAGAGAGAAGTCAGAAAATTTGATTATAGACTAAATTAGACAGATGTTTAAAATTGCATGCTTTATCTGAACCATATTGGGGTTTCATATCCTTTAATGTGGAGGCAAAGTACATGAGATAGCATTTTTAAGTTGCAGGCAAGTTATAATAGTTACATTTATTTTTACTTTTATGATTAGAATTCAGTACTTACATTGACATTCATAATGGTAGCAACATCCATCTTGACTGTAAACTGTGACTGGTGGGAAACCATTGGCACATGTTATGGCTTTTACTGGAGGACAACTCACAGGCTCAATAGTAATAATGTTGTTTCCATGGCAGGTAGCGGTCGTGCAGTTGTTATACATCCAGGTTTCATTGGTCTGTGAAAACAAAGACATTACTCACATGCACACACATACATAAGTCCTTCTGTCCCGAACTAACACCTATTTACCTTTCTCTGTCTTTTCCTATTGCCCCCTTTCAGTTGCAAAATACCACCTAACCTAGTGCTCACCAAAGTTTAAGAGTTTTCAGTCAGTTGTAGTCTTTTACCTTTCTGGGAGGACATCCTTCAACAGGAGGAGATGTTTTTGTAATTGGTATTGTAGTCACAGTTGATGCTGTGGTAGGTTTTGTAGTTGTAGTTGAAACTGTAGTAGTAGTGGTTGTGGTAGTAGGAGTTGTTGTAGACTGGCAGGGACCTTGGAATCTCTCAGCCTCGCATAGATCATTACAGATTGCATAGAAACGACAGCCAGCCTCATCTGTCTTATTGTATATTACTTCCCCTGTGAGAAAAAAGTGTGCATTAGAGCCTTATATTGTTGCAGTGAATTATTATTATTATTATCATTTATTTGTAGAGCGCCAACAGATTCTGCAACGCTATAATTAAAGCACAAATTTAAAAATACACATAAAAATGATTAAAACAAACTTTTACATAGATCTATATTACAAATAAAATAATAAAAAGATTTCACTTCACTGATATGAATTGCATGTAGCAGATTCTGTACTGACAGTGCAATTCACATGTCTTAAATGACCAGTGGTTAAATAGATGAGAAAGATATAAATCATATATTTGATAGTAATAAATACCTGGTAAGAAGAGAGAATCGGCAACATGACAGAAGCAATGTGTTGTCTGTGAAGCTTTGGTAATTTCCCTTGTAGTAGTTGGAGGAGATGTTGTTGTAGTTGTTGTTGGTGTTGTTGTAGTCTCATGTATGGTTGTTATTGGTGTGGTAGTTTCACAGTGAGTGTAATCATCACAACAAAGGACTCTAATCTTATAATTATAACACATCTTAAGGAGTCCTTCTTGGTCTTCATTCTTACACACTAGTCCAACCTTTACATTGCACTTGACATTTTGGCCAATTTGTTCAATGCTAACACCTGGGAAATTCTCAGCCTGGCATTCAATTTCTGATGGGTGCTTACAGATTAAATGGTTTTTGGAAATTATGTTCTCATAGGTCTCAATGTCTCCTCCCTTGATATCAGAAGATGGATAATCTACGTCGATCCATTCTGACCACTTGCATTTGGGCTGACAAGTTATTCTAGTTGATGGGATAGTTTCTATAGTGGTCGATTCAGTTGTGGTGGTTTCTGTTGTGGTAGTAGTGGTTTCTGCCTTTGTAGTTACAGCAATTGTTGTAGTTGTTGTTTCTGGAGTTGTGGTAGGGGTTGTAGTTTTTACTGGGGTTGTTGTTTCAGGTGTGGTAGTGGTAACAGTAGTAGTTATTTCTGGAACATTTGGAGTTGTTTCTGGACTAGTAGTAGTGATTTCTGTAGTCTTAGTTTCAGGAATTGTAGTTGTGGTTGTTGTAACAGTTGTAGTTTCTGGAGTAGTTGTAACAGTAGTCATTTCTGGGGTTGAGATTGCTGTAGGGGTAGTTTCTGTAGTTGTAGTAGTAGTTTCTGTAGTGGTAGTTATAGGTGTTGTTGTAACGGTAGTAGTAGTAGTTGTTTCTGGGGTTGATATTGTTGTAGGGGGAGTTTCTGTAGTTGTAATAGTAGTTTCTGTAGTTGTAGTTACAGGTGTTGTTGTAATAGTAGTAGTTTCTGGGGTTGAGATTATTGTAGGGGTAGTTTCTGTAGTTGTAGTAGTAGTTTCTGTAGTTGTAGTTACAGGTGTTGTTGTAATAGTAGTAGTTGTTTCTGGGGTTGTTGTAGTTTCAGTGATAGGGATTGCTGCAGTGGTTGTTGTTTTTGGAGTTGTAGTAGTAGTTTCTGTAGTTGTAGTTACGGGAGTTGTAGTAGTAGTAGTTGGTGTTCCTGGGGTTGATATTGTTGTAGGGGAAGTTTCTGTAGTTGTAGTAGTAGTTTCTGTAGTTGTAGTTACAGGTGTTGAAGTTGTTGTTTCTGGAGTTGTGGTGGTGGTTGTGGTTTTTATTGGTGTTGTAGTTTCTGGGGTAGTTGTTGCTGATGTTGTAGTAGTTGTTGTTTCTGTAGTTTTGGTTGTAGTTTCAGGAGTAGTTGGGATAACAATAGGGGCTGTTTTTGGAGGAGATGTTGTTATAATTTTGGTAATTATTCTTTCAGCTGTTGTGGGCTTTGGTGTTGAGGTTGTTGTAGTAGTTGGAATAGTTGTTGTTTCTGTGGTAGAGGAGGTTTCAGTTGTAGTGGTTGTTTCTGTAGTTGTAGTAGTTGCTATTGTTGGGCTAATACAATGGCTGTCATCACAGCACAAGACCTTTACTTCATAATTATAACATTGCTTTATTTTACCGATTTGCTCTTCATTGTTGCAAACTAAGCCAAAAGTGACATCACATTGAACTATCTGGCCAACATTATCAATACTAATATCAGGGAATTCCTTAGCTCGACACTGTATGTCTTGAGGGTGTTTACAAATGTTGTGTCCTTTAGAAATAATGTTATTATACGTCTCAATATCACCTCCTTTGGGTCCAGTAGTAGGAGAACTCACATCAATCCATGTTGTCCATTTGCATATTGGCTGACATGATGTTGTTGTGACAGGTGGTACCTCTGTTGTAGTTACTGGAAAAGTTGTAGTAGTGATAGTGGTAGTTGTTTGTGGGGTAGTTGTAATTTCTGGAGTTCTTCTGGTAGTTGTTTCTGGAGATGTAATAGTGGTGGTTGTAATTTCAGGGGAGGATGTAGTTACAGTAGTAGTTGTCGTTTCTGGAATGGGAGTTGTGGTAGTGGTGGTTATTTCTGGTGAGGTGGCTGTAGTTTCAGAAATAGTTGTAACAGTAGTAGTTGTTGTTTCTGAGGTTGTAGTAGTTTCTGTTGTAGGGCTAATACAATGGCTGTCATCACAACACAAGACCTTTACTTCGTAGTTATAACATTGCTTTATTTTACCAGTTTGGTCTTCATTGTTACAAACTAAGCCAACAGTGACATCACATTGAACTATCTGTCCAACATTATCAATACTTATATCAGGGAATTCCTTAGCACGACACTGGATGTCTTGAGGGTGTTTACAAATTTTGTGTCCTTTAGAAATAATGTTATTATATGTCTCAATATCACCTCCTTTGGGTCCAGAAGTAGGAGAACTTACATCAATCCATGTTGTCCATTTGCATATTGGCTGACATGATGTTGCTGTGACAGGTGGTACCTTTGTTGCAGTTACTGGAATATTTGTAGTAGTGATAGTGGTAGTTGTTTGTGGGGTAGTTGTAGGTTCTGGAGTTCTTCTGGTAGTTGTTTCTGGAGATGTAATAGTGGTGGTTGTAGTTTCAGGGGAGGATGTAGTTACAGTAGTAGTTGTCATTTCTGGAATGGGAGTTGTGGTAGTGGTGGTTATTTCTGGTGATGTGGCTGTAGTTTCAGAAATAGTTGTAACAGTAGTAGTTGTTGTTTCTGGGGTGGTAGTTGTTTCTGAGGTTGTAGTAGTTGCTGTTGTAGGGCTAATACAATGGCTGTCATCACAGCACAAGACCTGTATTTCGTAATTATAACATTGCTTTATTTTACCAGTTTGGTCTTCATTGTTGCAAACTAATCCAACAGTGACATCACATTGAACTATCTGTCCAACTTTATCAATACTAATATCAGGGAATTCCTTAGCACGACACTGGATGTCTTGAGGGTGTTTACAAATGGTGTGTCCTTTAGAAATAATGTTATTATATGTCTCAATATCACCTCCTTTGGGTCCAGAAGTAGGAGAACTCACATCAATCCATGTTGTCCATTTGCATATTGGCTGACATGATGTTGCTGTGACAGGTGGTACCTCTGTTGTAGTTACTGGAATAGTTGTAGTAGTGATAGTGGTAGTTGTTTGTGGGGTAGTTGTAGGTTCTGGAGTTCTTCTGGTGGTTGTTTCTGGAGATGTAATAGTGGTGGTTGTAGTTTCAGGGGAGGATGTAGTTACAGTAGTAGTTGTCATTTCTGGAATGGGAGTTGTGGTAGTGGTGGTTATTTCTGGTGAGGTGGCTGTAGTTTCAGAAATAGTTGTAACAGTAGTAGTTGTTGTTTCTGGGGTGGTAGTTGTTTCTGAGGTTGTAGTAGTTGCTGTTGTAGGGCTAATACAATGGCTGTCATCACAGCACAAGACCTGTATTTCGTAATTATAACATTGCTTTATTTTACCAGTTTGTTCTTCATTGTTGCAAACTAATCCAACAGTGACATCACATTGAACTATCTGTCCAACTTTATCAATACTAATATCAGGGAATTCCTTAGCACGACACTGGATGTCTTGAGGGTGTTTACAAATGGTGTGTCCTTTAGAAATAATGTTATTATATGTCTCAATATCACCTCCTTTGGGTCCAGAAGTAGGAGAACTCACATCAATCCATGTTGTCCATTTGCATATTGGCTGACATGATGTTGCTGTGACAGGTGGTACCTCTGTTGTAGTTACTGGAATAGTTGTAGTAGTGATAGTGGTAGTTGTTTGTGGGGTAGTTGTAGGTTCTGGAGTTCTTCTGGTAGTTGTTTCTGGAGATGTAATAGTGGTGGTTGTAGTTTCAGGGGAGGATGTAGTTACAGTAGTAGTTGTCGTTTCTGGAATGGGAGTTGTGGTAGTGGTGGTTATTTCTGGTGAGGTGGCTGTAGTTTCAGATATAGTTGTAACAGTAGTAGTTGTTGTTTCTGGGGTGGTAGTTGTTTCTGAGGTTGTAGTAGTTGCTGTTGTAGGGCTAATACAATGGCTGTCATCACAGCACAAAACCTGTATTTCGTAATTATAACATTGCTTTATTTTACCAGTTTGGTCTTCATTGTTGCAAACTAATCCAACAGTGACATCACATTGAACTATCTGTCCAACTTTATCAATACTAATATCAGGGAATTCCTTAGCACGACACTGGATGTCTTGAGGGTGTTTACAAATGGTGTGTCCTTTAGAAATAATCTTATTATATGTCTCAATTTCTCCTCCTTTGGGTCCAGAAGTCGGAGAACTCACATCAATCCATGGTGTCCATTTACACTTTGGCTGACATGATGTTGGGTAAGTTGTCACTGGAATAGTTGTAGTTGTGATAATGGAAGTTGTAGTTATAGGAATTGTTGTGGTTGTTACAGGAGTAGTAGTTTCTGTAGTAGTGGGGGTTGTTTCAGGAATGGATGTAGTTGTAACAGTAGTAGTTGTGCTTTCTGGAGTGGTAGTTGTTGTTACTGGAGTTGTGGTAAGGGATGGTGAACTTTGTGTGGTGGTTGTTGTTTCTGTAATTGTTGTTTGCTCTGTGGCAGTTGTGGTTACTGGGGTGGTAGTTGTTTCTGGAGTTATAGTAGTGGTGGTTGTTTCTGGTGTGGTGGGTGTAGTTTTGGGAATGGATGTAGTTGTAGTTTCTGGGGTGGTAGTTATTGTAGTTTTTTCGAGAGTTGTGAAAATGGTGGTAACTGTTTCTAGGGATGTTATTTCTGGAATTGGAGTAGTAGTTATGTCTGGTATGATGGTTGTTGTTTCAGTTGTAGTTGTAGCAGTTGTTGTTTCTGGGGTTGTAGTAGCAGTTTCTGTGGTGGTAGTTGTGGGAGCTGAAGTAGTTGTTGTTTCATGAGTTGAAGTTGTAGTCTCTATTGTTGTAGGAATTTCAGGTATGCAGTGACTGTAGTCATCACAACAAAGTACTTTTACTTGATAGTTGAGACAAACTTTGAAATCTCCTTCCTGTTCCTCATTTTTGCATACAAGACCAATAGTGAGATTACACTGCACAACCTGACCGATACGACCAATGGGTTCTTGAGGAAATTTTTCTGCTCTGCATTGAATGCCATCTGGCTTTTGACAAATTTTCTTCCCCGCTTTAAGAATATTTTCATAGGTCTCAAAATCTCCTTCATCTTTTCCTACACCAGGTGTATGCACATCAATCCAGGAGGTCCACCTACACTTTGGTTGACACCCTGTTGTGCTTGGAGTAGATGTTATTACTGGTGTTGTTGGAGTGGTGATTGTTGTAGGTGATTCTGTGCTAGTTGATGTGGACTGTGTAGTGGTGATGACCTTCTTTGTGGTTGTAGGAAGAGTGCTAGTGGAAGCCTCTTTTGATGTTGTAGGTTGAGTAGTAGTTTCTGTAGATATAGTTGTTGGCTTTTCTGTTGTAATAGGGGTACTATGACATGGCACAAAGCTACAGCATTTGACTCTAAGCTGGTAGTTGTAACATATAGGTGGAAGTTGGTCTTTATTGTAGCATATCAACCCATACGAAGCATTACATTGTACATTTTGCTCTAGCTCTTTCAAGGGTGTGTTTGGGAACCTTTCTGCTCTACATTCAATATCCTGTGGATGATTACAAATGGAGAGACCTTTGGCTTTTATGTTCTCATATGTGTCAAAGTCTCCATTTTGCATGCCTGCCTCAGGATAACTGGCATCATACCACTCAGACCACTTGCAAAGCTCTTGAACACAAATGGTTGTTGTGGGAGGATGTATTGTTGTTCCTAAAGAAAACAATAAAAAGTGTTAACTTAGACAAAAATACTTTCATTATGGTTGTGCTGCATTATATATAGAGAAATAATGTATGAATGGAGTATACTTTAGGACTGTGATAGGTATTTATTCATATGCTTAGTTACAGCTTTGGATGTTTAAATGCTAATTATTTTTATTATAATAATCCCCATTAATATATTATGTTTTATTAAAACATATCAGCAGCTTAAAAAGAAAAATTGAAATGATGGCTGTGTAAAAGTAATAATACAATGTTAAAGTAACTGTCAATGTTAATGTAGTACCTATCTGACAATGTTAAAGTAACAGGGGAAATTTTGTTACATAGTTACTTTAACATTGTAAAATTACTTTTACACAGGTATTGTTTGCACAGTTTAGTATTTGAGTGCTGTATTGCCTGTTTTATATATGCTTCTAATTGCCCTCAGCAAAAGAGAAAGATGAGAGGAAACTTAGGTTTCAATTTGGTGGCACCCATTAGTTTATAGAAACTAAAGTAATTTATAGAAACTAAACCTTTACACTTAAATCTTTTATATTTTAACAACAAATATAATAAAACGTAGATCTGCATAGTATTCTCAGGTTAATCTTTGCAATAAATATATAATTATATCAAGCATGTATTTACTGTATAATATCCTTTTAAGATAATCTGTAAATATTACTAGCTGAAGTATCTGGCAGATCTGACAAAAATAATGGTGTAATTAGATCAATATTTATATTAAAGGGCCAGTTTACGCAAAATTTTCTCCCCTTTAATTTGTTCCCAATTATCCACTTTACCTGATGGAGTGTATTAAATTGTTTACAAGTATTTCCATTACCCTTATATTGGCATTTACAATAGTTTATTTAGCCTCTGGTATCCCCACCCATCCTGAATGTTTTTGGCCTCAAGCCCAAGCTGTGTTAACACAGCCAGTAGAAGAAATTACACTCCCAGTGGGTTATAGAACAGATAAGGTAATAAAATGTTAATTTTCCATTGTTCTCTCCAAGTATTGGTGATTGGTTTATGGATAGATATAAGATAAAGAAGCTTGTATATGTACACAATGTGATAAAGTAATGAGATCTGATTATACCTACAAGCTCAACCCATTTTATTAGGCTGTGGCTTCAAAACACAAAATCAGCTCATTTCTATACACAAATAAACCTTAAAAAAGCAAATCTCATACATTTTATACTCTGCATCTGGTAAAACAAGTAAGTGGAAACACATTAAGGGAAAAACAATTTTATAGTATACTGACCCTTTAAGTACTATGTTACCATTACATTAAATACCCACATGAAAAAAAAATACAAATGAATGAAAATTATAATGAAAAATGTATTTTAGTACTTGGCCAATAGCTGAATTCTGCATCAGATGGATTTGCATGTTATTGTACAAAATATCTGGCAATTCCTAAAACAAATGCACCTGATGACTGTTGGACAGCAACCAGGCCATTGTTACACGGAAATACAACTTATTTCATGACTCAGACAGAGCATACAGATTTAGACAATTTTCAGTTGACTTCTATTATCAAATTTGCTTCATTCCCTTGGTATCCATTGTTGAAGAATCAGCTATGTACTACTGGAAGATAGCTGAGCTCCTAAAGTGAGCCAATAACAAGAGGCATATATGTGCAGCCACCAATCAACAGCTAGCTTCCAGTAGTGCATTGCTGTGCCTGAGCCTTCCTAGGTATGCTTCTTAAAGGACCATTCAATGCAGTATAATTGCATAATTAAGACATGCATAATAAAAGACAATGCAATAACACCTACTGTGAATTTCAAATAAGCAGTAGATTTTTTTCTGACACATTTATTTTTTCTGCCATTCTCGGGCCTCTGTATCATGTGACAAATGTAAGCCAATCACAGACTAGTATAGGTATACCCTAGGATCTTGTTCCCAGGAAAGTGTGTATATAAAAAGACTGGGCAAAATTTAATAATGGAAGTTAATTGAAAAGTGTCTTAAAACTGCATGCTCTTTATGAATTATAAACATTTATTTTGACTTGAGTGTCCCTTTAACAAAGAACACAAAAGAACAAAGCAAATTAGATAATATAAGGAAATTGGAAAGTTGTTTAAAATCCTATGCTTTCTTTGAATCATACAAGAATTATGACTTTACTGCCCCTTTAAGCATCAAATGCATGCAATCCAGAGGACACACAAAGGAAACATACATTGAGAGTTGATCAGTAATAATCTCATACTCATGGATTAAACTGGACCTCCTCAAGCATCTAGAAGTAGCACTTGCTCAGTTTTAGTACCCACAATCAGATACAAAGAAAGACAGACAGACTCTATTTACAGACTTACTCTCTCTTGTAGTGGCAGGAGTGGTTGTAAATGTAAATGGTGTTGTTGGTGCTGCTGTTGTTGTACAATTGACGATAATATCTCTGTAGATTGTACCATTTTCTCTGCATATAGCAACAATACAGCCTCCAATGCCATCAGTGGTGTCATAAATTACATCATTGTAGTTATACATCTTTCCATTGTATTCACAGTGACAGGCTGTAAATCACAAGAAACTAATATATGAGAAATCAGCCAGATGTATAGGAAGTGAAGATCATTCTGCTCTGACTTTACTATTCAATCATTCTGCTCTGACTTTAAAGGCATCCTAGAATTTGAGAAATATAACTGGGGGTTCTAATTAATAGTAAAGCAACACAACACAATTAAAATATTGTAATCATAACTATTAAACCCCAAAGCAATGTTAAATTGAAGTAGAAAATATGTATTGATAGGACACATATGATAAAACTCACCTACTACAGTTAGTAAACAGAAAATACAAAAGTGAACTATAGATTATTAGAAAAAGAATATATCCAAGTTTGATTGCTCTATGGAATTAAATAAAGGGTCAACTAAAATAGTTAGGCTATCTGATAGCTACCAGCATTATTTTTTCTCTCACAGACCTACCTTCTTTTGTGTATTTGCAGGCAATACCAGACATTGTGCACTCACTGCAGAAAAATAAAAAACAGTTTTTAATGAACAAGAATATTAATTTTAAAATAACACATAAATGCACAAGAGACTCTGTAATCTCTCTCTCTCTCTCTCTCTCTCTCTCTCTCTCTCTCTCTCTATATATATATATATATATATATATATATATATATATATATATATATATACACACACTTTGAATTCTTACTCACAAATCAGATATTACCAAATACTCATGACATTCAGAAAGAAAAAACCTTGATAAAGGTCAATGCCTGACCGAAACGCGTCGACTGGTAAGTGATACTCTGATAGGGAGCTATTTTGTAAAACGTCTGCACTATTATTGTTCTTGTATCTTTGACAGAAAGGATCAATATGGCAGATCACTGACTGACCGATTGGGTCATCACTTAGGAGTCTTATCCACATCTAACACTTGGGAGAAAAAACACTGGGAGGAATACCACTACATCTGTTTGGGACAAACAAGTACATTTATTCATTTTTTATTTTTTAATTTTTCACATCTGACATTCTCCACTGTTGTTTGACTGTTCACTTTGTTACAGGACTTTTTTGGACCTTTTTTTGGATTTTTATATTTTTATTTTTATATTTTTATATTCTAAATTATTTTTTTATAGGTTTTTTTGGAGTTTGCCATTGTACACTAACACTACACAATTTAACGATTGCTAGTTGTGTTCACATCATAGGTTTACACTGATCTTTACACTGTTCTTTGTTAACCTTTGTTTGCACTTTATTATTTCACACTGATGTGTTAATAAGAGCACCCACAAACAACATTCAATCCATTTGCTTTAAAGCACTGCTAAGACACATAGCTTGTATCATTGACTCACAACATATCAGATTTCCAAACCAATCGAAGTACTGATAAAATCAAGTTTTGGATACATCTGTTTTTACTGATTGCTTTTACATTTTGTTTTAATTATTGTAAATCTTGGATCCAGGATATATGTATATATATTTTAACTGTTTTCTATATTCATTGTAATAAATGATTTAATTTCACTTAGACCCAGCCTTGTCCTTTTGGCGCTTTAATAATAATTTTTCTTTCTGAATATCCACTTTTCTGACCACTAGGGGTCAATTTATTAGAGCAAAGGGTCCCTTTTAGCATTAGGCGCTTAGTGTCCACCCAGATACAAATACTCATGACAGATAAATGACCAATGTATTACCAAGACTTGCAGTTCTCCTTGGTGTACACTGGAGCACCTGGCTTGTAGTGATTTCCTTCATCGTCATAGCAGCCACACTTAGACACACACTCCATTTCATCTTCATCAAAATAAGGTTTGTCTGCTGGGCATTTGGGGTAGCATCCTAATGGCAGAATATAAGAAGTGAACAATATATAATATGACCAGAGATTCAACTGTTTATATGGACAGTTGGTAGATTGGAACTTCTACCAAATCAGAGAAAAAAGGATTAGATATCTTTATATTAATACTTGTATATTTTTTTTATAATTTTGAAATTATATAATGACATTGTTCAAAATTACAAAGATGGATCATGAACCAAAAATATTAAAAAACAACTATACAGTATTATAATTTGCTTTCTTACCTTCCAAGCCTGATAGTTCATTAAGACATTTCCCGCTTGGGTTCCTACATGTTTTCATGCAAGGTGCGCCACACGGTTTGTAGTGCCACTCACACACTCCTTCAGGATTGTAGTAATCACAGAACAAAGCTAAAAGGAATACAAACAGTTGTGGTTAACATTACAAATTTTTTAAAAAATATATGTTTATATTTATTTTTTGCAGTTTGGATAAAAAAAAAATCATGCAGCAGTGCATGTTTATCACTGAATTTTATCGCAATTAAATAGTTTTTTTTTAATACTCACGACAGATGTTTGGTGTTCTCCAGGAAACGCAGATGCCAGATTCGCCGCAGGCCTGGGCATAGGCTGCAATGGCAGTACAGAAGCACTCACAGTCTCCACCAGTGTCACAAGCACAAGAATCAGTGACACAAGCATCATAGTATTTTGATGGGTCAACCTATCAAAAATATTAATATTAATTAATAAAATGTTAACTCTGTAGCAATTACTTGTCAAAAGTAAAAACATACATTCCTCTTACTACCATGTTGGCCTCATGTTCAGAACTACTCTACCTTATTTCTGGCCCTTCATGTCAGACGTACCTGTGCGTGGCAAGCAGAAAATGCCACACTGTTGATGATGCTACACTGCTTCTGAGCCCAAGATTTCCTGTATGGGTTAGCAGAGCAAGGGTCTCTGTTGTGCTTGGCATCAGGGCATGATGGAGACAGTTTCCAGCTGTTACCAAACTCAAGGACATCTCCAACCACAGACAGACTCCTAGTAGTGAAGTCATTGTTTCCATTTCCATCATAGTCACCACAGAGACCACAAACTTTTCCCTACAAAAAAAGTGTTAAGTTTTAAATTGTTATAATATAGTTTGATACTTGTTTTAAACTAGATAAAGTGTCACATTTTTATTAGAAGCTTTGTAAGCCCTGCGGAGTGAGAATACCACTGATGGATTGCTAACTCTTTTTAAGCAATATAATGCATTGGGATATGGTTTAGATTTTATTACATTTTCAGGCTAGGATAGATACATAATTTAAAATGAACTTAACTAATTATTTGTAATAATTTTAGTTGAATATATGAGAAAATATATCTATGTTGAATCGAATGTCAACTTAATATCCACAATAAATTAAAACATTTTTGTAACAATATCTATCATGCATACATACACATACATTTTAGTTTCTTTACATACTGTGATCAAAATCATATCACTATGCAAAGTTGTTTCTTTTCATTTTAACTATATACCTCAAAATCTTTGCTAAGTTTGATGAAGATGTGTGTCTTCCTGTCCCACATCAATATATGAGAACATATTGTGCCAGGCATTCATATATTTATCTATGTTGAATTTTATGTCAACTGAGCAAGCACAATACATTGAAAATAAATTGTAATAATCTCTATAAATCTCAACACCTAATCACTAGGAAACATTGTTTCTTTACATTTTGACTATATACCTCAAAATCTTTGCTAAGCTTGATGAAGATGCTTGTCTTCCTGTCCCACATCAATATAAGTCCATTGTTTGCTTCAATGACAAGGTAGATACCCATGTGCCGAACCTTATAGGGAACCTCAGCTCCGATTCCTCTTTCAATCACTTCAAAGTGTTCATCAGTAAGGATAAGTTCATAACTCTGTATAAGGTTGAATAGATCAAATGGTCACCAAAAATATTATGCTAAAAGTAAACCATGGAAAGCCTGAATAATAATAATTGATTCAGTTATAAACAAAACCACGCTTCAATTTTTAGTGATCATGGGTAGAACCCACTCAAAGAAGCATCCTTAAGTAAAGATGTATATATGCAATGCCTATGCCTACTTTGCCTAATAAGAAAATCAGCCCTATGTAAAGATGTATTGTTAATAAAGAACATATAAATAAAAAATATACTACTTACCCCTAGGAAAACCTTGATTGCTTTAGAGCAAGTTGTGCCAGTGGTACCACAAGGAATGTTCTCAGTAATGACTCTAAAAGAGCTGCTATTTCCAGACTTGCCACAGTGATCCTACAGAAATATACATAAAGCATAAAATATGAGTCCTTGCTTTCTATGCATTTATATTTGAAAAGATAGTTCACCACAGGGAGCCATACCTGAGCAAGAATATATTCACAGTCTCCATTAAAGCTGTAGCGCTTTCCATCAAAGGTAATAAAATGGCCGTCTCCATAAACTGCACATGTTCCTAAGCATGGATTGTTGGTACACTTCCACATGCGGTCCTTGCAAGTACTGAAATTGGATATTTAATTTATTTCTCTCTGATATTTTAGGCAAAGCTATATATGTATTGGATTATAATCACTAAGGCAAATAAACATACCAGGTATTGCATTTTGTTTTGATTTTTTCTCCTGGCTGGTAACTGGCATCATTGTGGATACATGGGCACTGTTCTTCTTTAATGCAGCCACCTTTTCCATCTGATACTAGGTCATTAGGGCACACACAACCAGAGACACATTTTGGGCTGTACTGTTGGAACAATGAAATGGGTTCAGGATAATAAATAAACAATTATATAAACAAATTAGTAATATATAAACAAGTAAGTAAATAAAATGCAACTTAAACAATACGTTTCATTTAAACACTGGCTGAGATTCACAAAGGATCATATTTCTGGACGAGGTGCAATTAATGTTTTCATTCAAGATGATGCCCTCTGCTTTTTAATAATGGAAAATGTTTTTAAAGGGACAGTAAAGACCTTGAGATTTGCATTTAAAATGTTTGGTTATGCACAATGAAACAACTTTGCAATATATTTTAATTATTATTTTTTTTCTCCTTTTCATGTAATTTAGCTCTGAAAATTGAGCAATTTATAATTCTCACAACTTGAAATGCACCATGCTGACTTCTCAAGGCTGCTACATATATGTCCATAATTGGCTTTATCAGATAAGAATTGCAAAACAATGCATTTTATACTAACGAATGGGGCCGATTTATTAAGCAGCGAAATCAGGATTTAAGAAGCAGCGGTCCTTAACCCGTCTACCATCTCTAAGGTGGCGGACTGCAATCATCCCGGTCACATGCGATCGGGATGATTGACTCCCCCTTCTAGTGGCCGATCGACCGCGAATGTGCAGGGGGCGGCATTGCACAAAGATTTCACCAGAAATGCTTGTGCAGTGATAAATGCCGACAGCATATGTTGTTGGCATTTATTGATGTCGGGCAGTCATGATAAGCTACAGCATTTGTTGTCTGTTGACTAAAGCCCAGACTCTTGCTCCTCCAAAAAAGGTTTGGCTATTTAAAAATAATTGCAGTAAAACCAATGTTAATTTGTTTTAAAAACATTAGGACTTGGCTAATATGTTATTCTATAGAAACACAACAATTCATAGCATTTTACTTGTCTATTTAATTAGATATTTCTTTTTTATAAGTAATCTCATAATCTATTTTATGGTCTAAGTTGCATCTTGAAATCTAAGTGACTAAAATACTCACGCATTCCATATCCAGAGTCTGACAACTTTTCTGACATTCTGCACCCTTGGTGGCAGCAGAGGCGTTCTTACAGTCAAAATAAACCATTGGGGATTTGCAAACTGCAAAAGAGAATACAACGGAATCAGTGTAACATAGTAAATTGATAACATCAAAAGACAAAATGTGGGTCCACATATAACTATAATTAAAATAAAATGCATACAGGTACTATCTTAATTATATTTAAATTCCACATTCACTTGTAAATGGAGACATAACTTTGTTATATAAAGACGCCTATAGGCAAATATAGGATTAACCCCAGTGCCATCGAATGTATATCTATAACATAGTCCGAAGTTATTTTTTTACCTGGCTCTGGAGATCCCATACAGCTCAATTTTCCTTGAGTGCAGGTGCTGTGAAAAAGTAAAATATGTCAGTGAGATACAGGAACATTCTTTTTATGTAGTTTATTACTTTAAATAGTAACGTTTAACTGTATGTTGCTCATGGAAGATGTATTTAAATAAAAAGATATACAAGCAAAAAAAATGTATACCAAACCAGTAGCAATGAATACAATTACATAAACAATGGGTAAAGTTACTATTGTATTTCTTCTATCTGTAAGATATAAATAAAAGTGCAGATAGAAGATTATTATTATTTGTTGCAGCACAAAGCTTCTGCTTTAGAGATCATCATCTAATTTGCACAACTTCATTCCTAGGCATTCCTAGGGGCCTCTACATAATCATTATTTCATTAGTAGGTCCCTGGCAATAATTAGTGGCCCCTCTTCTTTTGAATGTGGAATTATGTGTGGCCCACACCCAAATATGCTCCCCAGAGACACCTTTGGCTATGTTCACGTTATTTTTTGAATATAGACAAAGAAAGGAAGGAACATTTTTATAAAACTCTATGAAAGATCTAAAATGCATTAGTAAGTTAAGTAAAATATTGCATCCTGACTAATGAGACCAGTCAATTTGAAGAGAAGAAAGGTCAAATTATTTTTAGAAGGTATTTAATGATTCCTTTATTTATCACATTCAAATATTCTTCACTTCTACGTTTAACAGCATCCGTATTGTCTGAAATCATTATTGTAAAAACTCACAAACTTTTTTTGGTAATAATAAATAAATAAAGCCATCAAATGACATCGATACATAGTTAATAGCATTTTTCATTCAAACAGTAGGATGTCTAGATCACTGGTTTTCAAACCTTTCCTCAGGCCTCCGCAACGATCCAGATATTCAGGATTACCTTGGATGAACGCAGGTAAAATAACCCTGTTTACTAATCAGCTGATTATTTCACCTGTGCTCAAGTTTAGATAACCTCAAAATGTGGCCTATTATGAAGGCCTGAGGACAGGTTTGAAAAAGATTTTTGGGACATCCTTTTATGAACCACTAATTAATGAGCTTTAAATGACTGGTATGTCTTTAGACATCAAGGATAAACATTGGAAAACATGTTCTAGCCTATAAGTGTATGCTATAAGTACTTACCACATTACTCCATTGTCATGGACCACTTCACCAGAAGGAACAGCAGATCCCTTGTAGTAACAAGGACAGGCGGCGGCTGGGACGCATTTTCCACTATCATCCATATAGAAGTCCTTACTACAGGTGCAACCATCCACAGGGATAAACTTAATGCTGCAGGTGACGTCTGGCTCACTGAGTGAGCGGCAAGTGGGTTGGCAGGTGCTTGTAGAGTAGGTGTAGTTCAGAGTCTTAGGGCAAGTATTCATGTACTTTGCTGTATAGAAAGAAAAACATTTTGTTATCTATTTATAAAAACCCTGATATTATTGTATTTATATTTAAAGGGAAATTATAGCTAACAATTACATGCTCTTATTTGTTATAACAGGTAGTTTAAAGTCTAGAAAGTAGTGACCTTGCACCACTGTGTGTTTAACCCCCACAACGTGGTTAAACACATAGTTGAACTATAATTCAGGATCTGCAGAGTGGTGCTGAGCCAAAAAGCAGCGCTAGTCGCACGGTCCAGCTGTGTAAAAAGCACCAATGATTTTCCTCTTAAGACCAACAGTTCCTTGTGGGTCCTGAGCGGTAATTCTACAATTGGTAAAATATAGAGGTGTTACAAGTTATAACAAATTAGAGCACATAATGTTTTTACATGGGCAGTATAATAGCCAGATGCACCCGTATGTAAGACAGATTCATGATAACAGAGCAAAATCCTCTTTCTTCTGATGTTTCTGCTTAAATGCTTCAGTCATGATATTGTGGAACAAGATATCATCGTCCTCATTACAGTAAGAAAATAAGATCATTGGCAATTCCCCTATTATATAAAGCTAACAAAGAGAATATTTAACTGCCAGTGAGTTGTTTGTAATAAGCAATATAAAAGGTATTTAAATACACTTGGTCACTTACTGCAGACATTGGCTCTCCATCCAGTTAATATGACTCCCTTTGCAGCACAGGCGTGAACATAAGATGATAGGGCAGCACACATGCACTCCTCAGTCTTCTCACAGTTACAGGTATCAAACATACAATTCTGTGAATGCATAAAATAAATATTTTAGTTGGGCATATAAAAATAGTTTTTTCCATTTAAATTGAACATCTTCCTTACATCAATGCATTTTTAGTGCATCAGGAATCTATGTTGTAGAGTATTTTCTATATCATATAAAGTGTTAGGCTGCTAAATACATCAAGTGCTTTGTATGTCTGGAGAAGGGGGCAAATACTCGGCCACTGGATTTCGCTACTCACACTATATATGAGCATTAGCACCCACTAGAGTTAATCTTTTGATGCCTGTGAGACATTTTCAATAACCTGAGCAGTTCACAAGCAACATTCTCACGCTACACATTCCCCCTGATATTATTATGTGTCTAACAATTTATACATTTGGGACCTCCCCAATTCAAATTTTTGCAGATGCCAATTCAAAACATGACAACATTTCTGGACTGTGAACTGAATTCATTATGTTGGGTTATGATTAAAAGTTGAAAACACTTTCAAAGATACCTAAAACTGTATCCAAAATCTCTTTCCTCTAACCTTATTACAGCATGCAACCATTAATACTAATTTGTAGAAGCAAATGATAGCGATAATATCTATAGGGATAATAATAGATAGAAATATGAAACCTAAAAAAAATATTTGGTGACTCAGACAGAAAATAACATTTTTAAAAAGGTTTCCAATTTACTTCTATTATCAAATTTGTTTCGTTCCCATGGTATTCTTTGTTGAAAAGTTACCTAGGTAGGCATTGCAGGAAATAGTGCTGCCATCTAGTGTTCTTGCAAATGGATAACATTCTTGTAAAACTGCTGCTATATAGTGCTCTTGAAATGGTCTGGCTCCTAAGCTTACATCCCTCTTCAACAAAAGATACCAAGAGAATGCAAATTGATAATAGAAGTAAATTAGAAAGTCAAATTATCTATCTGAATTATGAAAGAAATTTTTTTAAACAATATAGAGATGAGACAACAATTGGTTAATGGTTGTCACATGATACAAGGGGCTGGAAAATATAAGTAAATTTGTCAGAAAAAAATCTACTGATCATTTAAAATTCAAATTGTTATTGCATTGTCTTTTTATTATGCACTTGATTATGCAAACCTACTGTATTTAATAGTCTTTTAATTAAAACCTTGGTTAATCAATTATAGATGTTTTTCAAGAAAAAAGTGGAAACAATATTGGACAATGAAAGTAGGAAACAGAGCTATGATTGTTAGTTTCATTATGGAAAATAACTATTCCATTATTTGATGAATCTACAGGTTATAAATTGCCTAATAATTTTAAATAAGGAAAAGAAAATGAATCACTGAAAACATTAAATATAAGAATGTGGTATTCCTCGCTTTGATGCCTACATATCTTCAATAGATTATTTTATAAATATAATAAAGTTATATTTTACTTACTTGTTGGTAAAATTCTGGAAGCACAGCGCTGTGACATGCAGCGAAGGGGCCAGTTGGATCAGAAATCAATCCACACCAGTGCAGAGCATATTTTTCTGTAATGTAGAGTGGGGCACCAATTTAAATCTATTTATATTGGGCAAATTATCATTTAAAGTAATTTTTTAGTTTTTAGCCAACATTCTATTGATGTCCATTAGAGTTTACAATAAACAATACAATGGACAACTTATAGACCTTAAAGGGACATGTGCAGGCACAGTCATGTTATTTTCCTATTCAGTTTATTTTTTTTTTTTAATAAGAAGCTTTACAGCAGCTGAAGTATAACTGTACACAGAGCACTTACTCTGGTGAGCTGAATACATTTTGAGGTAAAATATATATATTTTTTTTACATAGAAATGTTCAGTTGATATTTTTAGTCAGCTTTTTAAAGTTATGCTTTATCACTTTTGAGTGATTTAGCATATGAGTATTATATCCTTTTAACACACCATTTATAGTACTTTAGAGAAAGGAATTATCATAAGGTCACTAAGATGAAGCAATATATTGTAAACATTTTCTAATATTCAAAATGTTTTAGCTCTATCTATGCTATGTATTACGTATTTTATAGCATATTCATCTTGGAATTTAAGTACGCAATAATATACTATCAGTGTTAAATAAAATATAATTTTTGATACATTTAACTCATTTATTGTCTTACTAATTTGTATAAACAAAAGCAATTTCATATGCTTAGTAATATGATCTGACATTTGCCTTGATAAAAAAAAATATTTTTAGACCAAAAGATTTTAAAATAATTTGCAAGATTAAGAATGTGTGTTTAAGATTAAAACATCATATTTTATTTGGATGTCTGAATATCCCCTACACTAAAACTCCCATAAAAATGTTTTTTGGTTTTTTTTCATACCATTTTCCACACTGAGGGAGCATGGGTCTTCATAAACATTCTTAACATTAGGACAATCTGCTTGGGTCTTCCAGGTATTGGCAAAGCTTGCTGCAGTTCCTTCAATTACTCCATTGATGGTTTGAAAATCATCTGATTGCTTGTCATTGAAATTTCCACAAAGACCTGAGAAGATTAATCAGTTAGAGGGTATTCTCTAAAAAAGGGGTTAAATTAAAAACAAAAAGAGGACAGAAAATGTACTTACCACACGTTTTGCTTTTGAATGAGGGGTCTAGGATCACATAAAGCTGCATAAACGGTGTAAGTTGAGCAACTACCTGGACTCCAAGATTAGTCTGAACAACAATGTAGAATGATGATGGTCTGAAGACTGTAACGTTGGCTGTAATTAAACAAAATTACAATTAGGACTCATGCCATAGTCAATAATATGTTTATAAATATGGTTCCATTATAATAAATTAAATGCTAGGGGGTCTCAGAATACAGAAAATGTATTTCTTACCAGCAGATATTGGCAACTGTGTGTAGATTCTGTTGATGTATACACTGCCACAGGGTTTGATTACAACAATCTTTTGAAATCAAAAAAGTAAAACTCTGTTATTATGTGTAAATAAATATATACATAAACAAATATAGAAAATTAGACAGATGGATAAATAAATGAACAGTCCATCAGACAGACACAAATACATTGATGAGAGAGTTAGATAGATAGACAGATGATAGATACTGTAGATAGACAGACAGACAGATAGATAGAGCCATTTACTGTGGATTTATACTAATTAAAGGGCATTGCTTAAGTATTTGATACTCACAGTTTCACCTCCATTAAGGATGATGGTAGCACTCTTAAGGCAAGTCTCGCTCTCAGTAAGTCCACATTTACGAAGTTCAGAGAGAACTGTAAATCCATTATCACTACAAGTCTGCCAAGGAGAAAAAAAATATGTTGTACTTACTGAAATTAGAATCCCTGATGACCTTAACAGGCTTAAATTATTCTACATTTTATTTTGGATCAAATTCTAATAGATTGTATCTGCATACCTTAGACAAGACATAGTTACAGTCTCCATGAATATTGTAATGAGTTTGATCATAGGTGCTAATGTGAGATCCTCCCTCTAAGGAACATGATGCTGGGCAAGGCATGTTCTTGCAATTCCACTTTCCTGATGCGCAAATGCTAAATAGAAAAATAATAAAGTTTATTAAATAAACCACTAGAGGGTACTAGATCATAATATTTGGTTTGTCAGACATTATTTAATTTTATTAATTCTTTATATAGGATAAAATATCTGTTAGTGGATAAGATTCACTAACAACATTTTCATTTTACCAGTCACCCTAGTTCAAATATTAATTCATAATATGATTATGACAATACTACAAATAATGTTATTTCATGAGGGGGAAAAAATGGAAAAGAGTTAAGGACTTATGTTCAAAACTGTTATCAATGAATAACAAGAAATTACCACATGCTTTCCTATTAATCATGGCTTGACTAGTATTCTTAGCTAATGTTTAAACCAGAACAAGTTGAGAGGGCCCTTTTCTTTAACGTACTGATTACTTACTTCCAATTCCTACCAAAGATGGTAGCCAATAGGTAAGTTAAATTGCTGATTATTCAGCTATGAAAATTGTCATCATGAATGGCTTAAAAGGATATATATTTGTCACAAAAAGTATAAAAATGTAAAAGCATTTGTTTTTTTACAACTCATAACATATATATATATATATATATATATATATATATATATATATATATATATATATATATATATATACACACACACACGTAAAATTAACAAACATCCACAATGAAAAAAAAAAAAAATACTGGAGAGATCTAATGAAAATTAATCTTTCCATTTATTTATAGAGGAAACACCTTTAATGGTTTAAGGAGGCCTATTCTTTAAGTGAACAGAGGGAGGGATTTGTTTATCTTCTCATAGTGAACAATTTCTTATCGCTAACAACCCTAAGTCAACACTTAAAAGATAAGAAGCAAGTGAAGGGATATACTGAACAAAACAGATCAAAGTAGGTGTGTGCTACAATCTCTTTCTCCTGTACCACCTAACTCTTAATCAAAGAGGGGAGTTTATAGTGAAACACCCAATGTTTTAACAAAGGGTGTTGTTGCTATTAAAATCATTGGGAGCTAATATTAAGATTGGCACATTGTGTTAGAAGTTTTTGCCACCCAAATGATGAGAGGGCTTCTTAATCTGGTGAAACTTTGCTTCACAGTAAAAGATTTCCCTTAAACATTTCCTTATTAAATGTATGATGAAAGAATATTTGCACCCAAAAATGTGCACACAAATCAATGCCCCTATTTATTCTTCAAATATGTACCTAAAATTAGGAAAGTTTGACTATAATATTCTGCTACTCTGTTCTCATTATCCTTGGTGCTTGTGCAAAAAATGGTTAATTTAGATTGTTTTATTCTTATTTCCTAAAGTACTCCTCATTAATTTGGCTAGTTACAAATTTTTCATTTATGTTCTCCTATAGAGGATTGACAGTTCTGCAAATGTGTGCATTAACGTTCTTCATAACTAATGTGGAGAACAGCTTTAGAAATCTATACTCTACCAGTTGTAGAAGCAATGTTAGAAAACAATAAGGGCTCAACAGGGAGTAAACATAATATATTAGACATGTAATATATGAATAATGTATATTGGAGCGCAAAAAATAATATATAAAAGGACGGAAAATAATATCTATTGGGGTGGAAAAATAATATATGAAAAAGAAGAGCAAAAATAGAAGCGTAAAATAATGAAAAAAGATCTATTTTCTTTCTTCCATGACAGTTTGTTGAAGAGGGGCATTAACAAAGCTACTAGAGGGGCTGTATAAATATTGCTATTGGTTCATATTCGACTAACATGAAGAATAGTTGCTTATTGTTATTGATAAATAAGAACCAGATACTAATCCAAATGAAGAAATTTATCTTTACATTTCCTCAGCTGGCCTATGAAGAAGTGCAAACCCTCCCCCCATTTTTTTTTACATTTGAGAGCACATATGCATTTCTCTAAGAAGAAACCATAGGGTAATTACCTGGATAATTCTTTAATCCCCTTTTAATAATGTTGTTTGTAGAGCTTTTCTAAAGTATTAGAGTATTTCACTTATATTTTAATATAAACTTGGCCAGATTTGCTTATTATTACCAAACTGAAATTCCTCTTACCAAGTGCTACAAGAGGTGGAGAAAGATGTCCCAGAAGCATAGGTGTTACTGTTGAAGGTACAGGAGCACTGGTCAATAGGGACACAGCCTGAGTTGTTGATATCATCAAATACAGTCCCTATATAGATAAAATACAATTACATATTATACATTTGAAGTATACCCTTATTAAATATCAGTATATAGATATTTGGGTAGATAAAATTAACCCTTTAAGAGCTATAGATTACAATACCTGCAGGACAAGTGCACCCCTCAAGACAATGGTCTTCACAAAGAACTCCTCTCTCTGGGTTTGAGCATGTGTCAGCACAAGGAGAAGCACATTCCTGGTATATCATGTTAAATGGACACTTCTGGGCTGTGGTCAGAGAATTACAAGTTTTAAAAAAAAAAAATGTTTTCTGAACCTAAATGTTCAACAGACTAAACAGGGATACAAATATATATATAATTGTTAAGAAAAATGTTGATCCAAAAACTAAAAGGCAATGCAGCAATACGTTTGTAAAAGGGCCATATACTACAGTTAACAACTTCACAGACAAATAAAAAAAAGACTTACGACACAGATCGTTGGTTCTCCAATTTTCTGGCACACCTCCAGCATGGGCACACTGTCTGGAGTACTCAGCAAATGTGTTACATAGGCAGACGTTACCGATTTTGCTGTCACATGAACACAGGTCCTGAACACAAGCATTGATATATGGCTGAACACCCACCAGTGAGTGACATTGTGAGAAGGCAGTACCCAACAGGATTCTTTCACAGGTTTTTTCCTAAAATAAATATTGACAAGATTAGGAAAAAAAACATGTCTGGTATATTTTTGAAGAGATGGAATAAATCTTTACAATCATATTTTATCAATTAAATGTATTTATTAAACAGTTATAAAATGAATAGAAGATATAAATCAGCCCTGATGAGTAAGTTGCAAAAACATATTTTAAATAAATAAAGAAAGAAATTCGCAACATCAAGAAACCTTATTAAGTCAAGAACAATTCAACAACTAATTATATATTGATTACTGGTGTTATTGAATAAACTAAACCAATGTTGTGAAAAGTAGATTAGCATAGTATTATCTACAGTTACAGTTTTAAAAATGTAATAAATCACACTTACATAGTCAGTGCAATTATTCTTGGGAGTTGGTGGTGTATCTTGACATTGTTCTGTTGGTCCATCCATCTTCTGGAGGTTTCCAAACTGAGTTGCTGTAATCTGGACACCTACCGAAAATATGAAATATTTTTTTATTTTTTAAATAACAAAAAAAAGTAAATTACATTATAATTTATACTTGAGTATGTTTATTTGTTTGTTTATTTTTTATTTTATAACTTTTTGTTTTAAATAGTGCTGATATGGGTTATTACAAAGTCGGTAAAATTAACCAGTGAAGTATTTTCCCATTTCACTCCTCTCACATATATTCCTGCTTAGACAACACAAAGTAGTCTTAAAAGTTACTTACTTTCCACAAAGCTTTTTGAGAATTATGCAGTATTTGGCAGATTTTTATTTTTTTTATTTGTCAATTGATTTGTATTGGTTGATTTTTAGGGTAGATTCAACTAAAAGAAAAACTACGGGTCACATTTTTTACATCCCATGGTGAATTCCTTCTGTTAAACTTCACTAATACAAAATAAAAAGAACCACTTACCATTAGATATGAACTCATTGTGGATAGAGATGCTGTTGTAGTCTCCACACAATCCACAGGTCTGGTTGGCATATTTTTCATCAAGTTCCAGCTTTAGGGAAACAAAAGAGAATATTTTGGTAACCAATTAAAATGTAACAATTCATTTCTACTAAGGAGAGCTTTAATAGTATAAACTTACCAAAAGACTATCATCATCATTCCACATAAAGACCAGACCAATTTTGGAGCTGACTGTGAGGTAGACTCCATGTTTCTCAATCTGAATACCAGAAGCGCTGTATGGCAGTTGCACTCTGGATTAAGATTAGATAGGTTAGTTTTATTAAACTATCCAATTCCAACATTTTATGAAGGTGAAAGTGAAGTTGTTGATATTATTTTCCCATCACATTTAACATTTTATTAAAGATGAAAATAAGTAAAACAAATAGAAAAAATAAATATGAAGATTTTTGGTTTCAGCGAAGACATTATACTTTTACCCACAGTTCTATTATATTGTATAAAGTTAACTAATTTCATAGATATATGCCAAAAGACTACTTAAAATGAGAAGGGTGTCAAAATAAATGCATAATTACAAAAATGTAGTAAGACAAAGTAATATTTTATATATGGTCAAATTTAATCAGTTTGGTAATTAACAAAAGGCTATAGAGTGAATTAATAATAATGCAAAATATACTTCTTCTGAAGAATGAGATTAATTATTGAACAATCATAAATAAGTATTTGCTCAAAATTAATAAAAAAAAATAATTTCAATTACATATTTTTATTGCTCCATGACATTTCAGTAGTGAGAGATACATGAGAGTAGTCAGAATAAGAACCTACTCTAAATGTCTCTAGCAATATATTGTAAGCATGCACATAAAGAGACAGTAAAGTGAACTGGCAATTGGTGATTGATCTATCTGAATAGTTAAAGTATAATTTTGACTTTACTGTCCCTTTAACAAAATACTGATTTCCATACAAATTGCCTTGTGATTCTTATAATGTTATGAAAAAACAAAAAGGTGTAAATAAACTCACATTTTTTCATTGACTTCAACTGTGTTTTTGTTGATCTGCAGAACCACCCCATCTATCTTCATAGTGATCTTTTCAATGACTGGGACATTGTTGACCACTTCACGACGAATCTGAATATTGAAGTCTTCATATGCGCTTTTGCAGTGGGAGGAATAAACATAGTTGCAGGTGCCAGGGAAGTGGAACACATCCCCATCAAAGTTCTTGAAGTGGAAGTTCCCCCAGGTACTGCAGATTTTGCTATTGTGAGCAGTGTTGATCGCTAAAATTTAAAGCAAAATATATTTTTAGATATTGAAAAAAACATAAACATTATTACACTTAAGTATAGCCCTTGACCAAACGTATTTTTAAATATAATTGTAAATTTTATTTAAAAAAATAAAATAAAAAAAACTGCAGCCAAAAATTTAAGTTTATATATTTTCTCACTGCAAAGTCGTTTTTTTTTCTTCTTAATGTGGGTAAAAACATTGAATTATTGAATTAGAACATTATAGATAAGATGGATTGCATTGTTTATCATACAAGTATAATTATATAGCAAATATACTATATTAGATAGAGCACACATATATATATATATATATATATATATATATATATATATATATATATATATATATATATATATATATATATATATATATATATATATATATATATATATATATATATATAAAGGTCTTTTCATAGATTAAAGGGGCATTGCAGAGTAGAGATAAAATGTTCTATCAGAATTTTATTTTTAGACAAATTCCTTTCTTTAATGAAGTGTTTAACCACTTTAACTAAGTCTTTAACACATTGTCATAGCACTTATGAAACACCCCAATTCTGCTCTAGATGAGGATATCCTATATCCAAACCTGGACCTGCACAAGATCATTTAACCCTGTTGCATGGGTTAAATAGATAGTAACATAATGATGCCTGTAAATTAGCATACGCAGAATCTTTTATATGCATGACATTACCTTTCACAACAGGTGTATTTGGAATATTTGGGATGACCGAAATCCTTGGAGCCCCTGTTATGACATCTAAAAATAATAATGCAGATTAGTAGACATATGTTAAAATTAATTAATGTATAATTCTATGTGGTAAGAATATTTAATTCCTGGGACACTTTAGCGATAATATTTTTTTCCATAAATCTTTAGATGAATGTATGTTATAGCGTCTCTGCAGATTATAAAGACCTGGTATCATTACAGTTGGATGCCCTTGAAGAGTTATCCATTGACTATGACCTTATTTAAAAGCTATCTTTGGTGATAAAAAGTCAGAAACAAATGGATTAAATAAGGAACAAAGAAATTGACTAGAACCTATAATATATCAATATTTTATACTCACCATTCTGTTGTTGAGGTATATTCTCATTAAAAGAGTAATCAACATCTATGTCATAATCATACTGCTGGAATTGGGCTGCAACAAAACAAAGGATCATACGTTTTTAAATTGATTGATAAATTGCATTCATGTTTAATTATTTACTTTCTGTTATGTATATATTTTATCAATATACAAGCATTTTACTGACAAATGTGTGAATCTATCTATCTATCATCTATCTATCTATCTATCTATCTATCTATCTATCTATCTATCTATCTATCTATCTATCTATCTATCTATCTATATTTAGCAATGAGTCTATTCTTTCTTATATATGCACACAGAGCTATATATTTAGCAAGCTATGATTCATTTACATACACAAGAGATAACACATGCTGTGAAATGGTCCTAAGGTTAACTGAGTAGAAAATGATGTGATCTGTAAATCTGGCAGAGCATTTGGAATGTATTTATCTACCTGTCACTTGCACATAATACCTTTTGTTTACAAGTGCAAAGCCAGGGATATAACTAAAGAAGGTTATTCAGCTATTCAAAGGTTTCACCACACCCTCAGCAATACATGGCCACGAGCCACTTTCATTCTTTTTATTGTATACTAAATAACAGTCCTCAAGTGTTAGTCTGTGTGTACAGAATGCAATAGTCTCTTACTGTGGGTTATATATTGTGCAAACTACACTTGCAGGGATGTATTTTGTGTTTAGTTTTTTCTCAGTCTAGAGCGGACAACCCAAAAAGGTGTGTTTCAATTGTTAAAATTCTCTAGTTTTATGACCCATAAAATTATACACTAGGTTATAGGAATTTCTTAGAAGGTTGCTAACCATAAAGCATTGTCGTTTTTTTGTTTGTTTTGTATTAAATGACCCTGGCAGTGAACGACATGACAGCAATGTCACATAGCACGTTGCCAAAATAAAACACACAGCTGGTTACTTTTTTTAGAAGTTATTACATTTTTTAAGGTTATTGGAAGATGACTGTAATTCAGTATCAAGTGTAGATATGTAAGAAAGTAAAATGCAGAATACAGCTGATGTAAGGATTAGCCTATTTACACAAAAATATTTCTTGCATCTAACATCATAAAATAGAAAGGATGCTAAATACTCAAATTAAAATTTGTTATAAAACCCTGGCACATTACAATATATATATATATATATATATATATATATATATATATATATATATATATATATATATATATATATATATATATATATATATATATATATAAATATATATATATATATATATATATATATATATATATATATATATATATATATATATATATATATATATATATATATATATATAAAATGTTTAAAACCAGAGAATAATAAAAAACAAACCAAAAAAAACAGACTAATAGTTTAAAGTACAAAGATTGTTATATTTCAGAGTACTAAAAGTAACCAAAAGAGAAGGTTTATCAGAGGGTCCGATACTGCTGTAAATTTATGAACAGAAGCAAAACAACACCGAATATAACTTAAAAGACACAAAAGTAATTACTTTGCTGTATCTAAAATAGGAACGTTTAAAATGCATTACAGACTTTTTTTGTAAGAAAGATATTCCCGTACTGATATTTATATATATATATATTTATGCTTTCAAGACATGCTACTTTCAACCAATAAGGCAGTGGGAATTCTGCTTATCAGCTAATGTGCAATGCTTACATATGGAGCAGATCGTTTGATAGTTTCAAAGACATAAAAATAGCAATCTGTATAGTTACCCAAATGGCATTAATAAATTGTATTATACATTACTGTACATACTTGCTACTAGTTTTAATCCAAACACAAAGTGAGAGTTTTTTTTTTTTTAATTCATATTATTAATATTGCAACTGTCTGTCTTTAATTGAACCAGGGATGATATAACAGTATTCAAAAGAGTTTAAACATTTTCATTTAGTTGCCATTAATGCTAAGTTTTAAAAATAAACGTAGCACAGTTTATTTATTAAAAAATTCATAGTAACTGTCATTTTTAATTCATACTGTAGCTATACAAAAACTATTTCATTAAACAACAATTTAAAGCATTTCTGTTGGCTTATCTTAAGTGAAATGCATATATATATAAATAAAATGATTTACTGTAGCTATATAAAACTATTTTATTATTAATTAGCTTTAAAAATTTGCACATTTTTTAGTATATTTCTTTATAAAATTAATAATGGTATATAACCTTGTTAATCAGAAGAATTTAGTGATGACATTTATTAATACTGGGATTAAACACCAGCTGAATATGAAATTAAAAAAAAATACATTTTACATTGAATTTATAGTTTCAGCAGACAAAGAGCGATAAATCATTTTTAAATACATTTTATAGTTTTTCATTGTATCTCATGCTTAGTTTCCAATGATAGTTTCATGCATTAATCTTCTGTGAACCTCAGGTTTGTCTGTATAACATAAATATACTTACCATTGAGTGATCCTATGAATAGCAATAGGATCCCCAGTGGAGTCCTTTGCAAGGTCCCCATCTTCTTCTGTTAGTACAGTATGGGGGGAGCATGCACTGGGAACAGATTTCCTTCTTGTCAAGCGATCCTTATATACACTTGCTGTCCAGCTTGGTGCAATGCCAGGATTGCCACACACAGGTAAATTAGGAGGAGTTGCTGGGTCCTCCCCAGTTTGCAGGTGTAGGGAGGATGCTGATGATAGGTGCATACAGTATATGTGTGTTTGTGTATCTTAGGGAGAGCGTATGTGAGTATATTGTACAATCTTTGTGCCTGCTGTGTACATACTGTATGTATAACAGCAAATAGATCCATCTAGCCAGTTCAGACTACTCATAAAAATAGGTTTAATGAATAATCCCATTTACGCATATTCAAAGTTGCTTTAAAATTCCTCTACTGTATATATCACCACGACTACCAAATGAAGATTACTACATGCAACTACCCAATTTGGTACTTTGAATGCTTTATTATTTATATTTAAATTATGACCATATATATATATATAACAAATATAATTACATTGAAAAATGTTTGTAAATTTAAAAGGCACCACAGGATCTACAGATCTAATGGAGTAAATTCCACTTAAGCTGGGGATGTGTTGAATGTACTACATGAATAAAATAGGGCAAAAAAGCTTTGCTTTTAAAAGAAGCTTTTTTTTAATCAGAGTGATAGTAAAAAAATGATTTTAAGAATTATTTCAGTATGTTTACTTATGTTAAAAAGGAGTTTTAGGTCAATTTAGATTACAAAGTGCATTTTTAAAAGGCATTTTTTATATTGATATTCAATTTGTAGTCCAGGGACAAACCTCTTTAAACCCCCCTGAGTATTGCTTATCTTATGTAATTTCCTACAAAAAATTATGGAAATATATAAATGAGCTCCTTACTGTGTTGTAGGGTCAAGGTTTAGGGGTCCATTTATTAAGCAGCAGGTGCTGCTTCGGAGCCCCATCGTTTCAGGTCCACCTGAAACCGAAGTTAAGAAGCAGCAGACTGAAATAATCCCGATCCAATACGATCAGGATGATTGACGGCCCCTGCTAGCGGCCAATTGGCCGCTAGTGAGCAGGGGGTGGCATTGCACAAGCATTTCATCAGAAATGCTTGTGCAATGTTAAATACTGACAGCGTATGCTGTCGGCATTTAGCGAGGTCGAGCGTACATGATATGCTACAGCAGATCATGTCCGCTCTACCTTTGGTAAATCTACCCCTTAGACTCCACTTAAAAAAAATGAGGAAATCACTTTACATAGTGTTTGAATTCATAATTAAATATTTTATGGGAAATTTAATTTTATGTCTAATGTTCCTTTAAATGAATAATATGAATTACCCTTTAAAACATACAGAGGTTGATCACAATGTTGCAGGTGTTTTTTTTAGCAGATAACAATATCTTGAACGTCAGTCGTTTTCTCAGTGTGTTTTCCCAGTGATCACAATCACAAGATGCTGCTGATAACACTGCTCTAGCACGATATCATTACTTGCCAAAAACAACACAAAATCATTCATCTTGCATTAAAGACCAACAAAATGACTATATTTGAGGTTTGTTGATTATATCACAGGTTAAAGAGGCTGCAAGTTGATTTATTTCTTTTAATGGTTTGTATTGATGCTACAGGTAACATGCTATTAACCTATTGGACTCCAAACCCAAAGAGATAAGTGGAATTTTGATAGGGGCATTATGGGTAAAGTGGGCATCAATGTTTGCTGGGTTATTGGTTTTGAGGATTTTTATGTATGTAAAAGTATTATTCAATTTGTTTAAAATGAATTGATTGATCAGGTAGGGTTGTTTCAAAAATCATCCAAAGACCTTTTAAGGTATATGATAAAAGTGTTACATAGGGTTTATCAAGTCCCTTTAGATGTGGAATTTTTAAAGTGAAAAATGGCCCTGAAAATGTCTGGATAATTCTAGAAAATTTGGATTGTGATCAATACAGGTCAGGCACATATTAACTACAGGGCTATATTTAAAAAAAAAAAAAAAAAAAAGTGCTATTGATAAACAATAAAAATGGCTTATTGTGATCATGGTGACATCAAAAGTGGCTTATCGGCAGCCAGAAAAATGCTGATAATTATGAAATGATATGCTGTCATCAAACCCATGCCATTTCAGCCATATAGTGCTATAATTTAATTATTCCTGCTGCTTTGTTCTCCAAATATTGTATTTATTCATTATATTACAAAAAAAGGGGGGGGGGGGTGCACAACTTCCTCCATGCACCCCTGACGTCCAGTCTTGAGTAATATATGAAGCAAATATAATCTAAAATGTTTGAGGGAGGGGATACAGAAAGGCATCAGTTTTCCCAGGGCAGCACAAAAACTAAATACACCACAGAATAAACATCAAAATTAGTCTTTGATTAAAGAGACCCAAAAGAGCAGCAACTGATGTGCTATGGAAGTCAAAATTACTATGCAATATATAATTTATATGGTTTTTCTAAAGATGTGTTTCCTATTAGTGAAACCAATGCCCCAATTATAGAAGATAGATATTTTTCATGGCAAGGGTTGTTGTTAATTTGTTCAATGAAAATAAATATTGTATATACTATTGTTTATATTATGTGTGAGTAAGCATACCCAAATGACAAGAAAAAAAACATGTAAAAGCAAGATAAGGAGAGGGCCTTCATGCATGGTTCTCTGTTTTGTTTAGACATCGTTATGGTAATGGGTTATGGTGGTAATTTCAAGTTCTGCTGGTCAGCTCTGATTAGACCTCAGAGGGCAAATTTTCAAGGAAGGATAAAACGCTTATGAGGAACCACCAAAAGAAAGAACAAGACTAGACCTCTCATCAGACGTTCTTGTTTGATTAAAATTAAAAAAAAAAATTAAAAAAATTTAAATAATCTAAATTAGGAGCTTGGGTTCCTTGAAAAATTACTTTATTTTAATCTACTAATTCAAATACCATTATAATTACTTTGTTCAAGTAGATTTTTGCTACCAACTCCTACCAACAGGACTTCTTGGCTACATATCTCAGATGTTGTAGGACTCGTCAGAAGAACAGGAATTCAAATCTTTCAGGGATCTGTTTTGTTCCTGAATAATACAATTTCTAAATTTTCATATGGTCATATATTGTAGGCTTTGTGAATGATCACATTCTACTTCCCAAAATGTTATCTATTTAATCTAATTTGTATTAATATTCACAGTCTACAATTGAAAACTGAATAAGTGAAAATGAAATATAGTCAATTTTATTTACACCGCACTAATGTTTTATAAATATATTTAAATGAAACATACGTATTATTATTATTATTAATAATAATATTTAGAGTATTAATATAAAAGTATTTTATAGAAAAATCTATACAGATTTGGTTCTTGTGAGTCAGAGGTCACATATTTGAATAGAAATAAACTCATTAGTAGAGATAAATGAAAATATTTTGAAAACAAAATGTATAACTTTTCAGTACATAAGTCTAAATGTAATATAGTACTAGAAGACATAATTTACTGTGTAATGACTAACAATTAATTAGTACTAATCATTCTACAAGTATTCTTGTTTTCTCTTAGCATGTGTTTTAAGTGCATTGAGCAGGAGAATTGTTCTTTATTTTGTTGTTTTGCAGGGCAGTTTGTCATTTGGATAGCACAAGTGATATTACAGTTATGCTTTTCTAATAGATGATATTTTGGATATACACTACCAACTAAATACAAATGTAAAGTGGATTGTGTATAGAAAATATCCAGGAGGAAGTCACAAGCGTATTACAAACACTTAAGCCATAAGTCTAATACAAACATGCTGTCAGTCTCCTCATACTACAGATAAAGCAAACCTGTGCTTCACTAACCATATCCTATAGTGCTGATATTACATGGTTTCAGAAGTAGTGAGCAGCTTCACTAGAAGTCTAAAGTTGCCAAAAGATTCTAGGGGAAAATTATTTGCATTTGGGGGAAAAAAAAATAAAAAAAATATCCTGACATAAAGTTTATTTAGACAAATATGTATTTAATTGAATTAAAAGCAAAATGCTGTGATGGGGGGGGGGGGGGTGGGGGAAATGCCACCTCTTTCCCCCATTCCTGACGCCCATGGAGGAGAGAAAGTGATGAACACATTTATTGTGCATTGCTCTCTCTCTCTCTCTCACACACACACACACACAGTGATTTCAATGCTGTCAGCAAAACACACTGTCAACTCCTTTAGGGCTCACCAGTGAGCTACATGTTCATGATATCTGAAAAAGAACACAGGTGAAATAATCAGCTGATACAAGCAACATAGTCCAGCACACAAGCCACTGCACACCACACACGGATAACCACCTGTACCCCCAGGTAAATCACAGCAAATCCAGAAAAGTGGCAGCAACGTGTGAAAAAGGTTTATTCAGCACACAAGACAAGCAACGTTTCGGGAACACCTTCCCTTAGTCATCCTAATAGTGCTTTTATGTTCGATTATACGGTCTCTAACACACCTAGTAGTCTTTCCAACATAGCTCCACCCACAAGGGCACTTCACAAGATAGATAACATATTGGGTTTGACATGTGAAATAACCATTAATTTTATATTTCTTACCAGAACTGGGGTGGTAAAAAAATGACCCCTTGATTAAATTACCACAGCAAGAACACCCCAGATGAGGGTAACACCCCATATTCTTACTTGTTAAGTACCATTGTTTATTAGTACCAGTGGGCAAGCCAATATCTGCCCTAATAAGTTTTTGATGTAGATTATACCCTCTCTTGAAAACTGACATAGGGGTTACTGCAAACTCAGGAACATTCGGATTGCATTTGACAAGAATGACCCAATGTTTCTTAATGATATTCTGAATTAAATAGCTTTGAGAGTTGAACTCTGATACTAAGATCATCCGCTAATCATTATGACTTCTATACATTTCAAACTGTATCTGTTTAGGACCCAACAGGGTCTCTCTAGGAATAGAAGAAACCAAATTAATTTATTTTTCAATAACACTCAGCGGATAGCCAAGTTCAACAAATCGATCCCTCATTTCACTGAGCCTCAGATCAAATTAAACCTAATCAGCAACTATTCTGCGGACCCTCAACAACTGGCTACAGGGAAAAGAGCCTTCAACAAGGCCAAAGGATGGGCACTATCAAAGTGGAGAATACTGTTGTGGTTATTCAGGTTTCTAAAAAGGTCAAGTTTTAATTAACCACAGGAGTTAATGACCCTAGTATCAGCCATATTCCAAAGATATAATCGATACAGCGCTATATCGTTTATGTCTTTGGAATTTGGCTGGGCGATGTTGGAACCCTGATTGTTTTTGTTAATGACCTTAATAGCTCTACTTGCCATTTGAAATTTAAACTCACCTATAGTGAGGAAGAATTGGTGTTTTTAGATACTAGGGTTATTAACTCCTAACTTTAGATTGTGACCCCTTGTTTTGGCATTTATTTTTTTGTGAAAAATGCTTTCAGCTTCTATTTTATTAAGTCCCTTCATATATTTGAAGGTTTCTATCATGTCACCTCTTTCCCTTCTATCCTCTAAACTATACATATTTAGATCATACAGTCCTTCTTTGTACATTTTATATTTTAGACCATGTATCATTTAAGTAGCCCTCCTTTGGACAGCATCTAGTTTATTTATATCTTTCTGAAGATATGGTCTCCAGAACTGTACACAGTATTCCAGATTTGGTCTAACTAATGATCTGTAAAGTGGCATAAGAACCTTGCTATTTCTGCTACTAATACCTCTTCCAATGCAACCAAATATTGGACTGACTTTACTGGCTGCACTGCTGCATTGTGTACCAAATTTTAAATCATCTGAAATAATAATTCCCAAGTCCCTTTCTTCTTTAATTACAGTCAGTAATGTACCATTGAGACTATAATTGGCCTTTGGGTTTTTTAATCCAATATGCATAATTTTGTTCTTGGTAATATTAAATTTCAGATCCCATTTATTTGACCAGTCCTTTAGTTTTTTTTTAATATCACAGTTCATTTGATCAACTCCTCCTGGAACATCTACCCTGTTACAAATGTTTGTATCATCCGCAAACAAGCAAACCTTCCCCTTAAGCCCACTTCCAATATCACTTATAAACATGTTAAACAAAACAGGCCCAAGAACTGACCCTTGGGGAACACCACTAGTAACTGACGCCTCATTTGAATGTACTCCATTAATTGAAACCCTCTGTCGTCTATCTTTAAGCCAGCATTCTACCCACTTAACAATCTTAGCATCTATTCCAAGGCAATACATAACAGGTGAGCTAAGCTGTTTCGTACATGGAGCCCTAAAACTTAACACTTATTTTGTCAGTATTTAAACAACTAATAAAACTTTTAAAAATACATCTACAAGTTATTCTCAGGCTATTTTTTTCATTGAATGCATCATTCTATCTGGCATTTATTTAGTGTTTAATGTCCCTTTAACAAAGCATAGAAAATATGAAGGCCTAGATTTAGAGTTCGGCGTTAGCCGTGAAAACCAGCGTTAGAGGCTCCTAACGCTGGTTTTAGGCTACCGCCGGTATTTGGAGTCAGTGATTAAAGGGTCTAACGCTCACTTTTCAGCCGCGACTTTTCCATACCGCAGATCCCTTTACGTCAATTGCGTATCCTATCTTTTCAATGGGATCTTCCTAACGCCGGTATTTAGAGTCGTTTCTGAAGTGAGCGTTAGAGCTCTAACGACAAAACTCCAGCCGCAGGAAAATAGCAGGAGTTAAGAGCTTTCTGGGCTAACGCCGGTTCATAAAGCTCTTAACTACTGTACCCTAAAGTACACTAACACCCATAAACTACCTATGCACCCCTAAACCGAGGTCCCCCCACATCGCCGCAACTCGATTACATTTTTTTAACCCCTAATCTGCCGACCGCCACCTACGTTATACTTATGTACCCCTAATCTGCTGCCCCTAACACTGCCGACCCCTGTATTATATTTATTAACCCCTAACCTGCCCCCCTCAACGTCGCCGCCAGCTACTTACAATAATTAACCCCTAATCTGCCGACCGCAAAGCGCCACCACCTACGTTATCCTTATGTACCCCTAATCTGCTGCCCCTAACACCGCCAACCCCTATATTATATTTATTAACCCCTAACCTGCCCCCCACAACGTCGCCGACACCTGCCTACACTTATTAACCCCTAATCTGCCGAGAGGACCTGAGCGCTACTATAATAAAGTTATTAACCCCTAATCCGCCTCACTAACCCTATCATAAATAGTATTAACCCCTAATCTGCCCTCCCTAACATCGCCGACACCTAACTTCAATTATTAACCCCTAATCTGACGACCGGAGCTCACCGCTACTCTAATAAATGTATTAACCCCTAAAGCTAAGTCTAACACTAACACTAACACCCCCCTAAGTTAAATATAATTTTAATCTAACGAAATTAATTAACTCTTATTAAATAAATTATTCCTATTTAAAGCTAAATACTTACCTGTAAAAAAAAATCCTAATATAGCTACAATATAAATTATAATTACATTACAGCTATTTTAGGATTAATATTTATTTTACAGGCAACTTGGTAATTATTTTAACTAGGTACAATAGCTATTAAATAGTTAAGAACTATTTAATAGTTACCTAGTTAAAATAATAACAAAATTACCTGTAAAATAAGTCCTAGCCTAAGTTATAATTAAACCTAACACTACCCTATCAATAAATTAATTAAATAAAATACCTACAATTACCTACAATAAAACCTAACACTACACTATCAATAAATAAATTAAATGCAATTTCTACAAATAACTACAATTACATAAACTAACTAAAGTACAAAAAATAAAAAAGAACTAAGTTACAAAAAATAAAAAAATATTTACAAACATAAGAAAAATATTACAACAATTTTAAACTAATTACACCTACTCTAAGCCCCCTAATAAAATAACAAAGACCCCCAAAATAAAAAAATTCCCTACCCTATTCTAAATTAATAAATTTAAAAGCTCTTTTACCTTACCAGCCCTGAACAGGGCCCTTTGCGGGGCATGCCCCAAGAAAATCAGCTCTTTTGCCTGTAAAAAAAAACATACAATACCCCCCCCAACATTACAACCCACCACCCACATACCCCTAATCTAACCCAAACCCCCCTTAAATAAACCTAACACTAAGCCCCTGAAGATCTTCCTACCTTGTCTTCACCATACCAGGTTCACCGATCCGTCCTGGCATCCGGTGCTGAAGAGGTCCAGAAGAGGCTCCAAAGTCTTCCTCCTATCCGGCAAGAAGAGGACATCCGGACCGGCAAACATCTTCATCCAAGCTGCATCTTCGATCTTCTTCCATCCGGTGCGGAGCGGGTCCATGTTGAAGCATCCAACGCGGATCCATCCTCTTCTTCCGGCGTCTCCCGACGAATGACGGTTCCTTTAAGGGACGTCATCCAAGATGGCGTCCCTCGAATTCCGATTGGCTGATAGTATTCTATCAGCCAATCGGAATTAAGGTAGGAATATTCTGATTGGCTGATGGAATCAGCCAATCAGAATCAAGTTCAATCCGATTGGCTGATCCAATCAGCCAATCAGATTGAGCTCGCATTCTATTGGCTGTTCCGATCAGCCAATAGAATGCGAGCTCAATCTGATTGGCTGATTGGATCAGCCAATCGGATTGAACTTGATTCTGATTGGCTGATTCCATCAGTTACATTTTTTCTTGTTCATGATGGTTGTGGAACAAATATCAACAAACAGGAATGAGTTCACTTTTCCAGAACTATGTAAGTTTAAAATAATTAAAAAAAAAAGGAATAAAGTTCACCAGGATCAAACACAAGAGCTTAGCTCACCTGTTATGTATAAAAACAAGTTCTTGCCCCATAGTGAAATATATGATGGAAAGTCACAATATTTGTTTAATGTTGAGTTCCTTTGTTAAAGTATCATTTTAAAAGTTAAAAGAAATGAAAAAACTGACAAAACTTTATTTGTTACTTAAAGGGACATAATACAAATATGATAAAAAAAACTGACAAGAAATATGAAATGATTGTCACTATTTAAAAAATATATTTTATATGCCAGATGCAAGCTCCCTGCAAGTCACAGGACAAGTATCCTGATTGGCTACCTTACATATGTCTCAGCTAAATCTTAGCTTTTCACAGCTATTTTTGCCACAAGTTATCTCCATATATTGTGTCTCCTAAAATCACTTAAATAAAATGTCTTTCATCCGGGGGGGCGGAGCTAACCGCCGAAGTGACTGGATGCACATTATAATAGCTCCCGACCCTGTTGAGGATTTTGGGGACTATTTTTGATCTGATACCCCTTAACTAATGAGAGACATTCTCTAAACCCTGCCACAGAGTTTGCTGTACAGGCTGGAGGAGGCACTGGGAGCGCTTTGCTGTTGGCGGACGGGTAGGCTCACTGAGGCCTGCTGGGTGGCGTGATAAACATGGAGGATTCCCACATGGCTATGCTAGCCCTCTTTGCAGATTTCGACCGCAAGCTGATGAGCAGGCTAGACCGGCTTGTGTCACTTAGCGGACCTCGGGGCATGGATGAAGATGACACCATGATTTTTGAGAGAACGGATGTGGCACCGGGCACATTGGAGATATGCACCTCAGGAAATCCTGCCCGACATCCCACATCAGAAATCCCCTGTCTCTTAGATACTGCCTCAGCGCAATTCAATAATGAGCACTCACCGTATATCCGTGAAGGGGGAGAGGCAGTTGATCCTCAAGATCATGAGTACCTACAGAAAGAGACAGCCACGGGAGCCAGTAGGGAGGCCCGTGAGTATCCCTGCTCCAGAAGTTGTAACTCCGGAGGTGCATCATCCATTTAGGCAGTCCCATGTCTTACATTGCCCTGGTACTTTACAGTGTGACTGCTCCGTTACACAAAGGTGCGTGCAGACTCCCCAGGGACATGGAGATATTTGTGGGGTCACTTTTAAACTGAATTCTACTTACCAGAAAAAAGGAGTAGGTTGACTCTCTGAATCCTTTACGTGGCTATGCACTGCCGCCCTAGCATAATGCTTCATCGCTGTGACTAAGTGACTCCCTGTTATTCTATCTCTTCTCCTGCATTATGATGGCAAACGTGCCTGAGACTTTATTGGGGAGCCCATGTATGAACTAATGGTCGGGAGAGAGATGCTTAGACACTCTATAAGCTTTGGTGACTTTTTTTCTTTTTTTTTTAAGTGACATTTGAGTACTATGAGAAGGGTCATTGTTCTTTAGGCCCAATATGTGAATGTCAGTGAAGCTGTCCCAAGTACTTATACTATATTAATAGATAGCTACTAGTTTTAACATCTTTAGAGTCCTTATTTACTGAAAGTAACCCATAACATCTTTACATACTTCTTGCCACACATGTTTTGTAATATGATTGTATCTATGCTTGCAGTCTACACTGGATAGTGTGTATTATTATGATGAGACCATGTACAACATATATGGATTAGGCTGTATAATCTTTTTGAAGAAGGGGACTCCATACCCAGGTTTAGATCCGCCCCCCCCTTACTGTGTGGTATGGGATCAATAGTTCATCCTCCACACTTTTTTTCCTGGCAGAGTTACGTAGCCTCTGCCCAGTCCATAGAGCCCCCACCATAGCTTGTCCTCCTATAAGTGTAAAAATGGCTCTTCAGACCTTACCACTGATATAAACCATCATGACTATGCTTATATGTCCTATTGTCTGTAGGTTCTTTATTTTCTATAATATGGGTATGACTGTTAACTCACATATTTATCTATTGTAAATGTTAGAACCACTGAGATTCTGTTTAAGGTTTATAGGTACCAGTTGTGGCAGTTATGTGTTTTTATGTACGTCAGAGAGTAAGATTATGATTAGCAGACTTAGGGGGTATAGATGACAAGGCGCAGCCTTATTGAAACAAAATAGAGGCGATGATAAATTTGAATTGTAAACTATACAGAGATAGTTGCCCTTAGATATCCACTGCTTTGCCAACTTATGCGAATCTATCCCGTAATTATTATAATACTAGGAAAACAATGTATTGCTCCATCTCTACTCGGGATTACCAAAATTTACAGTCCTCAGATCAGTATATAACAGATGGATGCTGCAGTTTTTATAGAGATTGCCCAGCGGGGGGATATACCCATTTATCAAGCCTCAGGCAACCTTAGGGTCCTGTAATCCTAGGGGTATTTGTATTTATATCATATTAGCTTTTGAATTCTCTGACATTTCAGCCTCTATATTTCCTGAGTTTATCTCAGCTATAATAATGTTAGCAGTAACAATTTTTAAACATATTAGCCCTATTAGACTTGTTTGTAAAGTAGTTCTTGTAGTTTTGCTTCTAGGTCAGTGTTAGCCAATATTGTATTACATGATACGAGTATCTGTCATGTCTATTCTTTTGTTCTCCTTTGATTTTAGTATGGATTTATGGACCTATCCATGGTCCTGGTAGATAAAAGAAGGAGAGTACTAAAAACAGGCCTAAAAGTGGCCTGAGCTATTTAAAAAACCCTCAGATAAGTACATTGAATCCATTGGGGTCTAAGAGTGGCCTCAGCTAGTTATGAGGAAAAAGAGGGTGTTTTAGGTTTGCTCTCTAATTATTATACATCTGATCTTTGTTTCTTTGTGGGAATTGTATAAAACAAATGCAGCATGAGATTTAGCTTTATATATGTTCTTGTATAATTTTTTTGCCTATGGTATTTGCTCTATTATTTAGCATGTACCTTCTGTTTAAATATGCAAACTGTATTTTACTTCTGTAACTGCTATGCCCTCAATAAAAACTATTAAAAAAAAAAAAAAAATGTCTTTCATCCTTCGAGTGACCCTAACACTCATATTAACTGACCTACCAATGTAATTTCCAATATTGCAAAATTAGGTATTAGCCAGATATATTAATAAGACATTTCCCGCACTTGATATCTATATTGAGATCTCGTATTACAGAAGGAAATACTTGTTTATTTTTTGCTGGACTTACATTAACACAATTGCACAAGAATAAATCTGAAAGCTGACAAATGTGTATTTAATGACACTTGAGGTGAAGAATTTTTGTCTTCTTTCCAAGATTATATAGCCTCTCCTTTTTTGTGAGGGTCAATAAGGTTGAAAGCTACATATATGGGTTAAGTAGGTTATAATGAGTATTCCACACACATTGTTAATATATATTTTATATATATATATTTTATCTTGTTAATCAGCTGAAATATTTTATGTGTATTTATTTAATTTACTAATTACAACAACATGGATGTATATATAATCGATTATTTAAAGGAACATAAAACAGGTTGAGATCTGTGCATATCCTAAAAGGGCTAATTAATTAAATATAGTTTGTATAAAAAAATGTTTAAAAATTGCTGGCAAGTATTTTAAAATAATCTTCAAAAAAAGCAAAATGAATTACATAGCTAAGCTGCCTGGAGCAGCCAACTCCATCCCACTTATCAGTTTTTAGACACAAGCATTGTATTTCAACTGAGTACACAGCTTCTAGGCATGCTCCAGCAGATAATCCCTATGCACTTTTGCATTCTACTAAAACAAAAATACATATAGATACAGCCATAGAAGGAAACATGTTGGGGGAATTAGAGCTGTAAATGTCAGAAACTAAAAAGAAAGGGTTAATAATGAGGCACTGCAGTATAAATTTGCTGGTAAAGTAATTAAAGTACATATTATTATATTTTGTCTCTATCCCAACTGGTTTTATGTCCTTTTAAATTAATGTTGACATATATTCAAAGGAAACACAAAATATAAAAGGGACATGAAACTCAGAATTTTTCTTTCATGATTCAGACAGGGCATAGATTTTGAAACAATTTTCAAATGTATTTCTATTATCAGTTTTGCTTGATTCTCTTGCTATCATTTGTTGAATGAGAAGCAATTCACTACTGGGAGTTATCCGAACACATCAGTAAGCCAATGACAAGAGGTATATATTAACAGCTACCAATCATTAGCTAACTTCCAATTCCTGACAATATCTAGGTATGCTTTTCAACAAAGGATACCAAAAGAACTAAGCACATTATATAAAAGAAGTAAATAAAACAATAAAAATATTGGCACATAAAATGACAAATGCAATTATTATTATTTTTACCCTGGGGATATCTAAATATGTCAGATATTGTCTCCCCCTATCAGAGCCACCATAATATTATTAAAGGGACATTAAACACTAAATACATGCTAGATAGAATGATGCATTCAAAGAAAATATTAGACCATGACTAACATGTAGATGTATTTTTTAAAGTTTCATTAGTTGTTTAAAAAGTGACAAAATAAGTGTAAAGTTTTAGTGTCTATAAAACACTGGGAGCTGCCATGTTGTAACTTGTGTTACCTTCTCTGCTGTGGCCAATTAGGGACAGTTATAAATAGAGTGTGCAGCCAATGGTTGTGCTGGATTTAACAGTGTTCTGCACTTCCATTTCTAACAGGAACTGAAAAGCTCACAATTTCAGAATGGAATTACAGGCAAATTACAGTCAAAGAGGACAAAATAAATAATGAAAGTATATTGTAGAGTTGTTTTATTATATACAATTTAGCATTTTATATTACCATCTCAAAGTGTTTAATGTCCCTTTAAGGTCCATTATAGTAGATGTTATGCATTTTATTATTAAATAAACAAAAACAGCATAACGTTATGAGATTTCAGTGGAATCAGAATGTGTCCTCAAGAAGGAATGACATGTATTTTCATATACACACAGAGAGAAGCGCACTCACAGGAATTAACAACCAACTCAATACCATTATTAGCCTGTTCTATGGCGATTTACCACCTGGGTGCAGCTTTCTAGCCCAGTAATGCTTTTCAAAGAGTAACACTTTCCTGTAGTATATCAGTCTGATCCTCACTATTAAAGTCAGTCCAGTGCTGAAATACCAGGCAATTCCTCTCTGAACAAGGAATACAGCAACCCCAGATGATCGTTTCCGCCTTCATTGGGCCTCGTCAGTGAGGTGTAGCGATATTCCTCTAAGCACACTGAGCAAGGAGTCCACGTCTGGTTGCCCCTTTTTCCCTTAGGGTGACTTCCTACACACAGAGAGAAGCACACTCACAGGAATCAACAACTAGCTCAATGCCATTGTCAGCTTGTTCTATGGCGATTTATCACCTGTATTTTCATATTTCAGTAATGATTAGAATGTGGGGAGAAAAAAAAATTGGAGGTTTTTACATTAAGTAAGGTTAACCCCTTATATATGTATGTTGTGTGCCACAAGGGGTGCTTTCATGTTTTCCCAGTGCAGGTCCTGCCAATACTGGGAAGTGCACGCTATTTTAAGGGATATAATAGATGAAAAATTACATGGTCTAATTCGCTAGAGAATGTAATTTTATGACTATTGACACTGTGCTACTATGTGTTTAACCCCCCTTAAAGGGAAAGTCTACTTCCAAAATTGTTATTGTTTAAAAAGATAGATAACACCTTTAGTACTCACTGTTGCAGCCCAATCATGTTTTGTTTTTTTAAAATACTCAAATTCATTTTTTAACCTATTTTTGTAATAAAGTTTTTTTTTTCAAAATTTGGATGACATACTTCAGAAATATAAACCAGTCAGTTTTTGGACATGTATGTGAACATTTGAGTGCTAAAAGTGTATTCTATTCAGCCAAGTTGCTGATTCAAAATACAGCACTGATTGAATAAAAGGCAAGTCTACCAAAAGAACTGAGATAAGGGGGCAGTCTGCAGAAGTGTATTAATATAACTGTTGGTTATGCCATACTAGGGAATGGGCAATAAATTGATTATCTATCTTTTTAAACAATACAAGTTCTGGAGTAGACTGTCCCTTTAATCCATGCAATATTTCCGACACGCATAAAGAGCCGCGATATAACCTTTATTGCTTGCGTGCAACAGTGAAACACTCTTAATCTAGCTTTACCTAGGCTCAGGATTAAAAGTGAGCTACTGGGAGCTAGACAATGATTGCTAATACACATATATGCCTCTTGTCATCATCTTAAATGGTGCAGCTTCTGAGCCTACTTAGGTATTCTCTTTAACAAAGGATACTAAAGGAACAAAGCAACATTGATAAAAGAAGCTAATTGGAAGGTTTATTTAAAATTGCAACTTTAATTTTGACTTTACTATCTCTTTAAATATTCAAATGTATTTGGTGGAAACTAAGGTTTCAGTTTTATATTATGTTCAACTTTAGCATAATAAAAGATCAAAACACTTAAAAGACAAGCTACACAGTTTGCTTCTGTTTCAAAGGTAACAGAAAGTTGAGTACAAAGTAAACAACATAAAAAAAAGGAATCTGTAAAGTTGTAAATAGGATTCCACAGTAGAATAACAGTGAATTAAATTCACATAACAAGTAATAAAGCTCTGATGCATGAGTCAGCTGCACATCACCAATGCACTTAAAGGGACAGTAAAGTCATAATTAGACATTCATGGTTTAGATAGAACATACAATTTTAAACAACTTTCCAATTTACTTATATTATTTAATTTGCTTTCTTCTTTTGTTATCCTTTACTGAAAGGTTTAGCTAGGTAAGCTCAGGAGCAGTAAAGCACCTAGGTTCTAGCTGCTGATTGGTTGCTGCATATATATATATATATATATATATATATACCGATTGTCATTAGCTCATCCATTTGTTCAGTTAGAAACCAGTAGTGCATTGCTGCTCCTTTAACAAATTATACAGAGAGAATGAAAGAAATGTGATAAAGGATGTTTAAAATTGTCTGTTCTACCTAAATCATGGAAAACAACTGGGTTTAATGTCCCTTTAAACTTAGTGACTTAGTGATGTCCATTCATTTTCGGACAAATCCACATTCATCACAAAAAATTAGATTTTCATTTTGTTTAAACAAAACAAAATCTGAAAAAATGAACCAATGAAAATAAAGAAAATGAAAAATTACTGAGGAAAATCATCAGTATTCATTAGTTTCCTTTACTTGTTTTCTTTAAGCGGGTAATATTTAACCTTAAGGTTCTCTCCATGCTCTCCAGAGTACGGTAAGTATTGTAGCTACAGGTAAACTTTTCACCTGTAGTTTGAAACATTTCCTTTCATTTTAATGAAAACTAATGTTAATGTATAAAAAAAATTCAGATACAAAATATTCGGTGGAAAAAATTCCCTGAATATTCGGAACGGAAATTTCCTGCAAAATGAAATTCTCTTGACTGCACATCTACTTATGCTCATGAGTTAAATATGGGTGGTGATTGATAGCTATGCAAATATGCTGCTCTTAATTGGCTCACCATGGTAATCTCTCAAGCAGCAGTGTATTGCTGAATTTACCCCTTTACAGGGGTTAACCAATAGTTTAAAATTATTATCCAATTTCATTGCTCTTATAAAATGGCTCAATCCACTGTACATATCTTCTTATATTTGTGTATAAGCACTCATATGTATTACTAACTAATGCACAATGGCATATTAATAACCAGCGACGTCAGTGAACTACCTAACGCCATCTTGAAAAACAAACGTGGGAGTACATTGTCACATAGTGGAGCTGTACAGCGAGTGAATGGCCCAGCCTACATAAGAAAATGTTAATATTAGCTGAAATGTTTTATGGTTTAATTATGTAAAAACATGCTGAAATAATTTTTAGGATGGTCTTCTTTGTATTTATTGGAACAGTTTATTATTACACAATGGTTCTAGACATATGTTTCTGTTTATTAACAAGATTTTACAAATGCAGTTAAAAAGTCATACTTTTTATTGTGATATTGTCTTGAATGAGATTTATTTTATATTGCTATGTAAGTTAATCATATACTGTATGTAGGATGCAGAACACATTGGTTAGTTATATTTGTCACAAAGTAAATTTGGTGGTGTATAGTAGCATTTTTATATTTCAGCTTGTTATTGGTATTAGCAATTTGGTTGTCACTGAGGGGTGGGGCTTATGTTTTGGATAGAGATGGCTTGCTGTTTATGAGATGATTTGGGAGATATTTTGGGTTGTCTGAAGAAGGGGCTGACAAAAGCCCCAAAATATTACTCTGTTTGTTTAAATAATAGATACTAATACAATTTCCAGCAAGTTCACATTATTTGACTCATACAAAGAGCCCTATTTATCATATGTCTGTCGGACCTGATCCGACAGTGCAAATCAGGTCCGACAGACATCGCTGAATGCGGAGAGCAATACGCTCTCCGTATTCAGCATTGCACTAGCAGCTCTTGTGAGCTGCTGGTGCAACGCTGCCCCCTGCAGACTCGTGGCCAATCAGGCCGCCAGCAGGGGGTGTCAATCAACCCAATTGTACTCGATCGGGTTGAATTCCGGCGATGTCTGTCCGTCTGCTCAGAGTTTCTGGCGAGCCTGTAGCGCTCAAGCTCCATTCGGAGCTTGATAGATAGACCCCAAAGTCTCTTGACTTGTTGAAAGTGTGGATATTTTAGACAAAGCTATCTATCTATTTATTTATCTATCTATCTACTCAGTCAAAAGTTAAAAAATTTGGAAAATCCCAATTTAAACAACCCATTCAAACATTAATCATCTTTTAATTACAAAATTTTCTGCAGTGAAGTATATACTGTATAACTATATTATAAAATATAATAAACTATTTTTAGATTCCAAATAGGGACGCCTCCCTTAAAAACAATCTTACAAGTTGTGGTCTGAAGAATCTTATAACAAGCTATGAACTAAAAGCGGATGGTGATGCCGCTTCAAATGTGTGTGCAGACATTTCAGTGTGGTTTGAACCAGGAAGAAAATCCCCTTGATATCAGCTTCCTCAGTAGTCACAGACCTCCCAGTCCCCTCATTTGAAAAAGAATCTCCAAACCCCTCAGCCTAAAAAAAAAAAGAAGAAAAAAAGAATTATACATGTTTTTTTTTTTCTTTCTAGAGAAGGGATCTTTAGGGGCTCAGTAATACAAAATTGAGGTGTCTAGAAACTTCCATTAAAGTTAATGTTATAATTGACATGTCTGTAATGGACTCCGGCTACCCCGACTGGGTAGCTCCGTCAAAAGGATCCTTCCTGTACTTGGAACCTGCCGCTATGTAGCGGAGAAAGTGATTTTAGGCAATTCCCACCCAAATAACTAGACAGACTAGCATTCAGGTGAAAACACGAAGTACATCTTTATTGGGAAAACACACACGGCTAGATTTATTTAGTTTTGTCGGTAACGACCTGCGTAGCTAACGCTGGGTTTTTTCCCCCCGCACCTTTTAAATATCGCTGGTATTTAGAGTTCACAGAAGGGCTGCGTTAGGCTCCAAAAAGGGAGTGTATAGCATAATTTACTGCCACTGCAACTCTCAATACCAGCGGTGCTTACGGACGCGGCCAGCTTAAAAAAATGTGCTCGTGCACGATTCCCCCATAGGAAACATTGGGGCCGTTTGAGCTGAAAAAAAACCTAACACCTGCAAAAAAGCAGCGTTCAGCTCCTAACGCAGCCCCATTGTTTCCTATGGGGAAACACTTTTTAAGTCTACACCTAACACCCTAACATGAACCCTGAGTCTAAACACCCCTAACCTTACACTTATTAACCCCTAATCTGCTACCCCCGCTATCGCTGACCCCTGCATAATTTTTTTAACCCCTAATGTGCCGCTCTGTACACCGCCGCCACCTACGTTATCCCTATGTACCCCTAATCTGCTGCCCCTAACACCCCCGACCCCTATATTATATTTATTAACCCCTAATCTGCCGCCCCCAACGTCGCCGCCACCTACCTACACTTATTAACCCCAAATCTGCCGACCGGACCTCACCGCTACTATAATATAAGTTATTAACCCCTAATCCGCCTCACTCCCGCCTCAATAACCCTATAATAAATAGTATTAACCCCTAATCTGCCCTCCCTAACATCGCCGACACCTAACTTAAAGTATTAACCCCTAATCTGCCGACCGGACCTCACCGCTACTATAATAAATTTATTAACCCCTAAAGCTAAGTATAACCCTAACACTAACACCCCCCTAAGTTAAATATAATTTTTATCTAACGAAATAAATTAACTCTTATTAAATACATTATTCCTATTTAAAGCTAAATACTTACCTGTAAAATAAACCCTAATATAGCTACAATATAAATAATAATTATATTGTAGCTATTTTAGGATTTATATTTATTTTACAGGCAACTTTGTATTTATTTTAACCAGGTACAATAGCTATTAAATAGTTAATAACTATTTAATAGCTACCTAGTTAAAATAATTACAAAATTACCTGTAAAATAAATCCTAACCTAAGTTACAATTAAACCTAACACTACACTATCAATAAATTAATTAAATAAAATACCTACAATTATCTACAATTAAACTTAACACTAAACTATCAATAAATTAATTACATACAAATACCTACAAATAAATACAATTAAATAAACTAACTAAAGTACAAAAAATAAAAAAAGAACTAAGTTACAAAAAATAAAAAAATAATTTACAAACATTAGAAAAAGATTACAACAATTTTAAGCTAATTACACCTACTCTAAGCCCCCTAATAAAATAACAAAGCCCCCCAAAATAAAAAAATTCCCTACCCTATTCTAAAATAAAAATAGAAAAGCTCTTTTACCTTACCAGCCCTTAAAAGGGCCTTTTGCGGGGCATGCCCCAAAGAATTCAGCTCTTTTGCCTGAAAAAAAAAACATACAATACCCCTCCAACATTACAACCCACCACCCACATACCCCTAATCTAACCCAAACCCCCCTTGAATAAACCTAACACTAAGCCCCTGAAGATCTTCCTACCTTATCTTCACCACGCTGGGTATCACCGATCGGTCCAGAAGAGCATCCAAAGTCTTAATCCAAGCCCAAGCGAGGGCTGAAGAGATCCATCATCGGGCTGAAGAGGTCCATCATCGGGCTGAAGAGGTCCATCATCGGGCTGAAGTCTTGATCCAAGCCGCAACTGAAAAGGTCCATCATCGGCAGAAGTCTTCATCCTATCCGGGCAGAAGAGGACATCCGGACCGGTAGACATCTTCATCCAAGCCGCATCTTCTATCTTCATCCATCCGGATCGGAGCCATCTTCTTCCAGCCGACGCGGATCCATCCTCTTCTACCGACGCCTACTCGCTGAATGACGGTTCCTTTAAATGACGTCATCCAAGATGGCGTCCCTCGAATTCCAATTGGCTGATAGAATTCTATCAGCCAATCGGAATTAAGGTAGGAAAATTCTGATTGGCTGATGGAATGGATGGATGAAGATAGAAGATGCGGCTTGGAAGAACATGTCTACCGGTCCAGATGTCCTCTTCTGCCCGGATAGGATGAAGACTTCTGCCCGATGATGGACCTCTTCAGCCGCCGCTTGGATAAGACTTCAGCCCAATGATGGACCTCTTCAGCCTGATGATGGATCTCTTCAGCCCCCACTTGGGCTTGGATGAAGACTTCGGAGGCTCTTCTGGACCTTCAAGGGCTTAGTGTTAGGTTTATTTAAGGGGGGTTTGGGTTAGATTAGGGGTATGTGGGTGGTGGGTTGTAATGTTGGGGGGGTATTGTATGTTTTTTTTTCAGGCAAAAGAGCTGAATTCTTTGGGGCATGCCCCGCAAAAGGCCCTTTTAAGGGCTGGTGAGGTAAAAGAGCTTTTCCATTTTTATTTTAGAAAAGGGTAGGGAATTTTTTTATTTTGGGGGGCTTTGTTATTTTATTAGGGGGCTTAGAGTAGGTGTAATTAGCTTAAAATTGTTGTAATATTTTTATAATGTTTGTAAATTATTTTTTTATTTTTTGTAACTTAGTTCTTTTTTATTTTTTGTACTTTAGTTAGTTTATTTAATTGTATTTATTTGTAGGAATTTTATGTAATAAATTTATTGATAGTGTAGTGTTAGGTTTAATTGTAGATAATTGTAGGTATTTTATTTAATTAATTTATTGATAGTGTAGTGTTAGGTTTAATTGTAATTTAGGTTAGGATTTATTTTACAGGTAATTTTGTAATTATTTTAACTAGGTAGCTATTAAATAGTTATTAACTATTTAATAGCTATTGTACCTGGTTAAAATAAATACAAAGTTACCTGTAAAATAAATATTAATCCTAAAATAGCTACAATATAATTATAATTTATATTGTAGCTATATTAAGGTTTATTTTACAGGTAAGTATTTAGCTTTAAATAGGAATAATTTATTTAATAAGAGTTAATTTATTTCGTTAGATAAAAATTATATTTAACTTAGGGGGTGTTAGGGTTAGGGTTAGACTTAGCTTTAGGGGTTAATACATTTATTAGAGTAGCAGTGAGGTCCGGTCGGCAGATTAGGGGTTAATACTTGAAGTTAGGTGTCGGTGATGTTAGGGAGGGCAGATTAGGGGTTAATACTATTTATTATAGGGTTATTGAGGCGGATTAGGGGTTAATAACTTTATTATATTAGCGGTGAGGTCCGGTCGGCAGATTAGGGGTTAATAATTGTAGGTAGGTAGCGGCGACGTTGGGGTGGGCAGATTAGGGGTTAATAAATATAATATAGGAGTCGGCGGTGTTAGGGGCAGCAGATTAGGGGTACATAGGGATAACGTAGGTTGCGGCGGTGTGCGGTCGGCAGATTAGGGGTTAAAAAAATGTATTAGAGTGGCGGCGATGTTGGGGGGCCTCGGTTTAGGGGTACATAGGTAGTTTATGGGTGTTAGTGTACTTTAGAGCACAGTAGTTAAGAGCTTTATGAACCGGCGTTAGCCCTGAAAGCTCTTAACTCTGGCTTTTTGCTGTGGCTGGAGTTTTGTCGTTAGATTTATAACGCTCACTTCAGCCAAGACTCTAAATACCAGCGTTAGGAAGATCCCATTGAAAAGATAGGATACGCAATTGACGTAAGGGGATCTGCGGTATGGAAAAGTTGTGGCTGCAAAGTGAGCGTTAGACCCTTTCCTGACTGACTCTAAATACCAGCGGTAGCCCAAAACCAGCGTTAGGAGCCCCTAACACTGGTTTTGACGGCTAACGCCAAACTCTAAATCTAGCCGACAGTTTTTATACATAATCTCATCAAAATAAGAGCCTTATCAGTCTCCCAAATCTCCCACCCGTCACGCCCCTCCAGACAGGCTGGCGCCTTCCACAGAGTTTATTGTCCCATATTGTGCAGCGGTATAGTGATGGTGGTTCAAGGGTGACCCAGGGGAGCAGCGGCACTTCCAGGGTGTCATTAGAAATCCCTCGGTCCCAATCTGTTACAGTCCTAAAAGTGACATGATACATGGCTGGGGGATGGAGCTATGGGTGATTAAATGTACACCGGGAAGGCTACTGGGGAGTGGGGGTTGTAGAGGAGATGTCCGGTACCTCCGGTTCCCAAGGGAGCTCCCTTCCGGCAATCACCCCACCTCTTGCCCTCCCCAAGGGGTACCAATCCTGAAAAGAGCGGAGCTCTGGGACAAGGGGCCGCTGGAGCGACCTGGAGTAAAGGACACCGGGGATGCAGGATGATGTGGCCGGCTGGTCGTTCCAGGGGCCAAGCCAGCCAGAGAAGGACTAGGCAGTCAGGGACCAGCTCTTTCATGACAATGTGTAAACCATAAAACAAAGCAAATCAAAGGTCTGGGAGATTGTGGTTGCTCTAAAACCCCCAAATCCGCTGATATCAAGAGGGAGCTAGTTAGTAGGGGGTGGAGGTTTAACCCTTGCAGCCTGGTATCCGTGACAATGTCCCTGTCTTAACTAAAAATGTATTGGCACCCACTATAATTTAAATTGAAAGCAGAAAACCATTGGGACCCTAAACGTTTTGGATTTTACAATAGTTTGGATTTTGGAATATATGCTCTGTAAAATGGGACAGATTGTAGAGGGTATGGAACCAAGAGTAAACAATATATTTATTAATTTAGGCAATATGTACATGTCATAATGCAGCTATTACATGCAACATAAAAGGTAACTTGTTCAGAAAGATAGTGCAATTCTGTAATCAGGTAATATTTGTTATTTTAAATAAATATAGACTATTATTTGCATTTTAGAACACAAAAACCAAACCAAAGCCTTACAGGTGGAAATAAATAATATATATATACAGGGAGTGCAGAATTATTAGGCAAATGAGTATTTTGACCACATCATCCTCTTTATGCATGTTGTCTTACTCCAAGCTGTATAGGCTCGAAAGCCTACTATCAATTAAGCATATTAGGTGATGTGCATCTCTGTAATGAGAAGGGGTGTGGTCTAATGACATCAACACCCTATATCAGGTGTGCATAATTATTAGGCAACTTCTTTTCCTTTGGCAAAATGGGTCAAAAGAAGGACTTGACAGGCTCAGAAAAGTAAAAAATAGTGAGATATCTTGCAGAGGGATGCAGCACTCTTAAAATTGCAAAGCTTCTGAAGCGTGATCATCGAACAATCAAGCGTTTCATTCAAAATAGTCAACAGGGTCGCAAGAAGCGTGTGGAAAAACCAAGGCGCAAAATAACTGCCCATGAACTGAGAAAAGTCAAGCGTGCAGCTGCCAAGATGCCACTTGCCACCAGTTTGGCCATATTTCAGAGCTGCAACATCACTGGAGTGCCCAAAAGCACAAGGTGTGCAATACTCAGAAACATGGCCAAGGTAAGAAAGGCTGAAAGACGACCACCACTGAACAAGACACACAAGCTGAAACGTCAAGACTGGGCCAAGAAATATCTCAAGACTGATTTTTCTAAGGTTTTATGGACTGATGAAATGAGAGTGAGTCTTGATGGGCCAGATGGATGGGCCCGTGGCTGGATTGGTAAAGGGCAGAGAGCTCCAGTCCGACTCAGACGCCAGCAAGGTGGAGGTGGAGCACTGGTTTGGGCTGGTATCATCAAAGATGAGCTTGTGGGGCCTTTTCGGGTTGAGGATGGACTCAAGCTCAACTCCCAGTCCTACTGCCAGTTTCTGGAAGACACCTTCTTCAAGCAGTGGTACAGGAAGAAGTCTGCATCCTTCAAGAAAAACATGATTTTCATGCAGGACAATGCTCCATCACACGCGTCCAAGTACTCCACAGCGTGGCTGGCAAGAAAGGGTATAAAAGAAGAAAATCTAATGACATGGCCTCCTTGTTCACCTGATCTGAACCCCATTGAAAACCTGTGGTCCATCATCAAATGTGAGATTTACAAGGAGGGAAAACAGTACACCTCTCTGAACAGTGTCTGGGAGGCTGTGGTTGCTGCTGCACGCAATGTTGATGGTGAACAGGTCAAAACACTGACAGAATCCATGGATGGCAGGCTTTTGAGTGTCCTTGCAAAGAAAGGTGGCTATATTGGTCACTGATTTGTTTTTTTTTTGTTTTTGAATGTCAGAAATGTATATTTGTGAATGTTGAGATGTTATATTGGTTTCACTGGTAAAAATAAATAATTGAAATGGGTATATATTTGTTTTTTGTTAAAGTGGATGTAATTTTTTTACATATTGACCTTCAAAATCTGTTCTTATGCACTCTTTTATCAATACTGCATACTTTTTTTATTTATATACCGAACAAATAAATTAATATTTACGTTAGTAACTTTGCTCCGTTTTCAGGCTGAGCTCCTCCCATCCATAACTTCCTTTCTTTTCAGCGCATAACGTCTAGAGCGGTCCCACCCACTCTATGACGTACTACCCTTGCGCGTTCACGATGGCTCCCTTTTGTGCGCATGCGCTTCAAATTTACTGCCGAATATGCGCATGCGTGTAATATAGACTTTCTGAATCGCGCATGCGTTTCTAAACTCGCAATCGTGAATGCAAATCTTTGTGCGCTCAAGTGGTTTTACGCATGCGCATATAAAAGACGCATGCGCAGAAATGGAAAATGACTTTATGAAAAAGGGGCTGGACGCCACGGGGTACGCCACATTATTAGTTTAGGCAAATGTCAATCAATGTAAGGAAAGCGGAACAAAATGGCGGGCGGAGGGAGAAATCGAGACTTTTATAGTTATAGAGGTATATACATCGCTAATATATTATGTTTTAACAAAATTCATGAATTAAACTTATGTTATTTTTTGATGATAAAGTAGTTGTGATTGTCGAGTAGCAGTGAGTTTACATCCACTTTAAGTTGCCTAATAATTATGCACAGTAATAGTCACCTGCACACACAGATATCCCCCTAAAATATCTATAACTAAAAACAAACTAAAAACTACTTCCAAAACTATTCAGCTTTGATATTAATGAGTTTTTTGGGTTCATTGAGAACATGGTTGTTGTTCAATAATAAAATTAATCCTCAAAAATACAACTTGCCTAATAATTCTGCACTCCCTGTATGTATATATATATATATATATATATATATATATATATATATATATATATATATATATATATATATATATATATATATATATATACATACATAGCATCCACAACACAACAGCACTCCGGATTTTGCAGATAAAACTTAGCCTTTATTGATGAGCAATGTTAAAAAGAGAAGTCCATGACGTTTCGATGCCTCTTGCATCTGGCATCTTTATCAAATGGTGAAGATATCAGAACATGATAACATATATATATATATATACACACACACATATATATACACACACTAGAAAAAAATATAATTCCTATATTCAGTCTTTTGCTTTACTAACTTTGCCTTGTAAAGGGAAAGATCCCAAGAACAACAAGCAGTTGTGTATGATTTATCTAATAAAATGTACCAAGCCTATTGCAAGTGTAAAGCTCCTCTCAGTGATGCTCTTGCTAGGGAGCTAAAACACTCTCCCTTGGATGTTAAAGAGACAGTGTACTACAATATTTTCTCCTATTCACTGCGCTTCAAATGATCTTTTTTACCTGCTAGACCAGAGTTTCTCAACTTTTTTGTAGCAAGTACCACTGTAGGGATATGGATTTGTTATCTATGTTCCCCAAATGTAGCACAAATAATATCGATCTTTTACATGAGCAAGAATGGAAATCATGTGTATCACTTGCTTTCACCAGATTTAATGAAGTGAATATATAAGAATCAGATATTTGGTTTTTGATTTCCGGAATTTAATATTTGGCCGTAATACAACAGAAAATAATAAACACATAAAACAATGATATATACTTCATTGATATTAATAATTATATGTAATAAATGTGCGTCTTACTTTAAAAAAACAGGAAAATAAACTGTTTTCTTCATGATGAAGTAAGTAATATTTATGGTACTATCTTTCTATTTTTAAAACCATTTCATAAACAGTTGATCTGTCTCATTTCAGTGCGGCCGTTCTATGCCACTAACAAGCCAGAATCTAATGTTTTACCAATTTTAGGTAATTCAGAGAGGTGGTCCCAACCTAGGCATGGAAATATTCACACTCTGCCCTGTTAGGACAGGGTAGAAATGAGAAAAGTTTCTTTAATAGGTCTACAATAGATACATCAGGGGAAAAAAAAATAATGAAGGCCAATCCCTGGAGTACTCTTAGCAATGCCCCAAGTCCCCCCAATGGTACACGTACCACAGGTTTAGAAACTAGGTGCTAGACTGTATTAACTTGTTTACAAAAATCTCATTTTACTTTTGCCTGTTGTATCTCAACCTATACTGAAAAGTCCAGTGCTGGCTGTAGAGACTAAATCAAGTATTACTAAGAGCAGCGTAAACAAATGAAGGAACAATACAATGGACATACACCTGAGTGTTACAATGTATAAGGATAGAGAAATGTGTTATATATAATATGTATACTATTTTCTGTAGTGCTACAGGCATGTGCAAGCTACCTATCTAGATATCTCTTCAACAAAAAATAATATGAAAACAACACAAATTTGATAATATAACTAAATTGGAAACTTTTTTAAAATTGCATTCTCTATCTGAATCATGGAAGAAAAATGCTGGGTTGATGTCCCTTGAACTAAAATGTTCATGAAAAGACCTCCAAAGTCCAAACTTAATTTTGAATTTCCTCTCCTGAAGCCTAATAATGATATTTTAGCAGAGAACCATTGTCTAATGAACTTATTGACCTTCTTTGTTTTGTAACTTTCCATTATGTTTCATTGTTTGAACTTTCCACCTAGACGCAATTCAATTTTCCACATAGGTTTGGATTTCTCTTTATCAAGTCACACACATTCTAGTTCTATACTTCTATTAGATTTTTAAAATAATACATTTCTTCAAATGAACCCTTTAATAATTTCAAACATCACTCTCAACTCTTCTGTTTCTACCCCCAGTTTAGCAAGCTGAGTAAAATGGCTTATGTCCTTAGCAGGGTCTATCACACTTCCGACCTCATTCCACTAGGCTCTGCATCAGAAGCCATCTCAAGGTCATATTCTCTTCCAGGCATTCTCTTTGCCGCAGATTTGTTCAATATTTCTATTTTTAAACGTTTCACTCTTTCTACTCTTTGTTTCTGAGGGCTCCTTGTACAAAGTAGTGTAAGCTGCTTCGGAGCCCTTGTAGGGTAGGTTTGCACATGTAAGATGCAGCAATTATTAGACCGCTGCTTCTTACGCTCTTCTGCACCTCTAAGGTGGCAAAGAGAAATACAGAGAGCTTGCACGCTTCCCTTCTCTCACACAATTGGTCGTGTGATAGAAGGGACGTGATCCTGTTCATCCGCTTCACATATGCCGTGCAGGCGAGCAGATAACTTCTCAAGTTGAAATAAGAAAGCTTGTCTTATAAAGTTTATATTTTTTTTCTAGCTTAAAGGGACAGTCTACACCAGAATTTTTATTGTTTGAAAAGATAGATAATCTCTTTATTACCCATTCCCTAGTTTTGCATTACCAACACAGTTATATAAATACACTTTTTACCTCTGTAATTACCTTGTATCTAAGCCTCTGCAAACTGCCCCCTTATTTCAGTTCTTTTGACAGACATCCATTTTAGCCAATCAGAGCTTGAACTAACACCCTCTAATGGTGAAAAACTGTCAAAATGCCCTGAGAGAAGAGGTGGCCTTCAAGGGCTTAGAAATTAGCATATTAACCTCCTAGGTTTAGCTTTCAACTAAGAATACCAAGAGAACAAAGCAAAATAGGTGATAAAAGTAAATTGGAAAATTGTTTAAAATTACATTCTCTATCTGAATCATGAAAGTTTATTTTGGACTAGACTGTCCCTTTAATTGACAAAATAATCAAGATTTTATTGAATAAAGGAGGTAAATATTTGCCCTCCATATCCCAGCAGATGTTGCAGTCCTATAGTTTAATCCAACAATACTTTACAGTGCTTTATTGTTATACTGTTGTGTCAGTTTTTCTTTATTTTTCTTTTTTATTTCTTGCTTATTCATCTAAGCTGCCTTATGTCTGAAGAGGGTTGTATAGCTCCTTAGATAGGCCTAGATTTAGAGTTTGGCGGTAGCCGTGAAAACCAGCGTTAGAGGCTCCTAACGCTGATTTTAGGCTACCGCCGGTATTTGGAGTCAGTCAGGAAAGGGTCTAACGCTCACTTTTCAGCCGCGACTTTTCCATACCGCAGATCCCCTTACGTCAATTGCGTATCCTATCTTTTCAATGGGATCTTTCTAACTCCGGTATTTAGAGTCGTGTCTGAAGTGAGCATTAGAAATCTAACGACAAAACTCCAGCCGCAGACAAAAGTCAGTAGTTAAGAGCTTTCTGGGCTAACGCCGGTTTATAAAGCTCTTAACTACTGTGCTCTAAAGTACACTAACACCCATAAACTACCTATGTACCCCTAAACCGAGGTCCCCCCACATCGCCGCCACTCAATTACATTTTTTTAACCCCTAATCTGCCGACCGCCACCTACGTTATCCTTATGTACCCCTAATCTGCTGCCCCTAACACCGCCGACCCCTGTATTATATTTATTAACCCCTAACCTGCCCCCCACAATGTCGCCGCCAGATACCTACAATAATTAACCCCTAATCTGCCGACCGCAAATCGCCGCTACTTATGTTATCCTTATGTACCCCTAATCTGCTGCCCTAACACCGCCGACCCCTATATTATATTTATTAACCCCAAATCTGCCCCCCACAACGTCGCCTCCACCTGCCTACACTTATTAACCCCTAATCTGCCGAGCGGACCGCACCGCTATTATAATAAAGTTATTAACCCCTAATCCTCCTCACTAACCCTATAATAAATAGTATTAACCCCTAATCTGCCCTCCCTAACATCGCCGACACCTAACTTCAAACATTAACCCCTAATCTGCCAACTGGATCTCACCGCTATTCTAATAAATGTATTAACCCCTAAAGCTAAGTCTAACCCTAACACTAACACCCCCCTAAGTTAAATATAATTTAAATCTAACGAAATAAATTAACTCTTATTAAATAAATTATTCCTATTTAAAGCTAAATACTTACCTGTAAAATAAATCCTAATATAGCTACAATATAAATTATATTTATATTATAGCTATTTTAGGATTTATATTTATTTTACAGGTAACTTTGTATTTATTTTAACCAGGTACAATAGCTAAAATAGTTAAAATAATTACAAAATTACCTGTAAAATAAATCCTAACCTAAATTACAATTAAACCTAACACTACACTATCAATAAATTAATTAAATAAAATACCTACAATTACCTACAATTAAACCTAACACTACACTATCAATAAATTAATTAAATACAATATCTACAAATAAATACAATGAAATAAACTAACTAAAGTACAAAAAATAAAAAAGAACTAAGTTACAAAAAATAAAAAAATATTTACAAACATCAGAAAAATATTACAACAATTTTAAACTAATTATACCTACTCTAACCCCCCTAATAAAATAACAAAGACCCCCAAAATAAAAAAATGCCCTACCCTATTCTAAATGACTAAAGTGCAAAGCTCTTTTACCTTACCAGCCCTGAACAGGGCCCTTTGCGGGGCATGCCCCAAAGAATTCAGCTCTTTTGCCTGTAAAAAAAAAACACATACAATACCCCCCCCCCAACATTACAACCCACCACCCACATACCCCTAATCTAACCCAAACCCCCCTTAAATAAACCTAACACTAAGCCCCTGAAGATCTTCCTACCTTATCTTCACCATACCAGGTTCACCGATCGATCCAGAAGAGCTCCTCCGATGTCCTGATCCAAGCCCAAGCGGGGGGCTGAAGATGTCCATGATCCGGCTGAAGTCATCATCCAAGCGGGAGCTGAAGAGGTCCATGATCCGGCTGAAGTCATCATCCAAGCGGGAGCTGAAGAGGTCCATGATCCGGCTGAAGTCTTCTATCAACGGCATCTTCAATCTTCTTTCTTACGGATCCATCTTGCAGACCTCCGACGCGGAACATCCTGCTGGCCCGACGGACTACCGACGAATGAAGGCTCCTTTAAGGGACGTCATCCAAGATGGCGTCCCTCGAATTCCGATTGGCTGATATGATTCTATCAGCCAATCGGAATTAAGGCAGGAAAATTCTGATTGGCTGATGGAATCAGCCAATCAGAATCAAGTTCAATCCGATTGGCCGATCCGATCAGCCAATCAGATTGAGCTCGCATTCTATTGGCTGATCGGAACAGCCAATGGAATGCGAGCTCAATCTGATTGGCTGATCGGATCAGCCAATCGGATTGAACTTGATTCTGATTGGCTGATTCCATCAGCCAATCAGAATTTTCCTACCTTAATTCCGATTGGCTGATAGAATCCTATCAGCCAATTGGAATTCGAGGGACGCCATCTTGGATGACGTCCCTTAAAGGAGCCTTCATTCTTCGGTAGTCCGTCGGGCCAGCAGGATGTTCCGCGTCGGAGGTCTGCAAGATGGATCCGGAAGAAAGAAGATTGAAGATGCTGTTGATAGAAGACTTCAGCCGGATCATGGACCTCTTCAGCTCCCGCTTGGATGATGACTTCAGCCGGATCATGGACCTCTTCAGCTCCCGCTTGGATGATGACTTCAGCCGGATCATGGACATCTTCAGCCCCCCGCTTGGGCTTGGATCAGGACATCGGAGGAGCTCTTCTGGATCGATCGGTGAACCTGGTATGGTGAAGATAAGGTAGGAAGATCTTCAGGGGCTTAGTGTTAGGTTTATTTAAGGGGGGTTTGGGTTAGATTAGGGGTATGTGGGTGGTGGGTTGTAATGTTGGGGGGGTATTGTATGTGTTTTTTTTTACAGGCAAAAGAGCTGAATTCTTTGGGGCATGCCCCGCAAAGGGCCCTGTTCAGGGCTGGTAAGGTAAAAGAGCTTTGAACTTTAGTAATTTAGAATAGGGTAGGGCATTTTTTATTTTGGGGGTCTTTGTTATTTTATTAGGGGACTTAGAGTAGGTGTAATTAGTTTAAAATTGTTGTAATATTTTTCTGATGTTTGTAAATATTTTATTATTTTTTGTAACTTAGTTCTTTTTTATTTTTTGTACTTTAGTTAGTTTATTTCATTGTATTTATTTGTAGATATTGTATTTAATTAATTTATTGATAGTGTAGTGTTAGGTTTAATTGTAGGTAATTGTAGGTATTTTATTTAATTAATTTATTGATAGTGTAGTGTTAGGTTTAATTGTAACTTAGTTTAGGATTTATTTTACAGGTAATTTTGTAATTATTTTAACTATTTTAGCTATTGTACCTGGTTAAAATAAATACAAAGTTACCTGTAAAATAAATATAAATCCTAAAATAGCTATAATATAAATATAATTTATATTGTAGCTATATTAGGATTTATTTTACAGGTAAGTATTTAGCTTTAAATAGGAATAATTTATTTAATAAGAGTTAATTAATTTTGTTAGATTAAATTATATTTAACTTAGGGGGGTGTTAGTGTTAGGGTTAGACTTAGCTTTAGGGGTTAATACATTTATTAGAATAGCGGTGAGCTCCAGTTGGCAGATTAGGGGTTAATGTTTGAAGTTAGGTGTCGGCGATGTTAGGGAGGGCAGATTAGGGGTTAATACTATTTATTATAGGGTTAATGAGGCGGATTAGGGGTTAATAACTTTATTATAATAGCGGTGCGGTCCGCTCGGCAGATTAGGGGTTAATAAGTGTAGGCAGGTGGAGGCGACGTTGTGGGGGCAGATTAGGGGTTAATAAATATAATATATGGGTCGGCGGTGTTAGGGGCAGCAGATTAGGGGTACATAGGGATAATGTAAGTAGCGGTGGTTTACGGAGCGGCAGATTAGGGGTTAAAAATAATATGCAGGGGTCAGCGATAGCGGGGGCGGCAGAATAGGGGTTAATAAGTGTAAGGTTAGGGGTGTTTAGACTCGGGGTACATGTTAGGGTGTTAGGTGCAGACGTCGGAAGTGTTTCCCCATAGACAACAATGGGGCTGCGTTAGGAGCTGAACGCGGCTTTTTTGCAGGTGTTAGGTTTTTTTTCAGCTCAAACAGCCCCATTGTTTTCTATGGGGGAATCGTGCACGAGCACGTTTTTTAGGCTGGCCGCGTCCGTAAGCAACTCTGGTATCGAGAGTTGCAGTGGCGTTAAATATGCCTGTACGCTCCCTTTTTGGAGCCTAACGCAGCCATTCTGTGAACTCTCAATACCAGAGTTATTTAAAAGGTGCGGCCAGAAAAAAGCCAGCGTTAGCTACGCGGGTCGTTACCGACAAAACTCTAAATCTAGCCGATAGAATTTTATGTGTCTTACATATGATGACTTGGTCACTTATTTTGTGGGTGCCCATTTTTGATAGTCACTACCATAACCCTTACTTGTTTAAAGGGACATTAAACCTAATCATTTTCTTTCATGATTTAGGAAGAACATACAATTTTTAACAATTTCCAGTATACTTCAATTATCAAATGTGTTTCATTCTCTTGGTATCATTTGTTGCAGGATCAGCAATGCACTGGTGGTTTCTAACTGAACACTTGAGTGAGCCAATGACAATCGGTTTATATATGCAGCCACCAATCAGTAGCTAGAACCTAGGGTCTTTGCTGTTCCTGAGCTTACCTAGATAAAGCTTTCAGCAAAGGATACAAAGAGAAGGAAGCAAATTAAATAATAGGAAAGTTGTTTAAAATTGTATGTTCTGTCTAAATCATAAATGTCTAATTATGACTTTACTGTCCTTTTAAGGCTTGTTCATATTTCCTGGTTTGACTCCTGTCTGGTTTTAACTACTCTCTTGTCTGTTGATTTGGTTTATGATTAACCTGTTTGTTTAGTGACATTCAGCTTTCTGATTTATGGACCCCTTACTCCTTTATGTGCTTGACTTTGGCATGTTTGTCTGTGTTTTGATTAACCCTTCTCTGTAACACATGTCAGCTGTATCTATTCATGCATTACCTACCAGCTGCTATCAACTACTATTCATGTACTGTCCTGAGAACTCTACCAACGTAATTCCACAAATAACACATTTTTAGTTCCACTTTTTCCCAGAGACCACAAAAACTAGTGCAGTGGGCACAAGTGCTACTTTTTAGTCATCCCTAAGTTAAAAAAAATCCTACAGTTTGTATTGTTTTTATCTTTCCTGCTAGGGGAAATCAAATAATGGCATGGGTGCAGAATCTTTGTTTCCTCTATTTAATACAATCTTGATTATTTGCCCCCTAAAGCAAGAACAATCCAAATTCAGCAACAGAATTTGTTATATATACCACCATTTTACAAATATATAGTACATTTAACTTGAAGAGCTGTTAAATGGATATTCTGGTCAACATTTAGATGGATATAGATTAATTACATCTTTGAATAGAAACATATTTGCAGCATACATGTATTAGCAAAAATGCTTCTGGTAATAGTTATCACTGTTTTAGTGTTAACATTTTTCTCTGCACGTGCACGTGAAGCATAGCTAGATATTCTCAGTGCACCAGCATTTTATATACTGCAGCTGCTCAGAGCGACAGTGGGCTTGTATTATTTCAGCAATTAACAAATTGAGTTATTGTCGGATGGTTCAAGCACCTTAGGCTCTCTGTGTATAAAATGCTGGTGCACGGTGCATACTTAAATACACCTTTGAAACAGCTATAGCTTTTGATAGAAGCATTTTTGCTATTACATGTATATTACAAAAATGCTTCTATTAAAAACTGAAATGTATCCATGGGGATTCCAATTTTGGCTGGAATGTCCCTTTAATAATATTTGGAATTTTCAGTTAAGCGTGTAATGTGATCTGGCTAAATGTAGGTTTGTTGTGAACTGGTTATATTGCTAAGCTAAACAAAAAAACTAAGTAACAATTTTTATTTGCTTGCAGTTATATACTACATATGTACGTTTTTCTTTCATAGTAATAGGACATTTGTAGAAGTTGCCGTATTACCTATTGTCTGTCTTTGAACGCTTATCCATCTGGTAAACGGGGTTAAAGAAAAAGTGCTGGAGAACTAGACAAGTTTAATAAATGTGGGAATGCCTTTCCTTTACTAAAGTTTGAAGCGCACAGTACAGTTGACTGTTGTCCACAAAAAAAAAAAAAAAGAATCTTATCTCAGGTCAATATTGACATATAGGGCTTTAACAGAGATTTGGATCCCATATCACTTGTACAAATTTTTGATAAGGAACAAGAACATTCATTGTCTAATAAGAAACATTTAAACAAAACACTCCAGACATTTAGGGCTAGATTACAAGTGCGGCGCAATGCGAACGCGACCTCGCGTTTGCATTGCCCAGAAGCCAATCGCTCACAAGAGTTAGCTTCCATAGGCTCTAATGGGAGCCTCTTTTTAATGCCGTCAGCCATGACAAACCACCTAGTGCAACGGGCAAATTGTGCAGCAATAAATAAATATATATGTATATGAATATATATATACATAAATATGTATGTGTTTATATGTGTACATACACATATTATCACATACAAATATATGTATATAAGCATATACAAATATATTTATAGTGAAAACACAGTCCCCCATTCATCTCCATGCAAAGGCACTTCAGTTAACATTTTTATAAAATACCCCACATCCTTTAACTTTAACCCCTTATAACTGCTTTGTGCTGATTTTTAAAAAAAATAAATAAAAACGCTCATATTAATATATTATTAGGAAGCACTGTATACTTTATTTTGGGGGCAATTGGGGCCACTTTATATCTTTAACCAGAGGTCTGACCTTCAGTTAATTGCGCTTTACACGAAGTAAAACCGTGAGTTTGCGGTTGCATTAACCAACCACTCTTAATGGTTTACAGGCACACGTTAAGTTAGCACCTCACTTGTAATCTAGCCCATAGTATTTGCCTCTAATATTTGGAACTCCATTTTTTCAGTTGGGGTTATTATATTAAAGTAAGGGACTTTAAATGTGCCAGAAATAAGCTAAGAGCTATCCTGAGCATTAAATAAGTAAAACGTGCTTGTAATTAGTTAAAAGGATGTCTCATAAAAGTAACGTTAAGATGACAAAACACTTATGTTTGAATATGTTGCACTGCCCACCACATCAGCAACAATTCCTGAACATCTGGATTTGCTACATTTGGATTGGCTAAACGTGTGAATACATATGCATAACAGTCATGTTTAGGGTTGCTATATTGCCGCTTTAAGGGAGATCACATATGAAAAATACATATCTGAGGGTTCTAATAATGGAACACTTTTCAATGTTTTCTTTAAAAAGCCTCTGACATATGGGTTTTTCATAAGTATCCTCCATTAAAGCAGCAATAGGCAACCCTAGTCATGTTAGTGTTGTTTTAGTTGCCAGCACAAATGTAAAAGCAAGCATCCAATGGAAAAGTATAACATCATCAAAAAAGTATACGTTATTGTGCCAAGTGAATGGCCAGAATTTTAGCTTCATGGTTGATGTAGCAGAGAAAGTAATAGACAGGGAAATCACAGCATAAACATTAAAAGTCTTCTTTTTAAAATGCCACATTTTCAGATACAAACACTTTTTTACTTTTACAAACAGAATCATTACATGTGGGTTTTTTTTTTTGTTCTGTCTTTTTTGAATGGGGGTTGGAGAAAGGGAATTGGATTTAATTTGCTTCGTATTATTGGTATCTTTTGTTGAAATGCATACCTAGGTACAGTGGCAGACCTAATCAACAGAGGGCCCTGGTGCAACATTTTTTTGCCCCCCCCCCCCATAGGTAACTCAATAGTAAGCAATAGTAATAATATACATGCTGTTCTATATAATGGTTTCTTCCGGTCACGTGACATATGCTTGACCAATTCGGTTGGTTTCGGATATGCCCATTGAGATGGGGCTCTTTGTATTAAGAACTCAATTGGCATATCCGAAACCAACCGGATTAGACAAACATAGGTCATGTGACTGGGAGGAACCTGCACATGATTGGACGACGTCATTAGAAGCCTAAAGTGAAGTGTTTTCAAACGCTTGGTAAAGGTACCTTTACACACAAACTATTGCCTGTTCAAAGACATCATGTACGGTCCTAACTTTAATTTAAAACAGCTTATATCTATTAATGTTTTGTTCTGCTTATAAGTGAGTGCGTCAATCAGAGACTCTGAAAATCATTTTAAACTTCTGTATGATTATCAGATTTTAATCAAACCAAGTTAAACATGTTATGTGCCCAATCGCCAATTTTATTGTGCATATTTCTATAAATTAATTACTGTTTAGATGCTGGCATCCAATATTTTTTCTGGTAATTATAGATTTTATTAAATATTCAGTATTTTATTATAATTATAGACTACACAATATCTTATTTATTAATTATATTTTATTATGTATTATACCTTTTTAATTCATCACACCTTTAATTAATTGATATTAAAGATAGTCAGCTCTGATAGGAGCGCTCCTCCTTTTTTGTATTATACTCTGTTTCTCTTTCACATTTTTTAGAGATTTGTGTGAATCTTTTGGCAGTTTAGCCAGCCACTGTCTGTTGAGAGCTATCACACCATTTCTTTCTATGCGTATTTAGGTAATCAAAGTCTTTCTTTGTAAGATTATTTTTACCTATACCATTTTAGTAGCCCTCTTTTAGAAGCCCTCCTCTGTACACAAAGCTCAAAATAAGGCCTAACTAGTGTTTTGTAAAGTAGAACAAGAGTCTTACTATTCCTGCTGTAAACACCTCTACCTATCTTTCTACCGACCTTACTTCTGCACATTTAAATTGTAGAGCAAACTTCTAATCATATGACATGAGAATTCCCAAGTCCTCTTCCTATTTTGTAACAATCATTTAACTGTCCTTGAGTCTTTAAACCACTGTTTTTCAAACCTGTCCACAGGCCTCCCTAATAGGCCACATTTTGAGGATACCTGAACTAGAGCACATGTAAACCAATCAGCTGATAAGTATACATGGTTATTTTACCTGCTCTTATCCAAGGTAATCCAGAAAACCTGGACTGTTGGGGAGGCCTGAGAACAGGTTTGAAAACCAGGGCTTTAGACTGATAGGGTTGAGAGGGGGAGGGTGTCAGTGGCCAGGTTGACACCACAGTATAGGAGAGCAAAGACAATAAAAGAAAAAAAAAATACAAACTTGTATTAAATTAGAAACCATATTGCTAAGTAGAACATAGGTCAGGAGAAAGAGTATGGAGTCATTGCATACAAAATGTGCTAATGCCTTTAGATTAGATGATAGGTCAGATGTCATTTCAGAAAAAAAAAAGAAAGAAAAATAGGCCATGTTCCTTCGAAACCATCAGAACCAGGGATGATGACACAGAGCTGTAGTTTCAGGATTCTAGTACAGCCCACAAGAACCCTGATTGGCATAGATGTCAACTTTTTATACATTAGGCTAATGCTTCATCAATACATACTATTCTCAAAAGTTTAAAACTTAGCTTGATGCGCCATAGGTAAGAAAAAAGTTTGGCACACCTAAAAGATGATGACTGTAGTCTGCAGTAAAAAAAAAACACAAAATGTATGCTTACCTGATAAATTAATTTATTTCAAGAAGGTGAGAGTCCACAAGTCATCACATGTGAAAAATCCCTTCCTGAACCTTAGAAAGAGGCAATAGATATCCCAGCACACTAGAGCTTTAAATCCCTCCCTCTTCACATCTTCCTCAGTCATACATATAGCCATGTAGAAGAGCTAAACAGAAAAGAAGGAAAGTCATAATATGTGGGAATCCATACCCAGTGAAGGCAAGTACATAACTAATCAAGCACTATGGCCCACAGACCTTACCTGCCAAAAGCAGTCTCAAAAAGGCATACATATCAAAGTGACAGAATTTCAAATAAGTGTGCCAAGAAGATCAAGTAGCTGCCTTGCAAATCTGGTCAATAGAAGCTTCATCATGAAAATTCACAATGAGTTTAAATTGCCCGAGTAGAATGAACAGTAATGTGTTAAGGGGTAGCTTTCTCCACAGTGTGCAAAGAAGACCAAGTAGCTGACTTGCATTAGCATTTTATTGTATGAAACAAAACAAAGAGACATTAAATTTGACACTTAACAAACCTAATTGATACCTTTATGAAGAGCCTCCTATAGAAACTAAAGAACTGTAGGAATTCTCAAATAAATACAGTGGTAACCATTGTGAACACACCACACAAAAACGTTTGTCCAGACCATATGATAAATAAGTTAGGTAACAGTTTACTTAGCCTGAATCAAGGTGTCAATAACCTTGTCAGAGAAAACTCACTAAGACAGCACTAAATGTTCCATTGCCATGTTTTCAAAATTCGGAGTTTTGAGATCTTGATAATAGAAAGGACTTTGAGAGAGCAGATGCCTTCTTAGAAGAAACCCACAAGGCAGGCACAATGACATCTTAACCCAATCCACAAACCAAATCCTATGAGGTTACGTTGGGGCAATCAGAATTGCTGAGGCTTGTTCCTGTAATATTCTGGCTATCACTCAATAGAAATGGAGGAAAGATGTAAATCAGGTTAAATGACCAAGGAGCCACTAGGGTATCTATCAGGTCCCAAGACATTGCACAACACTGGGGTGGTTTATAATTCAAACAAGAGTCTATGAGCGCTATCTCTGGCAGACCTAAATGTCTCACAATGGGGTTAAAACCTTCCTGATTCAGAGACTATTCTCCTGGGTGAAGAAACTAGCGACTGATAAAGCCTGCCTCCCAATGTTCACACAGTGGATGGTGGAAATCATGCAACAATGATATTCTGTCCAACTGATGATGGAGGAAACTTCCCTTATTGTTAAAAAACTGCAAGCTCCTCCATGATTATTTATATAGGCCAATAAAGCCTGCAAGCTGAAAGGATCACCTATAAAAAAAACCTTAATTTCCATCTAAAGCATTCCTCCAAAGAAATAGTTGTATTTCAAGCAAGAATGTGAATAGCTGCATTAACCTTTGGAATAGTTTCTCAAATCTCTGTATTGACAGAACTAATAGGAAACTTAGATTTACACTTAGAAGATGCAAGAAAAGAATACCTGGTTTCTGTCATTCCTTAGAAATTAGTTCAGGCATGGTAAAAGAGGAAGGCTGTTTGTGAGCTGAGTTAAAGAATGTATCTGTCTGTTTAACGGGTTGCCTAACTGTAGTAAGACAATCCTCTACCTCTAAAGAACCTAAAACCTCCCTCACTAAAGCATTAATAAGCTTAAGCCTGAAATAAAAGGAAAAATCCTCTGCCACAGCAGCAGGGTCTTGAGACTCAGAGAGACTATCTTCAGTATAAGAGTCCTCAGAGTCAGAAACACCTCTATCATCAATGGATAACTTAGAGGAGCCGTTTCTAAGGGAAGTGCATGAAATGCTAAAGGCCAAAGAAGGACCACTTTAAAAATCCTTGCAAATGTCCATGCTTAACTGAATATACATTTGGAAAAAGTTCAGATGAATCCTCCTGGAAGCGGCCTTGATAAGGCAGAAACCCTTGCACACTCTAAAGTGAGCATAATCATGTTTAGGGTTAGAAATAGACTCAGCACATCAGGTACATAGCAGAGAGGGGGGGGGCACCTGAGAATTTTTACAAAGCAAACACAAACTGGTCATTAAGTGGTTAAAGTATCAGAGGGTCTCCCCTCCAAAAAGTTAGTTAATGGACTAGAAGATTGAGCTGCACTAGTTTTCTCCATAGTTACACTAAAGAGGTAGCCTAAGTATCAGAGATAGGCTAAAGCAAATAAGCAGTACGAGACACATATATAATTAACCCAGAGGGGAACAAAATGCATAGTGTAAAACTGATTAACCCTTAAGAGGGAAAAAAATAATAATCATAATAATAATAATAATAAGGTTCTGTCAAATAGGCACTGAAAAACTGTGAACAAAGACAGATTTGACATAGCAAATAACAGAACATAAACAGTTAAATACTATTAATACCCCTAATCTGAAACCAAGCTCTGTTAATCAGAGTACTTTACCATCTCCACAGGTCCTGAAAGCCTTCTTCACAAGCTAAATAGGTTAAAGAAACAAAGGAATGCACAATGATTTTCTCAGTAAAGGCACGCTAAAAAAGGGAGCTAAAATGGTTAAGCCTTAGCACACCTGCACTACAGGTTAGCGATAAAACCAAGAACCTAAGGGAGATAAGAGGAACCTAAGTGTAGGTGAAGGAAATACACTATGTGCCTCTCAAAAGTAACTTTATATCACTTTAAACCGACCACGCTAAATTTAAAGCAATAGTAATATTTTAAAAAACTTTAAATTTTGTGTGTTTTATGTAAAGAATGTGTACATGTTCATTCTAATACCTGCAAGGCTATGAAGGTGCAAAGTACTCACCTGTCAGCACCTTCGGCCATTTGCTTACCTCAGCTACAGCAACTTGCTTCCAGTTGAGTAGTCCATCCTAGGGACTAAAAGCATGATGCCAAGGATCTAAACACGTAACAGCATCTACAACCCAGGGGATTGATGGACAAGTCCACATTTGAAGATGAAACAAACAAACAAAAATGGAAGAAGTTATTTTGGTGGTAATAATTAAAACGCAAGATATGCCTCAAGAGATGTGCTGGGTTGTCTCAGTACACCAGATAATATCTGGCCAAGAAATTTACCAGTTAATATCCCCTGTCAACTGCCAATAAAAAACACAGGTGACATGCAATAAAACCATAGAACTTCCTTAAAACAACTTGTGAATAAGCAGCAACATGCTTCTTAGCATGGTCAGACTGGGAATAAAAAGCATATATATATAAAAAAAGTATGACCAATACAAGTAATGATATATAATTGACTTCTCTTCTGAGGGGGGACGCAGCCTGCTAGAGCTTCTCCCTTTCCTGAGTTTCAAGATCGGTGTGTGTGTGGTGGCACTGACCTCCTCCCAGAATGTATCTCAATGTATCTCAAGGAAGGAAACCACTCCTCTAGATTTCGTCCTCAAATAAAAAAGAATCCAGACATAGGGTAATATGTCAGGATAAATGAAAAGACTAAAAAGGCCATTTTACACTAATAGGCTTACAATTTAAAAATTAAAAGCATTTAATAAATTCAATTTTAAAATTCAAAGCTTTCTCAGATCTCATGATCGTCATCATCAATCACAACTTAAAGGGACACTGAACCCAACTTAGTAATAAGAGTTAGTAGTCACTCAGATACGGATCAACTATAATGAGTCACACGTCCAGTCCCAGCCAATCCAAATTCTTTCAAATGCAAAACAAAGTTCTTCTTTATTTTTTAATCCTGATTCATGTCCCAAAATCCAACGAAAAGTCCACAAAATTAAATAAAGGAGGCATATCTAAAAGAGAAAAATAACGTGAATACCCATATCACCATTAAACATTTTGTGATATAAAGTATATAAAACATAATAGTACATACTATATACTAACTGATTATTAAAGTATTAACCAATTACCTATTGACTAATTTGTTATATATAAACCAATGTCTAATATAATCACAAAATAGGCTTACTAATCTAGTGAATTAAATGGATAGTCTAGTCAAAATTGAACTTTCATAATTCAGATAGAGCATGCAATTTTAAGCAAGTTTCTAATTTCTGCCTATCAATTTTTCTTCATTTTATTGGTAAGTTTAATTAAAAAAAGCAAGAATGTTAAGCTTAGTAAGCGGACCATATTTGGTTCAGCACCTAGGTAGAGCTTATTGATTGGTGTCAAAAAGTAGCTACCAATCAGCAAGTGCTACCCAGGTGCTGAATCATAAATCTACTTAACTGAAAAGTGCTCTAAAGCACTTATATATAGGTCTATATATGTATACATATGCATTTATGTGTTTATATATGTCTGTAAATACATATATACACATATACATATATAAATGCATCTGTACACATATATAAACACATATATATCTATCTTTATATATCTCAATGTTTAAGCCCTTTGCTTGCCTTTTTTTTTCTAACACCTGAGAACTCATATCTTTGAGTCCAACAACAATCAAAACTTGAAACAACAGTGTGTGTATATATATATATATATATATATATATATATATACATATATATATATATATATATATATATATATATATATATATATATATATATATATACTGTATATATTTAAATGTAGTATGGAGAGCACATAATGCCATCCTTATAACCCTCTTTAAAGTGAATGTAAATTTTGATGCTAAAGTGCCCGGTTTTTAAAACTTTGATTAAAAATAGGGGCACTTTAATTCATCAAAATTTTCATTTCACTCCTGTTGGGAAAAAAAACTTACCTTTTAATCTTCACAGCAGCTCCAGCTTCCTCCGCCGATTTCAAAGCCTCTTCCTGGGTCTAAAATGAGGCATCTGGCTTCCTCCAATTGCAGCAGTGAATCAGACACTGAATCCCCCGGGGGGGAAGCTGTGATTGGAGGATGACCTATCAATCATTTCTGACATCATAAATGGCTTGTGAGACCGGAGGAACCTGGAGCTGCTGTGAAGTTTAAAAGGTAAGTTTTTTGTCACAACAGGAGTGAAAGGTAAACTTTGATGAATTAAAGTGCCCCTGTTTTTAACCAAAGTTTTAAAAACCAGGCACTTTAGCATCAAAATTTACATTCACTTTAAGCCCATATAACTTTTATGTGAACTATTTTTTATAAATAATTGTATTAGATGGTGTTATTATGAGTGTAACTGTTCTTTGTAATGTATTTTTATGAGTTTTGTGTCACGGTGCCAGGAATCAGACTGAGACGAGAAGTGCAAAAATAATCACACCTTTATTAAAAATCAAAAAATAATAAAAAGTCCACATGTCAAATAACAAGCCAGGAGTTAAAGCCAGAGCTGGTAGTCAGACAAGCCGAATCAGGAGCCAAAGCGAGTAGTCAGACGAGCCGAGTCAGGAACCAGGAGGGACGTCAGACAGCCAGGTAATACACAGGAACTCACAAACAGGTCTGAGACAACGCAAGGACAAAGCATACTGAACAGAGGCCCTTCAAATAATAAGTGATGACATCACAATTATGAGACTGCAATCTGTTTCACACGGATGATGTACACCAGCCTGGCCATAGGAGAGCGTGCAGGAAATGAGCAGCATCACACACTTTTTTGGTTAGCAAAACAGTTAACTAGAGCTCTAAGGATGCACTAACCTGATAAACGTTTACTTGAATTTCGCTTGTGATCGCGTTTACTTTCAACTTGTAATACCAGCACAATTTAACCTGATATCACTTGCGCTCAAACGTTTGAGCTCCACTCATAATCTGGACATTTATTTGGTATTCTTTCCCTGTTGAGAATGACTGAAACGAATGCTTAACTCTTTTAGTCATCTCTAACTTTTATTAAAGTCTTTCATGGGACTCAAAGAAATATCATCCTTAGGCTTCTATTAAAGAAGGTGCTCAATCTTTATTCATAGTCTGCTTGGTTTCCAAATTATTTGTGGTTATTCTGGGATGATTTGTTTTAAAATATATGAATTTTTAAGGATTGGCCAGTGTTTTTTTTACAATCTTATTCATCTTATTATGTTCTCTACTAAAAGTAATTATAAATGGGGGAAAAAACATCTCTTTTTGCCCCTTTAGTTCTATCTTTTTCTAGTTTTAATTTTTTTGAGGATAACCTTTTTCTATAAATCTCTCTTTTAAAAGTGATGATTGACCCTCATAATCTTCAGAATTTCTGCAATTTTCTTTACTTCTTAAAAATTGACTTTTTGGTATAGCTTTAACTGATAAAGACTGTCATTACTGATGTGTTATATATATATATATATATATATATATATATATATATATATTTTAAAGGTACTAGTCATTATATTTGTAACTGAGAGAAAAGAATGGAACTCCTAAATTGTATCCCCGATGCAAGATAATATTACAATACATTTATTTGTTTGGAAAATGGGTGCTGGATAGTAAGAAACTAGTAGTTAACCACTCAAAGTGTATAATTAAAAGCACTCCACACCAATTATAGCACTTACAGGTGAAACTCTACAGAGAGATATCCTCACAGTATATAAGTTGAATTGTATGATTATAAATCCTGAATTAGCGTGTAGATCTCTATAAATCACACTACACTAGGTCAAAAAATATTTGGTTAGCTCACTAATACTGATTACATCAAATAGCAGAACCATTAGAAATAATATCACTCAGTGTTGCAGTGTAGTTAAATATATTGTCTCTAAACTAAAATTCTAGCCACTAAATTATAATTGCCTACTGGGCTAAAAGTTGCCAATCCTCCTTGCACACAGCTAGACTAAAATTAACTTTGTGTTTTGTTAATATTTTTATTTTGGAATTGGGCTTTGTACCCAAGCTGGCCTGGAGTTCACTGCCTGAGTCGCTTAGAGCTGTGCAACTGTCTGTGTGTGCTGGTGAGTGCACAGGGCTGTGAGTTCAGCAGTGGCATGGGATGTGCACTCAGTCCCATTTAAGAATGCAGTCAATTTCCATGTTTTGTATGTGTCAAGGGAAATTACAAAAGGCCAATGTCACTCTTGTTTGTATATTAGTTTGTTTGATTAAAATCATGTATTATGTGGTTGTAGGTTGGTGACCAGGAAGGAATATACCTTGACAAAGTCCTAGGCCATCACCATTTGGCTAAACCTTGAAACTAACTCTTTCATTTTGCTTTTAATAAAAGAGTGACATACTTTCTATCGGCGAGATTACGAGTTTTGCGGTAACAGGGGTGTGTTGCTAACAAGGATTTTTTTAACGCTCCCTTAAGACAATGCTGGTATTACGTTTTTTTTTAAACCAGGCGTTAGCCGCAAAAAGGTGAGCGTAGAGCAAAATTTTGCTCCACATCTCACCTCAATACCAGCTGCTTACGGTAGCGGTAAGCTGGCTAAACGTGCTCGTGCACAATTTCCCCATAGGAATCAATGGGGCAGATTCAGCTGAAAAAAAACCCTAACACCTGCAAAAAAAGCAGCGTTCAGCTCCTAATCTGCCGCCCCCGACATCAACGATACCTGCATTATATTATTAACCCCTAATCTGCCACTCCGGACACCGCCGCCACCTACATTATAGTTATTAACCCCTAATCTCCCTCCCCCAACATCGCCGAACCCTATATTATATTTATTAACCCCTAATCTGCCCCCCAATGTTGCCGCAACCTACCTACACGAATTAACCCCTAATCTGCCGCCGCCAACGTTGCCGCCATTATAATAAAGTTATTAACCCCTAAACCTAAGTCTAACCCTAACCCTAACACCCCCCCAATTTAAATATAATTTAAATACATCTAAATAAAATTACTATCATTAACTAAATTATTCCTATTTAAAACTAAATACTTACCTATAAAATAAACCCTAACGGCTAGATTTAGAGTTTTGTCGGTAATGACCCGCGTAGCTAACGCTGGCTTTTTTATGGCCGCACCTTTAAAATAACTCTGGTATTGAGAGTCCACAGAATGGCTGCGTTAGGCTCCAAAAAAGGAGCGTATAGCATATTTAACGCCACTGCAACTCTCGATACCAGAGTTGCTTACGGACGCGGCCAGCCTAAAAAACGTGCTCGTGCACGATTCCCCCATAGGAAACAATGGGGCTGTTTGAGCTGAAAAAAAACCTAACACCTGCAAAAAAGCCGATTTCAGCTCCTAACGCAGCCCCATTGTTTGCTATGGGGAAACACTTCCTACGTCTGCACCTAACACTCTAACATGTACCCCGAGTCTAAACACCCCTAACCTTACACTTATTAACCCCTATTCTGCCGCCCCCGCTATCGCTGACCCCTGCATATTATTTTTAACCCTAATCTGCCGCTCCGTAAACCGCCACTACTTACATTATCCCTATGTACCCCTAATCTGCTGCCACTAACACCGCCGACCCCTATATTATACTTATTAACCCCTAATCTGCCGAGCGGACCGCACCGCTATTATAATAAAGTTATTAACCCCTAATCCGCCTAACTAACCCTATAATAAATAGTATTAACCCCTAATCTGCCCTCCCTAACATCGCCGACACCTAACTTCAATTATTAACCCCTAATCTGCCGACTGGAGCTCACCGCTATTCTAATAAATGTATTAACCCCTAAAGCTAAGTCTAACCCTAACACTAACACCCCCCTAAATTAAATATAATTTTAATCTAACAAAATTAATTAACTCTTATTAAATAAATTATTCCTATTTAAAGCTAAATACTTACCTGTAAAATAAACCCTAATATAGCTACAATATACATTATAATTATATTATAGCTATTTTAGGATTAATATTTATTTTACAGGTAACTTTGTATTTATTTTAACCAGGTACAATAGCTATTAAATAGTTAAGAACTATTTAATAGCTAAAATAGTTAAAATAATTACAAATTTACCTGTAAAATATATCCTAACCTAAGTTACAATTAAACCTAACACTACACTATCAATAAATAAATTAAATAAAATACCTACAATTGAAGATGCCGTTGATAGAAGACTTCATCCGGATCATGGACCTCTTCAGCTCCCGCTTGGATGAAGACTTCAGCCGGATCATGGACCTCTTCAGCTCCCGCTTGGATGATGACTTCAGCCGGATCATGGACCTCTTCAGCCCCCCGCTTGGGCTTGGATCAGGACATCGGAGGAGCTCTTCTGGATCGATCGGTGAACCTGGTATGGTGAAGATAAGGTAGGAAGATCTTCAGGGGCTTAGTGTTAGGTTTATTTAAGGGGGGTTTGGGTTAGATTAGGGGTATGTGGGTGCTGGGTTGTAATGTTGGGGGGGGGTATTGTATGTTTTTTTTTACAGGCAAAAGAGCTGAACTTCTTGGGGCATGCCCCGCAAAGGGCCCTGTTCAGGGCTGGTAAGGTAAAAGAGCTTTGAACTTTAGTAATTTAGAATAGGGTAGGACATTTTATTTTGGGGGGCTTTGTTATTTTATTAGGGGGCTTAGAGTAGGTGTAATTAGTTTAAAATTGTTGTAATATTTTTCTTATGTTTGCAAATATTTTTTTATTTTTTGTAACTTAGTTCTTTTTTATTTTTTGTACTTTAGTTAGTTTATTTCATTGTAGTTATTTGTAGGTATTGTATTTAATTAATTTATTGATAGTGTAGTGTTAGGTTTAATTGTAGGTAATTGTAGGTATTTTATTTAATTTATTTATTGATAGTGTAGTGTTAGGTTTAATTGTAACTTAGGTTAGGATTTATTTTACAGGTAATTTTGTAATTATTTTAACTAGGTAGCTATTAAATAGTTCTTAACTATTTAATAGCTATTGTACCTGGTTAAAATAAATACAAAGTTACCTGTAAAATAAATATAAATCCTAAAATAGCTATAATATAATTATAATTTATATTGTAGCTATATTAGGATTTATTTTACAGGTAAGTATTTAGCTTTAAATAGGAATAATTTATTTAATAAGAGTTAATTAATTTAGTTAGATTAAAATTATATTTAATTTAGGGGGGTGTTAGTGTTAGGGTTAGACTTAGCTTTAAGGGTTAATACATTTATTAGAATAGCGGTGAGCTCCGGTCGGCAGATTAGGGGTTAATGTTTGAAGTTAGGTGTCGGCAATGTTAGGGAGGGCAGATTAGGGGTTAATACTATTTATTATAGGGTTAGTGAGGCGGATTAGGGGTTAATAACTTTATTATAATAGTGGTGCGTTCCGGTCAGCAGATTAGGGGTTAATAAGTGTAGGCAGGTGGAGGCGACGTTGAGGGCGGCAGATTAGGGGTTAATAAATATAATATAGGGGTCGGCGGTGTTAGGGGCAGCAGATTAGGGGTACATAGCTATAATGTAGGTGGCGGCGCTTTGCGGTCGGCAGATTAGGGGTTAATTATTGTAGGTAGCTGGTGGCGACGTTGTGGGGGGCAGGTTAGGGGTTAATAAATATAATACAGGGGTTGGCGGTGTTAGGGACAGCAGATTAGGGGTACATAAGTATAACGTAGGTGGCGGTCGGCAGATTAGGGTTTAAAAAAATTTAATCGAATGGCGGCGATGTGGGGGGACCTCGGTTTAGGGGTACATAGGTAGTTTATGGGTGTTAGTGTACTTTAGAGCACAGTAGTTAAGAGCCTTATGAACCGGCGTTAGCCCAGAAAGCTCTTAACTACTGTTTTTTTTCTGCGGCTGGAGTTTTGTCGTTAGATTTCTAACGCTCACTTCAGACACGACTCTAAATACCGGAGTTAGAAAGATCCCATTGAAAAGATAGGATACGCAAATGACTTAAGAGGATCTGCGGTATGGAAAAGTCGCGGCTGAAAAGTGAGCGTTAGACCCTTTTTTGACTGACTCCAAATACCGGCGGTAGCCTAAAACCAGCGTTAGGAGCCTCTAACGCTGGTTTTCACGGCTACCGCCAAACTCCAAATCTAGGCCTAAGATAGCTACAATATAACTAATAATTACATTGTATCTAGCTTAGGATTTATTTTTATTTTACAGGCAACTTTGTATTTATTTTAACTAGGTACAATAGTTATTAAATAGTTATTAACTATTTAATAGCTACCTAGTTAAAATAAGTACAAATTTACCTGTAAAATAAATCCTAACCTAAATTACAATTACACCTAATAGGATTTTTCCTACCTTAATTCCGATTGGCTGATAGAATCCCATAAGCCAATCGGAATTCAAGGGACGCCATCTTGGATTACGTCATTTAAAGGAACCTTCATTCTTCGTTTGGACTTCGTTTGAAGAGGATGCTCCGCGTTGGCTGGTTTGAAGATGGACCCGCTCCGCTCCGGATGGATGAAGATAGAAGATGCCGTCTGGATGAAGACTTCTGCTGCTTGGAGGACCTCTTCTGCCCGGATCGGATGAAGACTTCTACCCCTCTGGAGGTCCAATTGTGCCTGGCTGGGTGAAGACGTCTCAATGTAGGGTGATCTTCAAGGGGGTAGTGTTAGGTTTTATTAATGGGGGATTGGGTGGGTTTTAAAGTAGGGTTGGTTGTGTGGGTGGTGGGTTTTAATGTTTGGGGGGTATTGTAAAAGAAAGCCCTTTTAAGGGCTATTTGTAATTTAGTATAGGGTAGGGCTTTTTATTATTTTGGGGGGCTTTTTATTTTATTAGGGGGATTAGAGTAGGTGTAATTAGTTTAAAATTCTTGTAATTATTTTTTTATTTTCTGTAATTTAGTGGGGTTTTTTTCCGTACTTTATTTTATTTAATTTACTTGTAGTTAATTGTAGTTAGTTTAGGTAATTTATTTAATTATAGTGTAGTGTTAGGTGTTATTGTAACTTAGGTTAGGATTTATTTTACAGGTAAATTTGTACTTATTTTAACTAGGTAGCTATTAAATAATTAATAACTATTTAATAACTATTGTACCAAGTTAAAATAAATACAAATATGCCTGTAAAATAAATATAAATCCTAAGCTAGCTACAATGTAACTATTAGTTATATTGTAGCTATCTTATGGTTTATTTTATACTGTAGGTTAGTATTTAGTTTTAAATAGAATTTATTTATTTAATTGTAGTCATTTTATTTAGTTTTATTTAAATTATATTTAAGTTAGGGGGTGTTAGGGTTAGGAAGCAAGAAGGGTGAGGGAAAGTGGGGTTTGTGAATAAGAATTATAGGGTTAAACATTGCAGCTTAAATTAGCTTACCCTTTAATTCTAGAGCTGAGGCAGTGATATACACTTATATGTATAGCTGATGCCACAGAGTTTGCAAAACAGAGAGAAAGACTGTCTGTCTCTATATGTGATAAAATTGTCTCAAACAGCAACATTCGAACTCAAAAAACTTTATTGGAGACAAGAGATTAGTCCAGCTGGACTCATACACACGCACACACACACACACACACTGGTTAAAAATAGCTAAAATGCACAGACATAATGTAATAGTAAATTGCCTAATACAAAATCGAAAATATTATTGTAAAAAAATGTATCTGCAATCTTAAGGCAAAATTGAATGCCCCTCACATGGGGTAATGGTCTGAGATTGCGATATCATAGATATTATACAGGATAGTTAACACTATAACTAATTTGGCCCAGATTGTTATATGCATATATTACTCTCCAGGATATGTAGAAGCGTGACAATAGGAGACATACATTCCACAGATATATTCACTCTTAGGCTATGCAGTAAGTATTGATACAGAGAAAAGTCTCAAGTATTAGATATAAATAGTGTGTCTCTAAATTAAGTCAAAAAGTAAACTAACAGATTAGGCTCCTTACGTAAATTGCATCATTAAAGTTATTTAAACCACATATGAAATAATAAAAGTCGTGGACCTGTCAGTTATCACAGTGACTAACGAGATAGCTACAATGCTACTCTTTCAGGATTAAATGAGTACAATAACTATAATTTATATTTGTAGTTAGTCGAATCCATACAATACTGTTAATAATGCCTGAAAATTAAATAAATGCATGGTTGGTCAGTTGATCACAGACATTTGTTTTTTTTAATTTTTCATATTGTGATATAAATATTATTATATCATCATAAGAACACATGTAATGTGCTCTCACAAGTATCTTACTTTTATTCGAGTGATTCATCACTTTAATTTCATCCACAATTAATAGTGGATTTATTAACTAACACACTTTTAGAAATTTCACATCAAGTTCATAGTTTATGTATCATGCTTAAACACTTCCCTTCTCCTAGTCAAATTTTGATCACTCATTTTTTTTTCTTATATTTTATTCTATTTAATATATGCACGTCTCATCTGACTCATACTAAGTTGAAGTTAATTTGGACTGAGAAAAAAGTTTTGTTACAAGCATATTTCACAATATAAAAATAGCCCTGTTAGCACTTTTATCTTATTTTCACATGAGAAAATTGAAGCACGATAAGCACACTTAGTATATCGTATATACTTTGTCGTAGGTTAATTTCCATATTATTTATTTAACATTAACATTTTGTATAAATGTATTCTTGATTGCTCTTAACAATAATTATGCTTTTTATAATAATCATAATTTATTTGGTAGCTACTCTCATAATATTACATCTTTCCGCTTTTGACATGATTACACTGTGTTAAAACATATTTTATTGATATGTATCTTTCCCGTACTACCGTTGTAATACTGTTTATATCGTACTGAGACAATCGCTAATGTGATATATATTATAATTTTTCAACAAACTGCTTATGCTCTATGACAACATATGTAAGTTAATACCTTGTAATAAATATATTCTAGACTGTTTCAATAGAAATGACTATCCGTTTGACAGCTACTGTTAGTATATAACATCCTTCTGTTTTGACCTAGCAAATAATGACGCCAGTAAACATCTCCATATGATTGGTTAAGACTAAGTTATGGTTTAAATAATGCTGACCAATTTAAAATGGAGAATGAGATCACGATGATCCAATCAATGGATCCGGTCGGGTCTTACATTTGGATATTACCCGCTCAGTTTGGCCGGCGCGTACCCCTCTGAAGAAGCGTTATGTGAAACGCGCGTCAGGGGCACTGTTCACGAGGTCATAGTACCTCTCTGTTTTTAGACGCTTGCTCATGCAGACAATGATATTATTTGATTGTTGACAAATCGAATTCAGCTCAGGATAACGTTAATTCAGTCTCCGCTTTAGACTGTAAATAATAGAAGGGGAGAAGCGCAGACTCAAGTGCAGTATAAAAAGTTTATTCAGACAATTAACAAATAACAAATTGAACACTCACAAGATAGTGCATAGGTCTATGCATATATTAGCCGACTGCTATGTCCCAAAGACTGATTCCTTGTAGCGGTACTTCCAGGGATGTCTAACAAGTCAGTTCAGTTTCTTTAGTAGGAGTGCCGCTTCACCGGCTTTACAAACAAACCCGCTCTGCAGTCGCGGGTGAATGACGTTTCCTATAGCACTCAATGGGTGCTTGGATCACTGACGACTCCTGGACTACGGATCCCACCAGGGATCAAAACAGCTAAGCAAATTACTTCTTGTCCCCCACACCAATTGGTCAATGTTCCATTGGTTACTTTATGTCTGAGTTTAGTGGGAGCTAGATAATTTTTGATATCTTTGCTTTTTTTGAAAATAACTTCTGGTTTATCCCCTAAAACATTATGGAGCACAGGATCTAGTTTTAATACTTCCCAGTGTTTACCCAAGATTCTTTTAATTTGTTGATGTTGATTAACAAATAGTAGAGACTTTTCTAGCTCAGTTTCTTGTTATTGTTAAAATCCAGCCAGTATAACGTTAATTTTAGCTTCCGCTATAGAAGAGGCATTTTTTAGGAGGGCAATACTTGGTTTCCATTCGATCTATGCTACATATAACAAGCAATACAGTGCTTTAAGTATCTAAATAATATCCATCAGAGACAACAGGCATATTTAGTATTGTAGCTATCTCGTTAGTCACTGTGATAACTGACAGGTCCACGGCTTTTATTATTTCATATGTGGTTTAAATAACTTTAATGATGCAATTTGCGTAAGGAGCCTAATTTGTCAGTTTACGTTTTGACTTAATTTAGAGACACACTATTTATAGATAATACTTGAGACTTTTCTCTGTATCAATACCTACTGCATAGCCTAAGAGTGAATATATCTGTGGAATGTAAGTCTCCTATTGTCACGCTTCTACATATCCTGGAGAGTAATATATGCATATAACAATCTGGGCCAAATTAGTTATAGTGTTAACTATCCTGTATAATATCTATGATATCGCAATCTTAGACCATAACCCCATGTGATGGGGCATTCAATTTTGCCTTAAGATTGCAGATACATTTTTTTTACAATAATTTTTTCGATTTTGTATTAGGCAATTTACTATTACATTATGTCTGTGAGTTTTAGCTATTTTTAACCAGTGTGTGTGTGTGTGCGTGTGTACGAGTCCAGCTGGACTAATCTCTTGTCTCCAATAAAGTTTTTTGAGTTTGAATGTTGCTGTTTGAGACAATTTTATCACATATATTTGATTCCTAGTATCATTTGGTTTTGGTTATATAATCATTTAGAGACAGGCAGTCGTTCTCTCTGTTTTGCAAACTCTGTTGCATCAGCTATACATATAAGTGTTAGGGTTAGGGTTAGACTTAGGTTTAGGGGTTAATAAATTTAATATAGTAGCGGCGACGTTGGGGGCAGCAGATTAGGGGTTAATAGATGTAGATAGGTTTCGGCAATGTTAGGGTTGACAGATTAGGGGTTAATAAAATTTAACTAATGTTTGCGAGGCGGGAGTGCGGCGGTTTAGGGGTTAATATATTTATTACAGTGGCGGCGATGTCTGGTCGGCAGATTAGGGGTTAAAAACTTTATTTAAGTTTTTCCGATGTGGGGGGGGGCTCAGTTTAGGGGTGAATAGGTAGTTTATGGGTGTACTTTTTAGCACTTTAGTTAAGAGTTTTATGTTACGGCGTTAGCCCATAAAACTCTTAACTACTGACTTTTAAATGCGGTAGGAGTCTTGACAGGAGAGGGTGTACCGCTCACTTCTTCCAAGACTCTTAATACCGGCGTTAGGCAAATCCCATTAAAAAGATAGGATACGCAATTAACGTAAGGGGATTTGCGGTAAGCTCGAGTCGCAGAAGAAAAGTGAGCGGGACACCTGTACCTGCCAGACTCGTAGTACCAGCGGGCGTTAAAAAGCAGCGTTGGGACCTCTCAACGCTGCTTTTTAAGCCTAACGCAAAACTCGTAATCTAGCTGTATGTGTTTTATGGATTTGTGTGCATGTGTGTGCGTGTAAATAAAATGTTTTCTTTTCAACATATTGCAATCCCAAAACTGTATTTTTGGTCTGGCTTCTAGATTTTAGAGTCATATTTCTTAAGCCCTGCCCTATATCGAAGTATAAGCATTCACTTGAGTCACTCTTGACAACAATGAGCAAGAATGTTTAAAATTATGTGCAGCTCATGCGTACAACAAGCAACTCTGTCTGCTTCACATGTTGCCATTGATATTCTTATGCTTAGGGCAGTTTATTTTTTTGCCCTCCCCGGAAAAATTTCTGTGGAAATCCATGGCTCATGGAGCTCTTACTAGGCTCTTGAAAAGCGAGCGAAATTAGTAGATACTTGTTACCAGCTTTTGACAAAGCTTTTTTAGCAAAACATGTTAGGGAAGCATTAAGGGGGACTTATGGGGTCACTTGTTTTAATTTACCTATGTATGCTGTTAACAAGTATCTACCCATTATGCCCACTAATTTTCAAGAGTATAAGAGCTCTGTGAGCCTATACTATATATTTACCCAGTGGGTATTATTAAGGAGATGATAACTTTATTTGCTTTTATTAGAACCATTTATCTTTGGGGGGTTTTGATACTCGCATTTATATATTATTGCTGTTTATGGGTAAGATTGTAGCATGTTATGACGTTTCCACGCATGATGTGGTCTTTTCGCAATCAATTTCCATTGAGCAGGTAATACAAGTCTTGAAAAATTGCGATTGCGTGCGCATTCGCCTTTTACGCAACAATCCTTTCTGCGCTTTAAGAGCTGTAGTTAACAGTTTAGCGCAACTTAAAAGTTTCACGAAACACTTCAAAAATACATTACAAACTACAGTTATACTCATTAACACTGTATAATAAAAAATATATTTTTAAAAATTGCACACAAAAGTTATAACAGTTTAAAGATACGAAATCTCGGGTGTTTGGGGGGGAAAAAGCTAACGCAGGGGTTTTACATTGACATACATACACATACATAAAGAAACATGGATTTATTTATATAGAGAGATATGTTTAACAATGGAGATAGTGAAAAGATTTTACATTACAATCTTATGCGGATTAAAAAATATCTCAGAGGGATTTTCAATGCGATTTTCGCATATACATCTTGAGATATCTAGACATATATATATTCATATACATATCTCGCAATAAATAGATATACCAGTCCAATAAATAGAATATATTCCGTTGCGAAAACATTTTCGCAATATGAAATATTCACATTTTCATGTACACTTTTCGAGGAGAATACGTCATGGGCTTTGCGCAACATATTAGGGTTTTTGTGTTTTTATTTTCTTTCTATTTGTCTTCTCCATTGACTTCTATGGGGAATACGTGAACGTGCAAGCTATTTTCGCGGTTTGCATTATGCGGCTTAAAGCGAGTGCAAAATAAGCTATTTTTCAATTTGTAATAGCTGCTCAACTCCAAAGCCATAATGCGTGTTGTGTTTTCGCAACTGATTGGCTGTGCGATTTGTAATCTTGCTCTATGAATACTTGCATGCTACACTTATACTATAATTTTATTGCAGAAAAGCTATATTTGAGCTACAATATTCTAGTTAAATACAGGCATTTGAAAATATATACAGTTTACTTTGTAATTAGTAAGTAGCTGCAACATCTCTCTCTCTCTGTATGTGTATATATATGTATTATTTTAACAGTATGCTTTAACTATAAAAAGGTTGTAACTCCTCTAGTGTGCTCTGTAAGTGTAAATAAACTGTGTGGTTTCAGTGCAAGGCTAAATAATTATTGATCAAATCATCCACAAGAAATCACAACAGGAGACGTTTAAAATGTAAAACTTCACTTTTATTTCCATTTATCGGCTTAAAAATACACAGGGCAAACTAAGGCCTAGATTTAGAGTTCGGCGGTAGCCGTCAAAACCAGCGTTAGAGGCTCCTAACGCTGGTTTTGGGCGCCCGCTGGTATTTGGAGTCAGTGATTAAAGGGTCTAACGCTCACTTTTCAGCCGCGACTTTTCCATACCGCAGATCCCCCTACGCCATTTGCGTATCCTATATTTTCAATGGGATCTTTCTAACGCCGGTATTTAGAGTCGTTTCTGCAGTGAGCGTTAGAGCTCTAACGACAAGATTCCAGCCGCCTTAAAATAGCAGGAGTTAAGAGCTTTCTGGCTAACGCCGGTTTATAAAGCTCTTAACTACTGTACCCTAAAGTACACTAACACCCATAAACTACCTATGTACCCCTAAACCGAGGTCCCCCCACATCGCCGCCACTCGATTGAAATTTTTAACCCCTAATCTGCCGACCGCCACCTACGTTATACTTATGTACCCCTAATCTGCTGCCCCTAACCCCGCCGACCCCTATATTATATTTATTAACCCCTAACTTGCCCCCCACAACGTCGCCGCAAGCTACTTAAAATAATTAACCCCTAATCTTCCGACCGCAAATCGCCGCCACCTACGTTATCCCTATGTACCCCTAATCTGCTGCCCCTAACATCGCCGACCCCTATGTTATATTTATTAACCCCTAATCTGCCCCCCACAACGTCGCCGACACCTGCCTACACTTATTAACCCCTAATCTGCCGAGCGGACCTGAGCGCTACTATAATAAATGTATTAACCCCTAATCCGCCTCACTAACCCTATAATAAATAGTATTAACCCCTAATCTGCCCTCCCTAACATCGCCGACACCTACCTTCAATTATTAACCCCTAATCTGCCGACCGGAGCTCACCGCTATTCTAATAAATGTATTAACCCCTAAAGCTAAGTCTAACCCTAACACTAACACCCCCCTAACTTAAATATAATTTACATCTAACGAAATAAATTAACTCTTATTAAATAACTTATTCCTATTTAAAGCTAAATACTTACCTGTAAAATAAATCCTAATATAGCTACAATATAAATTACATTTATATTATAGCTATTTTAGGATTAATATTTATTTTACAGGCAACTTTGTAATTATTTTAACCAGGTACAATAGCTATTAAATAGTTAAGAACTATTTAATAGTTACCTAGTTAAAATAATTACAAATTTACCTGTAAAATAAATCCTAACCTAAGTTATAATTAAACCTAACACTACCCTATCAATAAAATAATTAAATAAACTACCTACAATTACCTACAATTAACCTAACACTACACTATCAATAAATTAATTAAACACAATTGCTACAAATAAATACAATTAAATAAACTATCTAAAGTACAAAAAATAAAAAAGAACTAAGTTACAGAAAATAAAAAAATATTTACAAACATAAGAAAAATATTACAACAATTTTAAACTAATTACACCTACTCTAAGCCCCCTAATAAAATAACAAAGACCCCCAAAATAAAAAATTCCCTACCCTATTCTAAAATACAAAAATTACAAGCTCTTTTACCTTACCAGCCCTGAACAGGGCCCTTTGCGGGGCATGCCCCAAGAAGTTCAGCTCTTTTGCCTGTAAAATAAAACATACAATACCCCCCCCCCAACATTACAACCCACCACCCACATACCCCTAATCTAACCCAAACCCCCCTTAAATAAACCTAACACTAATCCCCTGAAGATCTTCCTACCTTGTCTTCACCATACCAGGTTCACCGATCCGTCCTGGCTCCAAGATCTTCATCCAACCCAAGCGGGGGTTGGCGATCCATAATCCGGTGCTGAAGAGGTCCAGAAGAGGCTCCAAAGTCTTCATCCTATCCGGCAAGAAGAGGACATCCGGACCGGCAAACATCTTCTCCAAGCCGCATCTTCTATCTTCTTCCATCCGGTGCGGAGCGGGTCCATCTTGAAGCAGGCAACGCGGATCCATCCTCTTCTTCCGATGTCTCCCGACGAATGACGGTTCCTTTAAGGGACGTCATCCAAGATGGCGTCCCTCGAATTCCGATTGGCTGATAGGATTCTATCAGCCAATCGGAATTAAGGTAGGAATTTTCTGATTGGCTGATGGAATCAGCCAATCAGAATCAAGTTCAATCCGATTGGCTGATCCAATCAGCCAATCAGATTGAGCTCGCATTCTATTGGCTGTTCCGATCAGCCAATAGAATGCGAGCTCAATCTGATTGGCTGATTGGATCGGCCAATCGGATTGAACTAGATTCTGATTGGCTGATTCCATCAGCCAATCAGAAAATTCCTACCTTAATTCCGATTGGCTGATAGAATCCTATCAGCCAATCGGAATTCGAGGGACGCCATCTTGGATGACGTCCCTTAAAGGAACCGTCATTCGTCGGGAGACATCGGAAGAAGAGGATGGATCCGCGTCGCCTGCTTCAAGATGGACCCGCTCCGCACCGGATGGAAGAAGATAGAAGATGCGGCTTGGAGAAGATGTTTGCCGGTCCGGATGTCCTCTTCTTGCCGGATAGGATGAAGACTTTGGAGCCTCTTCTGGACCTCTTCAGCACCGGATTATGGATCGCCAACCCCCGCTTGGGTTGGATGAAGATCTTGGAGCCAGGACGGATCGGTGAACCTGGTATGGTGAAGACAAGGTAGGAAGATCTTCAGGGGATTAGTGTTAGGTTTATTTAAGGGGGGTTTGGGTTAGATTAGGGGTATGTGGGTGGTGGGTTGTAATGTTGGGGGGGGGGTATTGTATGTTTTCTTTTACAGGCAAAAGAGCTGAACTTCTTGGGGCATGCCCCGCAAAGGGCCCTGTTCAGGGCTGGTAAGGTAAAAGAGCTTGTAATTTTTGTATTTTAGAATAGGGTAGGGAATTTTTTATTTTGGGGGTCTTTGTTATTTTATTAGGGGGCTTAGAGTAGGTGTAATTAGTTTAAAATTGTTGTAATATTTTTCTTATGTTTGTAAATATTTTTTTATTTTCTGTAACTTAGTTCTTTTTTATTTTTTGTACTTTAGATAGTTTATTTAATTGTATTTATTTGTAGCAATTGTGTTTAATTAATTTATTGATAGTGTAGTGTTAGGTTAATTGTAGGTAATTGTAGGTAGTTTATTTAATTATTTTATTGATAGGGTAGTGTTAGGTTTAATTATAACTTAGGTTAGGATTTATTTTACAGGTAAATTTGTAATTATTTTAACTAGGTAACTATTAAATAGTTCTTAACTATTTAATAGCTATTGTACCTGGTTAAAATAATTACAAAGTTGCCTGTAAAATAAATATTAATCCTAAAATAGCTATAATATAAATGTAATTTATATTGTAGCTATATTAGGATTTATTTTACAGGTAAGTATTTAGCTTTAAATAGGAATAAGTTATTTAATAAGAGTTAATTTATTTCGTTAGATGTAAATTATATTTAAGTTAGGGGGTTGTTAGTGTTAGGGTTAGACTTAGCTTTAGGGGTTAATACATTTATTAGAATAGCGGTGAGCTCCGGTCGGCAGATTAGGGGTTAATAATTGAAGGTAGGTGTCGGCGATGTTAGGGAGGGCAGATTAGGGGTTAATACTATTTATTATAGGGTTAGTGAGGCGGATTAGGGGTTAATACATTTATTATAGTAGCGCTCAGGTCCGCTCGGCAGATTAGGGGTTAATAAGTGTAGGTAGGTGTCGGCGACGTTGTGGGGGGCAGATTAGGGGTTAATAAATATAACATAGGGGTCGGCGATGTTAGGGCAGCAGATTAGGGGTACATAGGGATAACGTAGGTGGCGGCGGTTTACGGAGCGGCAGATTAGGGGTTAAAAGTGTAATGCAGGGGTCAGCGATAGCGGGGGGCGGCAGATTAGGAGTTAATAAGTGTAAGGTTAGGGGTGTTTAGACTCGGGGTACATGTTAGGGTGTTAGGTGCAGATGTAGGAAGTGTTTCCCCATAGGAAACAATGGGGCTGCGTTAGGAGCTGAACGCTGCTTTTTTGCAGGTGTTAGGTTTTTTTTCAGCTCAAACAGCCCCATTGTTTCCTATGGGAGAATCGTGCACGAGCACGTTTTTGAGGCCGGCCGCGTCCGTAAGCAACTCTGGTATCGAGAGTTGCATTTGCGGTAAAAATGCTCTACGCTCCTTTTTTGGAGCCTAACGCAGCATTTGTTTGAACTCTCGATACCAGAGTTAATTTTATGGTGCGGCCAGAAAAAAACCCGCGGAGCGTTAACAGCCCTTTTACCGCCGAACTCTAAATCTAGGCCTAGAGGTGAGTATAAAAAAGTACAAGACAGCGGGTACCAAATGCAGCAGCGGTTTTATGCGTTTCAGCTCATGCCTTATCATAGATCGTGCTGCATCCGGCTTAACAGTCTCCATAAATACCCTGGATATCTATTGACGTCAGCACATAAGTAGCTATTAACCATTTTCTTACTTTAATGACTTGTTACATTCACATACTACCTGTAATAATATCAAATTAAATATAAAATGACATATACAAATTAACATCTAGGGGTAGATTTATCAAGCAGCGGATGCTGCAATCTACCCCGAAGTTTCAGGTCTGCATAAAACTTAAGAAGCAGCGGTCCTAAGACCTCTGCTCCTTAACTCATCCACCACCTCTGAGGTGGCAGACAGCAATCATCCCGATCGGATACAATCGGGATGATTGACACTCCCTAAATCAGGAAAATAACACAAATATAACCTAAGGTGAACTAAGTCACACTAGTATATTATAGGGAGTATATTATGTAGCGTCACTAGCAACCAAATATAATAGGTAACAGGCTGTAGGATAAATGATAAATTTATGTATATGCTCTAAATTACGGTTGGGAGATGAGAGAAGAGAGATAGTAGGAGTCACTGTGTGAGAACTAGCTATATGTTAATAGTGCATACATGTCAAGCAAAGTTATAAATGAATATGCGTAACGTATGCGTGTTTGTATATATAAATAAAAAACCAATACACGGGTTAATAACCTGGATTATACTAGACCCAGAAGTGGTTTGGTCAATCTAATAATTTAAGCGTAGTATCAGACCTATATAGGAGACCTCTGGTAAAAGAATATATTATTTAATAAGAAGTACGGTATGAATTACGGTAAGCATTAAAAAATACTTTATTAGTATGTTGAGCCACATAAAAACACAGTACATCAAATTGCGATCACAATTCACACATGAATTAAAAACAATGTGCAAAGTCCATAAAAAGGGGTTCCAATTACGTTCCTAAAAAAGTTCAAATCATGTAAGGCAGATCCAAGTTTTTCCTGCAGTGATACAAGAAACAACAAGAAATTCTTGTCAAAGTATGCAAAAGTATATACTTTAAGGTGTTTACATTTACTTACACCGTAAAGTTTAAAGTTGTGTCCCGCTGGCTCCTACTCAGCTTGTCTTAGCCCTTGATTGTATGCAACTCTGACCAAACTATGGATCCTTCCGGTGGTCAAATTGGTGCAGGGATCTTGATTGTACTACGGATCCTTTCCGCAGTTGATATTGTAAAAACAGATTCAGTGTTGTGTCTTCGGCTCTAATGAGCTACGGGTTCCTTACAGGTTCAGAAACAGATTGCAGCAGAGTAACGCATTTCGGCTTCAAGCATTTGTCAAACTCTGCTAGACCGGGATATCTGCAGCTTTTAAATACTCGAGCTGCAGCTGCACAGGAAGTATTGATCTAGGCCCATTTTGATATATTTCATGCCACCATTTCACCGCCAAATGCGATAAAAAAAAAAAGTTCACTTTTTCACAATCTTTTTCACAAACTTTAGGTTTCTCACTGAAATATTTTAGAAACAGCTTGTGCAATTATTTCACAAATGGTTGTAAATGCTTCTCTTGGATCCCCTTTTTCAGAAATAGCAGACATATATGGCTCTGGCGTTACTTTTTGGTAATTAGAAAGCCGCTAAATGCCGCTGGACACCACACGTGTATTATGCCCAGCAGTGAAAGCGTTAATAAGGGAGCTTGTAGGGTTAATTTTAGCTTTAGTGTAGTGTACTAGACAACCCAAAGTATTGGTCTAGGCCCATTTTGGTATATTTCATGCCACCATTTTACCACCAAATGAGATCAAATAAAGAAAATGCTCACTTTTTCACAAACTTTAGGTTTCACACTAAAATTATTAACAAACACCTTGTGCAATTATAGTACAAATTGTTGTAAATGCTTCTCTGGGATCCCCTTTGTTAAGAAATAGCATACATATATGGCTTTGGCATTGCTTTTTGGTACTTAGAAGGCTGCGAAATGCCGCTGTGCACCATACTTGTATTATGCCTCACATTGAAGGGGTTAATTAGGTAGCTTGTAGGGTTAATTTTAGCTTTAGTGTAGAGATCAGCCTCCCACCTGACATATCCCACCCCCTAATCCTTCCCTGACCCCTTTCTTCTCTCCCCCACCCCACAATTGTCTCTGCCATCTTAAGTACTGGCAGAAAATCTGCCAGTACTAGAATAAAAGGTTTTTTTTTATTAAAAAATAATAATACATATGCTGCTGTGTAGGATCCCCCCTTAGCCCCCAACCTCCCTGATCCCCCCCCAAACATCTCTCTAACCCTCCCCCTCAACCTTATTGTCTGCCATCTTGGGTACTGGCAGCTGTCTGCCAGTACCCAGTTTGCATACAAATGTAAAAAAAGATATATATATTTTATTTTTGTATTATTTATTTTTCTGTAGTGTAGCTTCCCCCCCCTCAATAAACACCCCACCCCTCCCAGATCCCTTAGATAGAAAATAACCCCCCTCCTCTCTCCCACCTTCCCTTTCCTGTTCCATAGTGTAGGGTTCCCACCCACTCCCGCCCCGCCTCCACCACTGTGCACATGCCCAGACCCATGCACGCTCCCGGCATGCACCCGCGCGTGATCCCGCCACCTCTGTCATCAGCGATGGCCGCCCACCCGCCTCCCTGCAGCAGCTCCCACCCACCAATGATCACACCATCACTGGCCAATGCAGAGAGGGCCACAGAGTGGCTCTCTCTGCATCAGTGTTTCAAAAAAGGTATTGCAGTGATGCCTCAATATCGAGGCATCACGGCAATACCTTAAAAGCGTCTGGAGGGTCGTTGGTCTTTAAAGACCAGTTTGTGTCTGACGCACCCTTTACGACATTTGTTGTTTAAGGGTTAAAAATTAATCATATCTGTATTAATGTTTAGCCCTGCTGGAACTCTGGTTTTCAATTTGAAAATACAAAAGCCCTCACATTTGTGTAAAAGTGAGTCTCTGTCCCCTCCTCCTTATGGAGTTTTCACCTGTTCAATGATCTGCCACTTAAAGCTTTCAGTGTTACCATCATGCATAACCTTAAAGTGTAATGCTGCCTGTGAGTCTGGGGAGACATCATTGAAATGCTCCCTGATGCTCACCCTGACCTCCCTTGTGGTGAGCCCTACATATTGCTTATTACATGAGATGCAAGTAATCAAATATACTAAATATGTTGAGCGGCAGCTAGTACAAGTATCTATAGAGAAGACTCTCTGAGTGGCTGTTGACTTAAAACAATTCTCTACAATGGCAAAGCATCTGCTAGTCCCACATTAATAACGGCCTTTGCTTTGTAGTCAGCTACTGCCACCTGTCTCTGAGACCTTGATTTCACTTAGGGCCAAGACGTTACCCAGAGGATGGGTCAACATTGTTTAATAATTTTAGTGATCTCATCAAACTGATTACTATAGCTGGTCACACATAATTATTTATTCTCCCTACAATTGCTAGTATGATGGGCATTCTTAAAGGCACAGTAAACTTAAAAAAATAATGTGCATAATTAATTCAATAGCGCGTTCGGGCGTGCTGTGATTAGACAGTGCTCCCGCGAACCACTTTTGAAAGGAAGACCTGATCAAAAGATCCTGGAGAGGAAACAAGGTAAGTTTAACATTGGGGGCTAAAATCTTTTAATTTTTGAAGCTGTCGCTAAGATAATGTTACAATTCTACACATAGTACAGTATTATGTAACATTATTTTTTAAGATTACTGTTTCCCTTTAAAAAAGAGTCTGTTTTCTTTGTGGAATCAGAAACAACACTTATAAAAAATAACACTCGCTGTTAGTGACACTTTGCATTTGTAACTTTCAGTTCTACATTGATAACATTTTTGCATTCCAGTATCTAAAGGGAGTTCATGCGAAGATAGAGAGATTGTTCTGTGACTAAGTTTAACTGTCCTTCATAATAATATTAATCCATTTTAATGCGTATTTCCCTTTAGACTATAGAAAGGACTTAGATGAATCACCTAATAGCAAAAAAAGTATCCAAGCCAACCTCTACAATATTTCCTATTGTGACGTAGGTAAATCAGGGCATTTCTTGACTCAGCCTGATATAACAGTTAGACAAATATGTGGTTTGTGTTTTTTATGTGTGAGTTGGCTTGAGCTAATATCAAAGTCTTGGCAATCAAACTAATCTAAATATACAAGGAGATTTACAGCAGATGTAGGTCTGTGACCAATAAGGGGAGTGGTTAAATTGAGCAATAAAGCATGAAAGAGATAATTTAACTAACATATCTAAATATTAGACAAAAAAAATGCTAAATCACCATTGCCCACATTCCATTACAACATGAATATTTTGTCAAATTTGGATTCAATGGAATGTATTTTTTATACAAATGTAGCTATAGTGTATTCAAAATAAATGTATTCATTTAGCTGTTGTAAATAGTGTTCAATTATATTTAAGTTGCAACAACATTAATACTATTGCTGTATGTTTGTTTATTTGTTTACTTATTTATTAAAAATAATTTGATATATATATATATATATATATATATATATACTGTATATATCCCTTATAACATGGTATATGTCCCTTAAAATGTTTTGAACTTGACCTTTTAAGAGGATTAATACAATTTTGAAAATAAACAACAATGAAGGAGAGTGGGAGCTATGAAAAAGCGCTAAAGGTGGTAACCGACTAACGACAAGGGATTAAAACATTAAATATCGTAAATACAGTTGCGTTTGTACACACAAATCGTGTTATAGAATACTGGGTACTGTACTTAAAGATGTATGTATTATCATAAATACTATTATAAATAAAACAACACAGCAATAAATAAACACGTGTCAAAATAAAATAAAGTAAAATAAAGTAAGAGAACCAGACAAAGAAGCACAGTCCAATATTATGATGTCAACAATTTGAATGTGTGATGTGAAAAAAGAAGAAGAAAGTCCCTAATGTTCAAATATCTCCGGATAGTGAAATGAATCCACACAGACCCATAATGTATTATACTCACAGGAGCTACCCTCAATCAAAATGAGGTCAGCATAAGGCGTAGATCCCACTTATAGCTATATGGAAACATTCCCTGAAGAGCTCTCACGACAAACCATTTTGTGGTCTCAGACAGTATGTGGAAATAAAAACCATATGCGATAATAGTGCAATACAGTATGATACAATTTATTTCGCTATATAAAATCACTGCAAATTGTCGGCAGAAGTTTACACTCACATAAAAACCTTCAATGGTATGAGGTAACGAACAAACAATGTTAAAACCACTCCACGGAAAGCCCCACTTCCAGGGATTTGACCAGATAGCCAAAATACGATACATAAAATATATAAAAATGTGTATAAAGTGATCTGCGGTTAGGAAATCGATAATGCACTTAAAATCAAACACCTGATGCGTTTCGAAGGTTTAAGTGATAATACCTACTTCATCAGAGGCTGCAATATCGTTAAAAAGATTTAACCGCAATTTGAAGACACCGGGCGAGACGCAGACACGCCCCCTAACCCGATTTGGAAGCTCAATGGCTGAGACCTCAGGCGTCATAATTCTGATGTCACCAAGGGGTGGATTACAACAAAATGTTCTGTATAGCTTCTAATGTTACTGGCCAATAGATATTACATATGTAGCCAAACACCCACTATAAACGAGATTCTTTTTAGATGGTTATTACCCATCAAGTTACCTTATTAATAGCTAACAAGAGATTTGTTTAAAAGTAGTTTATGTAGGAGCCGATGGTTAAGAAAGGGTGATGATTACAAACGGCTACACATATTAAAAAATAGATTATAAAACAAAACCTAGTCATAATAACTGGGATATATATATGTATATATATATATATATATATATATATATATATATATATATATATATATATATATATATATATATATATATAAAATTCAATGTAAATATTTGCATAGGAAATTAGCCCATCTAGGCAAGATTCCCCACTTGCTTTTTCCCAGAAATACCTCATGTACAATGTTACCAATGCACAAGAGAATTCTGGGTAATATATGCAAATTAGATATGCAAATATATATATATATATATATATATATATATAAATAATTTTCTTATATGCATTTGATTTCCAAACGTCCATAGATCATCTTCTACAATTAAAACACATAAAATCCTAAGAAATCACAAACAATTACAACTAATTTCAACACATATATAAATTCATATTCGCAACAATTCTTAAAAGATTAATACATGAATATAATTAAAATTATAATTCGATTTTCTCTATACAGTTCATAGGGCTATATATGGATATCTAAATATATATACACATATATGTGTACAAATATATACATATATATCAGTACATACATATGTCTGCAGTACAACCCTATCAATGCATGTATGTATCACTGCAGCATACAGTAACCCCCTAAGGGTCCATTACACAATCATGCAGCATAAATATAAATATAAAATATAGTTACTTAAATATAGTTTGGCAACAAATGTTAAACCAGAAAAGCAGCTAGGTCAATATCTTTATTGAGCCCTAATGGTACCAAGGTACCCATTTTATGAATCCATAAAGTTTCCCTTTTACGTACATCCTGCTGCCTCCTCTTTTGCTTTTTTTAACCACTTCCAGAATGGTTCCCTTTAATCCTTGTGGGTCTTTATTATAAATGTGAGTAAAATGCACCGGAACATTATGAGTGGTTAGACCGGCTTTAATATTGTTTATGTGTTCCAAAAGTCTAACTTTAAAGGGGTGGGTCATGCGTCCTATATATTGAAAACAGCAATAGAGTCTGCCCCACAAGATCCATTCCCAGATCGGGGGCAGACCCTTTATGCTGATCTTGAGTCAGCAACAGGCTTCCTGAACTGCTTCCCCTTATTCCAAGACTGATTTGACTTCCAAGATGGCTTGGACTGTTCCTACTTGGAGGAATAAGAGGAAGATTTACCAGAGAAGTTACGAAAGGAGCAAAAATTACTCTGCTGACCCTTCTGTTTATTTCTTTTATCCTGAGGAAGAGAATGCCCCTTCCCTCCCGTAATATCAGAAATAATCTCAGCCAAACCTGGCCCAAACAAGGTCTTATCGTTGTAAGTAATAGACAAAAGCTTAGACTTAGAGGACACATCCGCAGACCAGGATTTTAAACATAAATCTCTGTGAGCTAAAATGGCAAAACCAGAAATTTTAGCTTGATGATCTGTAGAGAAGCATCTGCAATAAAGGAATTAGCCAACTTCAAAGCCTTGATTCTATCTTGAATTCCTTTAAGAAGAGTATCTTGCTGAATAGAATCAGTCAATGCATCAAACCAATATGCCGTGGCACTAGTAACCGTAGCAATACATGCAGCCGGTTGCCATTGATACCCCTGGTGTACATATCCATAGGATCTTTAAAGGAACAGCTGTCCTCAATAGGAATAGTGGTCCACTTGGTCAGAGTGGAATTTGCTCCCACCACCTTAGGAACCATCTGCCAAGATTCCTTAATAGAATCCGCAATATGAAACATCTTCCTAAAAATTGGAGAAGAGGAAAAAGAAATCCCAGGCTTCTCCCATTCTCGTGCAATAATATCTGAAACACGATGTGGTAAAGGAAAAACTTCCACAGAGTAAGGGACATCAAAAAACTTATTAAGTTTACTAGATTCTTTAGCAATAACTATGACTGACGCCTCAGAGTCATCCAAGGTAGCCAAAACCTCCTTGAGCAACAAACGGAGATGCTACAGCTTAAACCTAAAGGAAACAACCTCAGGTTCAGAAGAAGGATTTACACTATCAGAATCCGAGATCTGACCCTCAGATGCTACTGAAGTATCTTCCTCCTAAGACTTATGAGAAGAAACACTAGACACAATTGCAACAGAATCAGAAACCTTATACTTCCTCTTGTGTTTCCCCTGTACCATAGGAAAAGCAGACAAAGACCTAGACAATGAAGGCTCAGAATCAAAAAGTCTATCCTTGTAATGTAATGTTCTCTCAATACAAGAGGAATAAAAAGGGATAGGAGGCTCAACATTAGCAACAGCTTGCAGGGCCTCTTGGTTCATCTTATTCCAAAGGAAAAAACTTTAATCAATAAAAAATTCTAACTTCAAATCAGAATTTTAATGAAACAAAAAAAACGTTACTGTCCCTTTAAATTTTAAACAGACTTTTTTTTTAACTAGAAAATTCTTAAAAAAAACTGCACAATAAATCTTGCAACAACAATTTTTCACAAAATGAATGCAAAAAGAGACACAAACATTACAGGGAGTGCAGAATTATTAGGCAAATTAGTATTTTGACCACATCATCCTCTTTATGCATGTTGTCTTACTCCAAGCTGTATAGGCTCGAAAGCCTACTACCAATTAAGCATATTAGGTGATGTGCATCTCTGTAATGAGAAGGGGTGTGGTCTAATGACATCAACACCCTATATCAGGTGTGCATAATTATTAGGCAACTTCCTTTCCTTTGGCAAAATGGGTCAAAAGAAGGACTTGACAGGCTCAGAAAAGTCAAAAATAGTGAGATATCTTGCAGAGGGATGCAGCACTCTTAAAATTGCAAAGCTTCTGAAGCGTGATCATCGAACAATCAAGCGTTTCATTCAAAATAGTCAACAGGGTCGCAAGAAGCGTGTGGAAAAACCAAGGCGCAAAATAACTGCCCATGAACTGAGAAAAGTCAAGCATGCAGCTGCCAAGATGCCACTTGCCACCAGTTTGGCCATATTTCAGAGCTGCAACATCACTGGAGTGCCCAAAAGCACAAGGTGTGCAATACTCAGAGACATGGCCAAGGTAAGAAAGGCTGAAAGACGACCACCACTGAACAAGACACACAAGCTGAAACGTCAAGACTGGGCCAAGAAATATCTCAAGACTGATTTTTCTAAGGTTTTATGGACTGATGAACTGAGAGTGAGTCTTGATGGGCCAGATGGATGGGCCTGTGGCTGGATTGGTAAAGGGCAGAGAGCTCCAGTCCGACTCAGACGCCAGCAAGGTGGAGGTGGAGTACTGGTTTGGGCTGGTATCATCAAAGATGAGCTTGTGGGGCCTTTTCGGGTTGAGGATGGAGTCAAGCTCAACTCCCAGTCCTACTGCCAGTTTCTGGAAGACACCTTCTTTAAGCAGTGGTACAGGAAGAAGTCTGCATCCTTCAAGAAAAACATGATTTTCATGCAGGACAATGCTCCATCACACGCGTCCAAGTACTCCACAGCGTAGCTGGCAAGAAAGGGTATAAAAGAAGAAAATCTAATGACATGGCCTCCTTGTTCACCTGATCTGAATCCCATTGAGAACCTGTGGTCCATCATCAAATGTGAGATTTACAAGGAGGGAAAACAGTACACCTCTCTCAACAGTGTCTGGGAGGCTGTGGTTGCTGCTGCACGCAATGTTGATGGTGAACAGATCAAAACACTGACAGAATCCATGGATGGCAGGCTTTTGAGTGTCCTTGCAAAGAAAGGTGGCTATATTGGTCACTGATTTGTTTTTGTTTTGTTTTTGAATGTCAGAAATGTATATTTGTGAATGTTGAGATGTTATATTGGTTTCACTGGTAAAAATAAATAATTGAAATGGGTATATATTTGTTTTTTGTTAAGTTGCCTAATAATTATGCACAGTAATAGTCACCTGCACACACAGATATCCCCCTAAAATAGCTATAACTAAAAACAAACTAAAAACTACTTCCAAAACTATTCAGCTTTGATATTAATGAGTTTTTTGGGTTCATTGAGAACATGGTTGTTGTTCAATAATAAAATTAATCCTCAAAAATACAACTTGCCTAATAATTCTGCACTCCCTGTATAGTCCCTGAAATTCAGACAGAAACTTAAATATAAACAGAGCAACAGCCCCACAAAAAGACAACAGGCAACCTCCTACCTGATCTCCTTGCTGCCGGAAACAAAGACAGAAAATGATCCAGACCCCCCATACAGCCACACCAAAGAAAACGCTGAACCACCTCTAAGGAGCTATGCAACAGAGCTGCAACATTCAGGAACAACAGGAAACAGCTAAAAGGGCGCCAAAAATGCCCTTCCTATCTCAGATAAGCCGTCTATTGTGGACGTGGCCTAACAAACCTCCCGGTAGCCATTAATACACAAACAATAAACATGTACACCAAAGTGAAAACCATAATAAACTGAGACAAACATCCCCAGTGCCTGCAAAAACCGCCACACTATAAACTGTTAACCTAGAAGGCTGATTGTATATTTAGACAGAATAAACTTTCAAAGTGCCAAATTCTCCTATATCAAAACAGGGAAAAACAGGGAAAAAATAGGCACTTACCTCAAAAATCTGTCCGGCAGCAGGACAGCTCACTTGGTATGAGAGGGGCTTCCTACCTCACATGGACCTTTGGAATAAAAGAAAAGGCTGAGTAAACTTACTCAAACTTTCAACCAAGGGCAGCATGAAATTACTTGGGAGGCCCAGTGGGGATTATACCCCACAAGTTCCCAAATGCTTAAAAGCTACCACTTGCTCTACTGAAGAGACTGACTATGGCTAAACCCCAAAGAAATTCAGAGCAAACTTGCTCTCCTTAAAACATAACAATGGTCAATGTCCCTTTAAGCAGGTTTTTAGGATAAGGCAGCAGATTGGTCAGGTAAGCAATGGTCAATGTCCCTTTAAGCAGGTTTTTAGGATAAGGCAGCAGATTGGTCAGGCAAGCAATGGTCAATGTCCCTTTAAGCAGGTTTTTAGTATAATGCAGCAGATTGGTCAGGCAGGCAATGGTCAATGTCCCTTTAAGCAGGTGTTTAGGATAAGGCAGCAGATTGGTCAGCCAAGCAATCGTCAATATCTCTTTAAGCAGGTTTTTAGGATAAGACAGCAGAATAGTCAGACAGGCAATGGTCAGAATCCAGAAGACAGGTTTAATGGGAACAGGCAGTAGAGTAGTCAGGCAAGGCACGGGTCAAATCCAGGCAGCGGAAATGTAAATATATATTCATAGAGGACAAACTTACAAAGCCACAAGCAGGAAAATAACTGACAAACGGGCCCCGAGGAAAACTCCTGTCGGCATTTAAAGCCAGTGATGAGAGGAGGCCGTGATGAAAAAAGGGGTGTGTCCAGGAAGGCCACGTCACATTACTAGGCAACGTGACATGGCAGGAACACAGAGGAGATCCGGGAGGCACAGTGACACGGGGATGAACGGATCGTGACAGCACCCACCCCTCAAGGACCCCGCCTGGGGAATGGACCTGGTTTAGAAGGATGTGCCTTGTGAAAGGCCTTAATCAAAACAGGAGCATGAACCTGCCAGGCTGGTTCCCAAGACTGTTCTGTAACTGGGTAACCCTTCCAATGGATGAGATAATATAAAATCTTGCCACGAAGTTTGGAATCCAAGATGTGACTAACTTCAAATTCAGGTTGCCCATGAATAAGAAGAGGTGGAGGATTGGTTTTAGGCTTGGAATACCTATTAGAAATAACAGGCTTAAGAAGAGAAACGTGGAAAACAGGATGAGCTTTGAGAGTTTTAGGTAGAGCAATTCGATAAGCAGTAGAGCAAATGACCCAAAATCCGGAAAGGACCCACATAGCATGGTTTTAATTTAGTAGAAGGTTGCTTGAGACGAAGATGACATGTTGAAATCCAAACCTTATCCCCAGGACAGTATTTGGGGGCCTTCTTCCATCTGAGATCAGCATAGAATTTATATTGGTTAGAAGCTTTGAAGAGGAGAAGACAGATCTTTTGCCAATGACGAGATAGTTTTCGAGCAGATAGATCAGCAGCAGGATTTTCAGTAGATGAAGTAAAAAGAGGAAATGTTCTGGGTTGAAATCCATAGGCTGCTTAAAAGGGAGATGTCTTAAGAGAAGAGTTGTAGCAGGCATTATGAGCCAATTCTGCAAGTGGTAGGAAATGAGTCCAATTGGAGTGGTGATGGTCCACATAGTGTCTAAGATAAGTCTCCAAGCATTGGTTAACCCTCCTGGTTTGACCATTGGATTGTGGGTGATGTGAAGTGGACAAAGAGATTGTAGTTCCAAAGTGTTTATAAAGTGATCTCCAAAATCGACAAACAAACTGTACCCCTCTATCCGAGACAATATCGAGAGGAAAACCATGTAATCTCACCACGGAATGAAAAAAAAGTTCAGAAAGGGTTTTGGCAGAGGGCAAGCCAGACAGTGGGACAAAATGGGCTGACTTAGTGAATCTGTCGACAATTGCCCAAACAGTATTGTTTCCAGCTGAAAGAGGGAGGTCGGTAAAAAACTCCATGGACAAATGTGTCCATGGCTGGTGAGGAATGGGCAGAGGTTGGAGAAGGCCAGAAGGAAGTTGACAAGGAGTCTTGTTGGCAGCACATTGAGTACATACAGAAACATAATCTTTGACATCTTGAGTTAAAGAAGGCCACCAGACATGTTGTTTGAGATTCTTAGAAGTGTTGCTAATACCAGGGTGTCCAGAGAGGGGACTATCATGAGCCCAATGTAACATTTTGGAACAGAGGCGTTCAGGGACAAAAAGTAAAAAGCAGGAGGTTTGCAAAAAGTAGAGAGATCCTCTTGAGCAGTTCCTAATTCATGTAAATAGGAAGTTGATAACTGGGCTATGACCTCATGAGGATGGAGGATAGTGCCAGACTCTAGAGTATTGGAAGATTGAAATTGTCTGGAAAGAGCGTTGGCCTTTATATTTTTAGTACTGGTTATGTAGGAAAGAACGTAATGAAAGCGTGAGAAATATAAAGACCAACGAGCTTGCCGGGAATTTAAATCTTGGCTGTTTTGAGGTAAAGGAGGTTTTTATAGTCTGTGAGTATTGAAAAGGGTTGAGAGGTACCCTCCAACCAATGTCTCCATTCATCTAGAGCCATTTTGATGGCCATCAGCTCATTGTTGCCTACATCATAATTTAATTCAGAAGAGGTGAATTTCTTGGAGAAGAATCCGACGTGATGAATTTTGCCAGTCTCTGGTATATGTTGGGATAGGACTACTCCAGCGGCTACTGAGGAAGCATCCACTTTTAGAATGAATTAGAAGCCCTGATTTGGATGACAAAGAATAGGCGCTGAAGAAAAGGCCTTTTTCAGAGAATCAAAAGCTTTGATTGCCTCGGGAGACCACTCTTTGCAATTTTTTCCCTTTCTAGTGAGGGAAGTGAGGGGGGCTGTGATGGTTGCAAAGCCTTTAATAAACTTTCTATAATAACTGGCGAAGCCTAGGAAACGTTGCAGAGCTTTAAGAGAATCTGGTCTAGGCCATTCCATAATGGCTGAGAGTTTGTTTGGATCCATTTTGAAACCAGACTTGGAATTTACATAACCCACGGAGGGAACAGAATTCTGGTGGAAGGAACATTTTTCCAGTTTAGCCAACAGATGGTTGTTTCTCAGACGTTGAAGTACCTTCCTGACGTGGAACACATGATCTTGATAGGTTTGTGAAAAGATTAGGATATCGTCAAGGTATATGATAACAAAGATGTTCAGATAATCCCGGAATATCTCATTCACAAAATGTTGGAAAACTGCGGGGCCATTACAGAGCCCAAATGGCATGACCAGATATTCGTAATGCCCGAAGCAGGTGTTAAAAGCTGTTTTCCATTCATCTACCTTGCACATAAGAATAAGGTTGTATGCCCCACAATGATCCAGTTTGATGAATATTGTGGATCCTTGAAGATAAGTGAACAATTCAAGTATTAGAGGTAAAGGGTAGCTGTTTTCGATGGTAATTTGATATAAACCTCTGAAATCAATACAGGGTTGCGGACCTCCATCTTTGTTTCCCACAAAAAAGAAACCAGCCCCCACGGGTGAAGAAGAGGGTCTAATAAACCCTCTAGCCAAATTATCTTTGATATATTCTTCTAGGGCTACATTCTCAGATCTTGAAAGAGGATAGGTCATGCCACATGGTAAAGGAGCTCCAGGGAGCTGATCAATGGGGCAATCAAAAGGACGGTGTGAAGGAAGGCGTTCTGCCTCTCGTTTGGAAAAAACATCAACAAAGTCCTGGTAAGATGTGGGTAAGGAGTCAGAGATGTCGGAAGTAAGAGCAATGGTAAGTGGTACTTTAACGGGTACGTGAAGACAATTGGTCGGACATGATGAACCCCAAGAAGTGAGTTCGCCTTGTGCCCAAGAAAACGTAGGGTTGTGTAACTGGAGCCATGGGAGAACAAAAATGATGGGAAATTGAGTAGTCGGAATGACATAAAAACTGATTGTTTAAGAATGGAGAATTCCAACAGTGAACAGTAGTGGTTTAGTAGAATACTGGATAAGTCTGAAACCCAAAGGATCATCACTAGTGATGTCCCCAACTGTTCGCCGGCGAATAGTTCCCGGCGAACATAGCTTGTTTGTGTTCACAACGGCGGGTGAACATATGCGATGTTCGTTCCGCCCCCTATTCATTTGACCCTGTATCTCACAGTCTGCAGACACATTTCAGCCAATCAGCAGCAGACACTCCCTCCCAGACCCTCCCAGCTCCTGGACAGCAGCCATTTTAGATTCTTTCTGATCCTGCATTCTTAGTGAGAGGAGGGATAGTGTAGCTGCTGCTGATTTTATAGGGAAATTGATAGCTAGGCTAGTGTATTCAGTGTCCACTACAGTCCTGAAGGACTCATCGGATCTCTGCTGTAAGGACAGCACCCTAAAAGCCCTTTTTAGGGCTAGAACATCAGTCTTTTTTTTTTTTTTGCCTGTGTAATTTTGACTGTGAAACATCAGTCTGCTAGTGTAATCTAATTGCAGTTGCCTGCCTGCAGTGCCACCACTCATATCTGTTGTAACAGTAGTGTAAATTTAAAAAAAAAAACTTTTTTGACTGTGAAACATCAGTCTGCTAGTGTAATCTAATAACAGTTGCCTGCCTGCCAGCGTGTGTGACAGGCCTACTTGCCAACTATTGCCACCACTCATATCTGTTGTAACAGTAGTGTTAATTTTGTAAAAAAAAACTTTTTTGACAGTGAAACATCAGTCTGCTAGTGTAATCTAATTGCAGTTGCCTGCCTGCCAGCGTGTGTGCCAGGCCCACTTGCTAAGTGCCACCACTCATATCTGTTGTAACAGTAGTGTAAATTTAAAAAAACAAAAAACTTTTTTGAATGTGAAACATCAGTCTGCTAGTTTAATCTAATTGCAGTTGCCTGCCTGCCAGCGTGTGTGCCAGGCCCACTTGCCAACTAGTGCCACCACTCATATCTGTTGTAACAGTAGTGTAAATTTAAAAAAAAAACTTTTTTGACTGTGAAACATCAGTCTGCTAGTGTAATCTAAATGCAGTTGCCTGCCTGCCAGCGTGTGTGCCAGGCCCACTTGCTAAGTGCCACCACTCATATTTGTTGTAACAGTAGTGTAAATTTAAAAAAAAACAACTTTTTTGACTGTGAAACATCAGTCTGCTAGTGTAATCTAATTGCAGTTGCCTGCCTGCCAGCGTGTGTGCCAGGCCCACTTGCCAACTAGTGCCACCACTCATATCTGTTGTAACAGTAGTGTAAATTTAAAAAAAAAAACTTTTTTGACTGTGAAACATCAGTCTGCTAGTGTAATCTAATTGCAGTTGCCTGCCTGCCAGCGTGTGTGCCAGGCCCACTTGCCAACTAGTGCCACCACTCATATCTGTTGTAACAGTAGTGTAAATTTAAAAAAAAAACTTTTTTGACTGTGAAACATCAGTCTGCTAGTGTAATCTAATTGTAGTTGCCTGCCTGCCATCGTGTGTGCCAGGCCCACTTGCCAACTAGTGCCACCACTCATATCTGGTGTAACAGTAGTGTAAATAATAAAAAAAAAAAAACTTTTTTGACTGTGAAACATCAGTCTGCTAGTGTAATTCTAATTGCAGTTGCCTGCCTGCCAACGTGTGTGCCCGGCCCACTTGCCCAGTGCCACCACTCATATCTGGTGTAACAGTAGTGTAAATAATTTAAAAAAAAAAAAAAATTGACTGTGAAACATCAGTCTGCTAGTGTAATCTAATTGCAGTTGCCTGCCTGCCAGCGTGTGTGCCAGGCCCACTTGCCAACTAGTGCCACCACTCATATCTGTTGTAACAGTAGTGTAAATTTAAAAAAAAAACTTTTTTGACAGTGAAACATCAGTCTGCTAGTGTAATCTAATTGCAGTTGCCTGCCTGCCAGCGTGTGTGCCAGGCCCACTTGCTAAGTGCCACCACTCATATCTGTTGTAACAGTAGTGTAAATTTAAAAAAACAAAAAACTTTTTTGAATGTGAAACATCAGTCTGCTAGTGTAATCTAATTGCAGTTGCCTGCCTGCCAGCGTGTGTGCCAGGCCCACTTGCCAACTAGTGCCACCACTCATATCTGTTGTAACAGTAGTGTAAATTTAAAAAAAAAACTTTTTTGACTGTGAAACATCAGTCTGCTAGTGTAATCTAAATGCAGTTGCCTGCCTGCCAGCGTGTGTGCCAGGCCCACTTGCTAAGTGCCACCACTCATATTTGTTGTAACAGTAGTGTAAATTTAAAAAAAAAACTTTTTTGACTGTGAAACATCAGTCTGCTAGTGTAATCTAAATGCAGTTGCCTGCCTGCCAGCGTGTGTGCCAGGCCCACTTGCTAAGTGCCACCACTCATATTTGTTGTAACAGTAGTGTAAATTTAAAAAAACCCAACTTTTTTGACTGTGAAACATCAGTCTGCTAGTGTAATCTAATTGCAGTTGCCTGCCTGCCAGCGTGTGTGCCAGGCCCACTTGCCAACTAGTGCCACCACTCATATCTGTTGTAACAGTAGTGTAAATTTAAAAAAAAAAAACTTTTTTGACTGTGAAACATCAGTCTGCTAGTGTAATCTAATTGCAGTTGCCTGCCTGCCAGCGTGTGTGCCAGGCCCACTTGCCAACTAGTGCCACCACTCATATCTGTTGTAACAGTAGTGTAAATTTTGTAAAAAAAAACTTTTTTGACTGTGAAACATCAGTCTGCTAGTGTAATCTAATTGTAGTTGCCTGCCTGCCATCGTGTGTGCCAGGCCCACTTGCCAACTAGTGCCACCACTCATATCTGGTGTAACAGTAGTGTAAATAATAAAAAAAAAACTTTTTTGACTGTGAAACATCAGTCTGCTAGTGTAATTCTAATTGCAGTTGCCTGCCTGCCAACGTGTGTGCCCGGCCCACTTGCCCAGTGCCACCACTCATATCTGGTGTAACAGTAGTGTAAATAATTAAAAAAAAAAAAAAATTGACTGTGAAACATCAGTCTGCTAGTGTAATCTAATTGCAGGTGCCTGCCTGCTAGCGTGTGTTCCAGGCCCACTTGCCCAGTGCCACCACTCATATCTGGTGTAACAGTAGTGTAAATAATTAAAAAAAAAAAAGCTTTTTGACTGTGAAACATCAGTCTGCTAGTGTAATTCTAACTACCTGATCGATACAACATCATACCTGATGTTTTAAAACACGTTATTCCAAACAATTTAGGAATGTTAGGTGATTTATGCCCTTTATGGATTAAAACCAGACTCTGCATCAACTATGTAATTTTCTGTGGGAGTTTTGCCATGGATCCCCCTCCGGCATGCCACATTCCAGGTGTTAGTCCCCTTGAAACAACTTTTCCATCACTATTGTGGCCAGAAAGAGTGCCTGTGGGTTTTAACATTCGCCTGCCTATTGAAGTCAATGGCGGTTCGCCCATTCGCAAACAGTTGCGGAAGTTCGAGTCCGCCGTTCGCGAACGGAAAATTTTCAGTTTGCGACATCACTAATCATCACTGACAGTGGATACTTTGACAGAGTGTCCTTTATAATGAAGAGGTATTCTGTGTGTGGTTACAAAAGTGGAATCTATAAACACCCCACCAGCACCAGAATCAATGAGGCCTTGAGTATGAAGTTTACAATCTCCTAGATAAAAAGTTACTGGGACAAAGAGTTTGTTATTGAGGGAAGGGAATTCTATTTGGCTTAACTCAGTCCCTCGGTCTGAAGTTAAGCCCTGGCTTTTAATGGTCTGGTGGGACAATCCCTCAACAAATGTCCCTTGAGGCCACAGTATAAACATAGGCCAAGTGAGCGTTGTCTCAGGCGTTCTGTTTCTGTTAATTTTATGGTACCTACTTCCATAGGTTCTGTAACATCAGTAGAAGGAGAAGCAGGAGTCACAGGGTTGGAGAAACGGGCTGCAAGACAAAATGAAGGACGAGTCAAAGGCTTCCGAGTTCTCTCTCTTTCTTGTTGTCAATCGCAGTATCTGGCATCAAGTCTGATACAGAGGTTAATATAAGATACACCAGCTTTTCGTTGAGACGTTTAGAAAGTCCTTTACATAAAGCTGCTCTGAGAGCTCCCAGATTCCAAGAGGTCTCAGCTGCAAGTGTGCGGAATTCTATAGCATACTGAGCCACAGGTTGATTTCCCTGACATAGGTCTAAAAGGGATGCTTCAGCAGTGGAAGATCTTCTAGGTTTGTCAAAGACATTTGAAAACACAGACAAAAAGGAACCTACATCCTGTAGTATAGGATCATTCTTTTCCAATAGAGAAGATACCCAGGCCAGGGCTTTTCCCTTCATCAAGGATATAAGGAATGTTATCCTAGAAGAGGGAGTAGAGAACAGAACAGGTCTGTTGCAAAAATGAAGGTGGCATTGGTTCAAAAAATCCCTACACTCTTCAGGATTTCCATCGTATTTGTCCAGAAGAGGTATCCTTGGGCTGAGTTGCCCTTGTGGCTGGGTTGCAGGAACTGAAGGAGGGGGTGAACCCAAAGAGGTAGGATTGGAAGGTTTAGGAGCAACCAGGCTTTGTAACAATGCAGTTATCTGATCCAGTTTGGAGTCCAGGGACTGCAAATGTGTAGAATGGGATCCAAGTAATTGTCCCTGGTGGGCCACGGCCATGGATAATTCAGTGGGGTCCATTTATGGCCCGCTTATGGTCAGCCATAAGGAATACGTCCAGTATTTAACCCAACTGCTAGAGTGATCAGATAAACACACGCTAGCACACTAAGAGGAAACCAGGACGAGACCCATTCAGGAAAGAAAAAATATTGCAAAAAAAAAGAATTGAGTATTCACAGGTGTTGCAGGGTCACAGAACAGTTTCTAAAGAGAAGTGGAGAGTATCAGGTACAGAGACTTATGCTGGTTGAGGGTATACCGTGAGAGTGGTCAGACAATGTAGAGGTCAGTAACAATGTAGAACAGGCAAAGGATGATCTGTTGAAGTGGTCAGGCAATGCAGAGGTCAGTAATAAGGTTGAAAAGGCAAAGGATGATCCGTTAGAGTGGTCAGGCAATACAGAGGTCAATGTCCCTTTAAGCAGGTTTTTAGGATAAGGCATCAGATTGGTCAGGCAAGCAATGGTCAATGTCCCTTTAAGCAGGATTTTAGGATAAGGCAGCAGATGGGTCAGGTAAGCATTGGTCAATGTACCTTTAAGCAGGTTTTTGGGATAAGGCAGCAGATTGGTCAGGCAGGCAATGGTCAATGTCCCTTTAAGCAGGTTTTTAGGATAAGGCAGCAGATTGGTCAGGCAAGCAATGGTCAATGTCCCTTTAAGCAGGTTTTTAGGATAAGGAAGCAGATTGGTCAGGCAGGCAATAGCCAATGTCCCTTTAAGCAGGTTTTTAGGATAAGGCAGCAAATTGGTCAGACAAGCAATGGTCAATGTCCCTTTAAGCAGGTTTTTAGGATAAGGCAGCAGATTGGTCTGGCAGGCAATGGTCAGAATCCTGAAGACAGGGTTAATGGGAACAGGCAGTAGAGTAGTCAGGCAAGGCAAGGGTCGAATCCAGACAGAGGAAAATGTAAATATATATTGAGAGGACATTCTTACAGAGCCACAAGCAGGAACATAACTGACAAACGGGCCCCGAGGAAAACACCCGCCGGCATTTAAAGGCTATGACGAAAAGGGGGCATGTCCAGGAAGGCTACGTCACGTTACTAGGCAATGTGACGTGGCAGGAACACAGAGGTGATCCAGGAGCCGCGGTGTCATGGCAATGAACGGATCGTGACAAAGGTATTATGGCTTAAACCTTTGAAACAGCTCAGGTGTTTGATTTTTAGTGCATTATCGATTTCCAAACCGCATATTACTCTATACACATTTTTATATATTTTATGTATCGTATTTTGGCTATCTGAAAGCAATTTCTGGTCAAATCCCTGGAAGTGGGGCTTTCCGTGGAGTGGTTTTAACATTGTTTGTTTGTTACCTCATACCATTGAGGGTTTTTATGTGAGTGTAAACTTCTGCCGATGATTTGCAGTGATTTTATATAGCGCAATAAATTGTGTCATACTGTATTGCACTATTATCGTATATGGTTTTTATTTCCACATACTGCCTGAGACTGCAAATTGGTTTGTCGTAAGATCTCTCCAGGGAACATTTCCATACAGCTATAAGTGGGATCTACGCCTTATGCTTACCTCATTTTGATTGAGGGTAGCACCTGTGAGTATAATACCTTATGGGTCTGTGTGGATTCATTTCACTATCCGGAGATATTTGAACATTTTGGACTTTCTTCTTTTTTCACATCACACATTCAAATTCAAAAAAGTCGAATCACTTTTGATTACTTATGCCACTTGTCATGTATAGCTTATGGTAAGATAATATTGAAATTAAATTTGGAGGTTTTCTCCCCCTTTTTTTCAATCTACTTGCTGGCATTTAATAACTTTACTGTTTATTAAATATCTTTGGAATTTGTCTCTGTTGTGGAGATGGTGTTCACCTTCTCAGATGCGCAATGGGAGGCTGAACTCTCACAATCCGTTGTGAGAAATCTGGAAGTAGAAACTCTGAGTGGAGGACAAGTGACTGAATGTATTTTTCCGCATTTAAGAATTACAAAGCATTACTTGTTAAACAAGTTAAGTTGAGAGCAGAGACATCTAGCCTGGAAAATTATGTTACCAATAAAATTATTCCACGAGGTCTCAGATTGCACCTTGATTCAGGTAATAATTTAATGGATGGCGATGGAGGGGATGAGTTTGTAGAGGATTGGAATCAAGGTCTAACTGATTGCTCACTAATTTTGATGGGGAAAATGGTGGCAAGAAATAAGATAAGACTAGAGAAAACTAAAAATGAAGTTGAGAACACCTTACAAGTTAATACTTTTGACCAAAATCCAAATTTTAATAAATTGAATGAAGAAATAAAAAGGTAATTTATGCTTACCTGATAAATTGATTTCTTCTAAGATACGACGAGTCCACGGATTCATCCTTTACTTGTGGGATATTATCATCCTGCTAACAGGAAGTGGCAAAGAGCACCACAGCAGAGCTGTCTATATAGCTCCTCCCGTGACTCCACCCCCCAGTCATTCAACCAAAGGTATAGGAAGAAAAGGAGAAACTAAAAGGTGCAGAGGTGACTGAAGTTTTAAACAACAAAATATAATCTGTCTAAAATTGACAGGGAGGGCCGTGGACTCGTCGTATCTTAGACGAAATCAATTTATCAGGTAAGCATAAATTTTATTTTCTTCTACAAGATACAACAAGTCCACGGATTCATCCTTTACTTGTGGGATACAATACCAAAGCTACAGGACACGGATGAACGGGAGGAACAAGACAGATACCTAAACAGAAGGCACCACTGCTTGAAGAACTTTTCTCCCAAAAATAGCCTCAGAAGAAGCAAAAGTATCAAATTTAAAAAATTTGGAAAAGGTATGAAGGGAAGACCATGTCGCAGCCTTACAAATCTATTCAACAGAAGCATTGTTTTTAAAAGCCCATGTGGAAGCCACCGCTCTAGTAGAATGAGCTGTAATTTTTACAGGAGGCTGCTGTCCAGCAGTCTCGTATGCCAAACGGATGATGCTTTTCAGCCAAAAAGAAAGAGAGGTAGCCGTAGCTTTTTGACCTCTATGCTTTCCAGAATAGACAACAAATAGAGAAGATGTTTGACGAAAATCCTTGGTCGCTTGCAAGTAAAACTTCAAGGCATGAACCACATCCAAGTTATGTAACAGACGCTCCTTCTTAGAAGAAGGATTAGGACACAGAGAAGGAACAACAATTTCCTGATTAATATTCTTATTTGAAACAACCTTAGGAAGGAATCCAGGTGTAGTGCGCAAAACGACCTTATCAGAATGGGATATAAGATAAGGCGAGTCACATTGCAACGCAGATAGTTCAGAAACTCTTCGAGCAGAAGAGATAGCAACTAAAAACAGAACTTTCCAAGATAGAAGCTTAATATCTATGGAATGCATGGGTTCAAACTGAACTCCTTGAAGAACTTGAAGAACTAAATTCAAACTCCATGGCGGAGCAACAGGTTTAAACACAGGCTTAATTCTAACCAAAGCCTGACAAAAAGACTGAACATCTGGGACATCTGCCAGACGCTTGTGTAGTAAGATTGACAAAGCAGAAATCTGTCCCTTTAAGGAACTAGCTGATAACCCCTTCTCCAATCCTTCTTGGAGAAAGGACAAAATCCTAGGAATCTGGATCTTACTCCATGAGTAGCCTTTGGATTTGCACCAATAAAGATATTTACGCCATATCTTATGGTAAATTTTCCTAGTGACAGGCTTTCAAGCCTGAATCAAGGTATCAATGACCAACTCAGAGAATCCCAGCTTAGATAAAATCAAGCGTTCAATCTCCAGGCAGTCAGTTGCAGAGAAATTAGATTTGGATGTTGGAACGGACCCTGAATGAGAAGGTCCTGTCTCAGTGGCAGTTTCCATGGTGACAGAGATGACATTTCCACCACGTCTGCATACCAAGTCCTGCGTGGCCACACACACGCTATCAAGATTACCGAAGCCCTCTCCTGTTTGATTCTGGCAATCAGACGAGGTAGGAGAGGAAAAGGAGGAAACACATATGCCAGGTTGAACAACCAAGGTACTTCTAGAGCATCTATCAGTACTGCTTGAGGATCCCTTGATCTGGACCCATAACAAGGAAGTTTGGCATTTTGACGAGATGCCATCAGATCAAATTCCAGTGTGCCTCATTGATGAATCAATTTTTCAAACACCTCCGGATGGAGCTCCCACTCCCCCGGATGAAAAGTCTGACAACTTAGAAAATCCGCTTCCCAGTTCTCCACTCCTGGGATATATATTGCTGATAGATGGCAAGAGTGAGTCTCTGCCCATTGAATTATTTTGGAAACCTCTATCATCGCTAGAGAACTCTTTGTTCCCCCTTGATGATTGATATATGCTAGAGTCGTGATATTGTCCGACTAGAATCTTATGAATTTGGCAGAAGCCAGCTGAGGCCACACTTGAAGCGCGTTGAATATCGCTCTCAATTCCAGAATATTTATTGGTAGTAGGGACTCCTCCTGAGTCCACACACCCTGAGCCTTCATGGAATTCCAGACTGCACCCCAGCACAAGAGGATGGCGTCCGTCATCACTATGACCCATGCTGGCCTGCGGAAGCACATTCCCTGGGACAGATGATCCTTTGACAACCACCAATGAAGAGAGTCTCTGGTCTCTAGATCCAGATTTATCCGCGGAGATAAATCCACATAATCCCCATTCCGCTGTCTGAGCATGCACAGCTGCAGTTGTCTGAGATGTAAGCAAGCAAACGGAACTATGTCCATTGCCGCTACCATTAATCCAATTACCTCTATACACTGAGCCACTGATGGCCGAGGAATGGAATGAAGTGCCTGGCAAGTAGTTAATATCTTTGATTTTCTGACCTCCTTCATAAAAAACTTCATGTCTACCGAGTCTATCAGAGTTCCTAGGAATGGAACTCTTGTCAGAGGAACAAGTGAGCTCTTTTTTATGTTCACTTTCCACCCGTGAGTTCTTAGAAAAGCGAACATGATGTCCATGTGAGATTTGGCTATATGGTAAATTGACTCCTGAATCAAAATATCGTCCAGATAGGGCGCCACTGCTATGCCCCGCGGCCTTAGAACCGCCAGAAGGGACCCTAGCACCTTTGTGAAAATTCTGGGAGCTGTGGCCAACCCGAAAGGAAGGGCCACAAACTGGTAATGTTCGTCCAGGAAGGCGAACCTGAGGAACTGGTGATGATCTTTGTGGATAGGAATGTAAAGATACGCATCCTTCAAATCCACGGGTAGTCATAACAATCTGAAAAATTGGTACTGCGCCTTTAAGAGAAAAAAAGCATACAATTTTTCCAAAACTGCTTTAAAATGATAAAATTATATCAATTTTATTATATATGTATCCTAAATTGCCAGCTAAGATTGCACCACAAGAAAAGGATCACTTAACTCATGTATAAAAACGCGCATAGGCTGTATTTCAAGCTGCGCAGGAATGGCCCTGGACACACGCTGACTCAAACACGCTGATCCCAGTACAGTCTCAAGTCTAGCCGCATACACTTGGATTTCCTCAATCGGTGAGACTCCCATGCATGTCATCACAGCTGTTATGCCTGGATCGAAGAGTCTATGCTGTTTGTGAAATTGAATGCAAGGTGGTGGTGAGTCTCACAGGAAGCGGCTTACTTTTGCTAACCTAGAGAAAAAATACCATTTAAAAATAACCCATGGCCTTTGTTGATCACTTTTGAGACTTTTCTCAAGGTATTAACCTGCCTTTATCTGTGCGCTAACTGGCTCACAGAAACCCGCACTGAAGGGACGATATACAAGGCAAAAGGATATGTTCGGATATTATGGTTTCACAACTGTCCTCCATGCCTAAAGACTGTATGAGTTGTTTTCAGCATATCATTACTGCATAACACTCTGTACCTGTATCTGTATATGTTTGCAGGTGTCGTTACTTGATGTATCTTGATACTTTATGCAGTGTTTGTATAGGAGCGTTTCAGCATAGATCCCGGAGGAGTTTTCCTTGCTAGCTAATTTCCCTTCCGGTCAGGTTGGGCCTAGTAGAAGACGGATGTTGCTTGACTCTCTCCCAGTACCATATTGTTTTCACATAGCGTGTGTGTATATGATATGTCTGAAGGGACAACATAGATCCTATTTTTAACCCGTTCAGGCAACATCCTTTATGGAGCCTGGTGACAGCTGTGGTGATGTTGTTCTCTATTGATTTGAGACATATACAGTGCCTATTCCTGTTCTTTTTAATTTGTATATATGTTTGAAACAGCAATTTGTATGTTATATGTATGACATTGTTGGATGCGTACGTTTGTGCATCTGGGGATGTGTCACATTTCCGCCACTGAGACATGCCAAATATTTTTATTGTCAATTATGACAATGATAAATAAATTTAGACTTGAAGATTAAAAGAAGTGCTGAATTCCCTGTCTTTATTTAAGGACTCTTGCATACTTTGGGGTTCTGGCTCACCTCATCTGTTGGTGAGTTATTTCCTTATGTATTACTATTTGCTTTATGTGTCTGCACCAATCAAGGTTACTACTTTGATATAAAACCGCTTACACAAGAAGATTGAACAATTTACAGTGAGTGTTCCCTGTTGACTTAATTACTATAAATATATATATATATATATATATATATATGTATATATATATATATATATATATATATATATATATATCTTTTTCGTGGTGGTACTTACTGGTACCACCACCTCTACTATCTCATAATCATATTTGTAATCATCATGTAAATACTCTAGTACTATAGTTTTCACAAGAGGGGACTGCAAAATGTATCAAGCATTGTAAATAACTCTGTGCCTCTGCTTTTTTCTCAAAGTTACAGAGCACAATATGTCAATCAAATATGTCAGTGAGTAACAACACTTTTTTTTTACAGAAAAAGCACTGTGTGTGTATATATATAAAAAGAGATGTGTAGCCCATAAAATTTCACTACATACAAAATTTGAGTTCTGAATATTCAGGGAAATCTTTTTGCTGCACTATTCGAATTTTTGTTAAACATTTACAGTTGTTTTTGTTAAAACTAATGTAAATGTTTCAAAGCCGCAGGTGAAAAGTTTGCCTGTAGCTACAATACTTACTATAACGCGCTCTGGAGATTAAATAATAATTTCTAGAGAAGTAACTTTCCTTAATACCACTTAATATAAAGCTTTTAAAGGCCAAAAGAATTAAAAAAATAATAACAAAACATAGAACCAATAAGTTAGGAACCATTAAAATCTATTCAAAGTACTGAGAAGATGAGTTGTAATGTTATTATTTATATAAAGTTAGAGCTGAAATAGACTGGTATACATAAAATAAAAAAACCTTAAACATAGTATATAGTTAATAGAGGAAACAATAACCATGAAGTTATAAAAACACAATTTGTACTTATATGATAAATTAATTCCTTTCATGGTGTTGATCCATTACACTTGAAAACTAATACCCAAGCCGTGGAATCCACGGGTAATAACAGAAAGCGAGGAATTTCCGATCAGCCAATAGAATGCAAGCTCAATCTGATTGACTGATTGGATCAGCCAATCGGATTGAACTTGAATCTGATTGGCTGATTCAATCAGCCAATCAGATTTTTCCTTTCTTAATTCTGATTGGCTGATAGAATCCTATCAGCCAATCGGAATTCGAGAGACGCCATCTTGGATTACATCATTTAAAGGAACCTTCATTCGTCGGGAGTTGCCAGAAGAAGAGGATGGATCCGCGTCAGCTGCTTCAAGATGGTCCCTCTCCGCGCCGGATGGATGAAGATAGAAGACGCCGCCTGGATGAACATGTCTACCGGTCCGGATGTCCTCTTCTTGCCAGATAGGATGAAGACTTCAGACCCTCTGGAGGACCTCTTCTTGCCGGATAGGATGAAGACTTCGGACCCTCTTCTGGACGGATCGGTGATACCCGGCCTGGTGAAGATAAGGTAGTGAGATCTTCAGGGGCTTAGTGTTAGGTTTTTTTAAGGGGGGTTTGGGTTAGATTAGGGGTATGTGGGTGGTGGGTTGTAATGTTGGGGGGGGTATTGTATGTTTTTTTTAAATGCAAAAGAGCTGATGACTTTGGGGCATGCTCCGCAAAAGGCCCTTTTAAGGGCTGGTAAGGTAAAAGAGCTGTTAACTTTTTATTTTAGAATAGGGTAGGGCATTTTTTTATTTTGGGGGGCTTTGTTATTTTTTTAGGGGGCTTAGAGTAGGTGTAATTAGTTTAAAATTCTTGTAATCTTTTTTTTCTAATTTAGTGTTTGTTTTTTTGTAATTTAGTTTAGTTGATTTAATTGTAGATAATTGTAGGTAGTTTAGTTAATTAATTTATTGATAGTGTAGTGTAAGGTGTATTTGTTACTTAGGTTAAGATTTATTTTACAGGTAATTTTGTAATTATTTTAACTAGGTAGCTATTAAATAGTTAATAACTATTTTATAACAATTGTACCTAGTTAAAATAAATACAAAGTTGCCTGTAAAATAAATATAAATCCTAAAATAGCTACAATATAATTATTCGTTATATTGTAGCTATATTAGGGTTTATTTTACAGGTAAGTATTTAGATTTAAATAGGATTAATTTATTTAATAATATTTATTTTATTTCGTTAGATTTAAATTATATTTAATTTAGGGGGGTGTTAGGGTTAGGGTTAGCTTTAGGGGTTAATACATTTATTATAGTAGCGGCTAGGTCCGGTCGGCAGATTAGGGGTTAATACTTGAAGTTAGGTGTTGGCGATGTTAGGTAGGGCAGATTAGGGGTTAATATTATTTATTATAGGGTTTTTGAGGCGGGAGTGAGGCGGTTTAGGGATTAATACATTTATTATAGTGGCGGCGAGGTCCGGTCAGAAGATTAGGGGTTAATAAGTGTAGGTAGGTAGCGGCGACGTTGGGGGCGGCAGATTAGGGGTTAATAAATATAATATAGGTGTCGGCGATGTTAGGGACAGCAGATTAGGGGTACATAGGTATAATGTAGGTGGCGGCGGTGTCCGGAGCGGCAGATTAGGGGTTAATTGTGTAATGCAGGTGTCAGCGATAGCGGGGGCAGCAGATTAGGGGTTAATAAGTGTAAGGTTAGGGGTGTTTAGACTCGGGGTACATGTTAGGGTGTTAGGTGCAGACTTAGGAAGTGTTTCCCCATAGGAAACAATGGGGCTGCGTTAGGAGCTGAACGCTGCTTTTTTGAAGGTGTTAGGTTTTTATTCAGCTCAAACTGCCCCATTGTTTCCTATGGCGGAATCGTGCACAAGCACGTTTTTTAAGCTGGCCGCGTCCGTAAGCAACGCTGGTACTGAGAGTTGAAGTGGCGGTAAATTATGCTCTACGCTCCCTTTTTGGAGCCTAACGCAGCCCTTCATAGAACTCTAAATACCAGCGTTGTTTAAAAGGTGCGGGGGAAAAAAAACACACGTAGCTAACGCACCCCTTTGGCCGCAAAACTCTAAATCTAGCGGAGAGTTTGTCTAAAATCTTAAGTAGCATCAATGAAATATTTTAAATGCCCACAAAAAAATCCAAGTAATGCAAAAATCTCTCACAAGCATTCCTAAAATTAGGAAAGAAAGAACAGCAATCTCTCTGCTAATGTTGTCTGTAAAAACCCCCCACCTAAGTCAAGAAGTCAAATGAAGTCCGAAAAACAGCCTTATCCTGATGTAACATCACAAAAAAGAGTAAATAACTCAAAAACTCTTCTAGCAGAAAAAATAGCCAAAAGAAATAACACTTTCCAAAAAAGTAATTAATAAATGTCCAGACAGTGCATAGGTTCAAAAGGAGGAGCCTATAATACCCTTAACACAAGGAAAGGATGTCATGGAGGAGAAATAGTCTAAAATAACAGGTTAATATGAAACAGAGCGTGAACAAAACTATGAACCTCAGGAAGATTAGCAATTAGCCCTTAGAGGACTGGCAGATAGGTCCCTATCGAAACCATTCTGCAAAAAAACTGCAGAATCCTAGGAATTCTGAAAGAATGCCAGGAAAAAACATGATTTAATTACCATTAAATAAAAAGTCTTCCAGGCCTTGTGATAAATTCTCTAGCTACAGGCTTACAGGCCTGCATTAGGGATTCAATCACAGAATGAGAGAAACCCCTATGTCTAAGGACTAAGCAATCAATTCCCATGCCATCAAGTTCAGAGACTTGAGATCCTGGCGGAAAAATGGATCTTGAGAAAAGAGGTCTGACCACAGAGGAAGAGTCTATAAAAATAATTTTTCCCCCCTTTCAAGAGGGACCATTATTAAAAATGTTCAAAGAACCGAACGAAGCTCTAAAAAAATAACTGGTAACCTTGCCTCTAGAGGACACCAGACTCCTTGCGCTTTTCGATAAAAAATAAATAAATAGACAAATAAATAGTCATCTGCAAAACAAATTGAATTTAATCTCTAACCACTGATTTGCGCCTAAACAGATAAAAGGGTCGCAAAAGCAGTGAGCTACTGATGGCAATGAAGCAGGAATTCCAGGACAGATGCACCTGCTAAAGATTTTTCTGCGTGACTCAACCAGCAGTAAACACATTAGGATAGAAAGACACCCTCTAAGTCGGATATGGGCATATTAAAAAGGACCAAAAAAAAACCTGCACTAAAATAACAATATAATAGGGTACAATTAAGATCCCCTGAACTCTGATTACCGCCAACAATGCTCCTAGTTCCCTATTAAAAAAAAGTAAGGAGCAGCATCCAAATCAAACAGAAAGACAACAACTAGCAGTGTATGTCTTAGAATGCCAATCCTAGTGGATAAGGATGTGCAGGTATAGGTCCTATGTAAATTGCTTCCAATTCAAGACCAATCTATTCTAAAGCCTAAAATAAACTGAAAATCCCTTTATTCTTAGCATAAAGATCTCCTTTCAGCACTGAGGCAAATACAAGGACAACCAATACCATGTCACTTAGCCGTGGACACAAAAAATAAAAGCCACTTTAACAGGAGTCCCCTTTTTTAAAATCAAGCAGTCATAGCTGGATTTAAACTTACAACCTTCAGCTTTCACACTTACTTAGATAATTCCTGCATCGTGGGACTCTTCACAAAGAGGGTTCAAATTTGCTGATCAATTAGGAGGATTCTGCTTCTACAAGAACAAAAACTCCCAATCTCCTGAAAGACAAATGAATAAATCCAGAAGTCCAGTTTAATTCATACTGAAAAATTCTGAAATATATAAAAACGTACCCAAAAAATTATACAGTATAAAGTTTATAAAAGCAGTATCAGCATACACAATACATCTGCATATACTATACAACATGAGCAAATTCAGAATATCATTTGGCTGACTAGTAGACAAGCACTATATAAAAGGATATACCACGGATACTGATAAAAACCTGCTCAGAAAAGCAGAAACTGAATTGCTAAAACATTTACAAAGTGAAAACCCTTTTAGAAAAGGCATAACTTTTATTTTTGGTAATTTGTTTATTTGTTGTAATGGTAGGTTTATTTTTTTTGTAATGTTAGGGTTTATTTTTATTTTTTTGTAATTTTTTTTTTTTTTTAACAGTAATGGTAGTTTTTCTTTTAAAGTAATGTTAGGGTCTTTTTTTACAGTAAAAAAAAAAAAAAAAAAAAAAAAGTAAAGTTAGTTGGTTTTTTTATTTCTCAGGTAAAATTTTATTTTTTGTAAAGGTAGGGTTAGTCTATTTTGGGTTAACTTAGGGGGTGATAGGTTAGGGGGTTTGGATGTTAGTGGGTTACTTTGCATTGGGAAAGCTGGCATTTTAGGTGTTAATAGTGTAGAGAAGACTTTGCGATGTAAGGGGTGGTGGTTTAAGAGTTAATAGTGTAGTCAGGACTTTGCAATGTGGGCAATCGCATTTACTTTCAACTTGTAATACAAGCGCACGTTACCCCTCAACGCTACCTATAGAAAATATGGGTAGCATAAATGACCACAAGTTCATGCAAACAAATTTATGATTATTTTAACAGCATGCCATTTTTATGGATTTGAGCGTAAAGAACCCCTGTGATCTAGATAGTGCTCCACTCGTAATCTAGGCCTATGTGCACAAAGTACAAAGAAAAAACAAATATTGTTACTATGCATACAAAACATACAGGAATGCACATGAAAAATATATGTAATTGTTGATTCTCATATTAGTAAATACCAAAAATTTGTATAGGAAAATACATTGAGTACATTACTGCAATGGACACTAAATGCATAAAATGTACAGCAATTCCTGTTCTCTTTCGGTGGCCCCTAAATTTCGAAATGTAATATTCCAAAATTCCCTGTATGACGTTTAGAGGGAATTCCACCCAGATTTGAGAGACTACACTTAGTTCTCAGCTTCCCATAGATCTTATTCTTGCCTTGATTACTTCTTTGTTGATTCATGGACGATGAATCTAGTAAAGGAAGCGAGAATTCACTATTGTGTCTGGTCAGATCATGACGCAGTTTCGTTTAAGATTAAAAGTGGAGAAACCCATACGGCTTCACCGTCTTGGAAATTCCCTAAATTTCTTCTGAAGGATGTTCTGTTCATCCAACACCTCCAGGAAGAGATACAACAATTCCTCACAATAAATAAGGAGGGACAGACCGCTCACCAGGTGAGATGGGCGGCTTTGAAAGCTTTCCTAAGGGGGATATGCATCTCCAAGCTTGCCAAGATACGTAAGCTCTCCAAAGCTCCTCTAGGCAAATTATTGTATGAGCTGAGATCAGCAGAGTGTCAGAACAGAGCAAATCCATCCCAGCAAAATTCTGCTGAAGTTGCGCGCTTGAGGGGTTTGGTAAAGAACTTGGAACTCAGTAGGATCCAGAAAGCGTTAGCTACTTTTAAACAAGTATACTATCACAAGAGCAACAAAGCTGACTCTGTATTAGCTAATAAGCTCAAATGCCGGACGGCTGCAGCTAGAATTCCGTTTATTCTGCACAAAGGCCGGAAAGTATATGCTCCGGCAGATATTGGATCTGCATTTGCGGAGTTCTATGAGAATTTTTACAGCATTAAAGCTGATGGGTCATTTGAGGAGGCCTCTGTCGAAGAGATATCCCAGTACCTCCAAAAACTATACCTACCTACACTTACAGAAGAGAATAGAGCTGCCTTGACACAGCCCTTCCAGGCCAGAGAGATCATGCTATCCCTTAAAAATCTTAAAAATAATAAAGCGCCGGGACCAGACGGCTTCCCTGGATGCTTCTACAAAAAGTTCTCAAACCAACTTATGCCGGCTCTCCACTCTCTTTTTAATGAAATTAAAGCAGAGGGTAAACTACTACGTGAATTTCTGGAGGCTTCTATAATTACTATTCTCAAGCCAACCAAGGACCCAACATTATGCAGTAGCTATCGTCCGATCTCGCTGATAAATGTGGACACTAAACTTTATTCTAAACTCCTGGCAGACAGAATGGTCTCCCTCCTCCCGTCTCTTGTACACATAGACCAGGTGGGGTTCACCAAAGGACGTCAAGGTCCTGACAATATGAGGAGACTGCTTTCAATCTTGTCCGATGCTAGGAGGAATGGTGCTCCGATGGTGGCCTTGTCGTTGGACGCTGAAAAGGCCTTCGACAGGGTCAGGTGGGAGTTCTTGTGGGAGGTGCTCAAGATTTTTGGATTCCCCCAACAGATTATTAGAGCCATTCAAACACTCTACTCGGCACCGCACGCCAGGGTGAGAGGCCCTGGGTTCTGCTCTACTGAGCTTAAAATTTCAAACGGTACGAGACAGGGGTGTCCCCTGTCTCCCCTTCTCTTTTCCTTGGTTATGGAGCCTTTCGCACAAGCGGTCAGAAATTCCACACAGATAACGGGGGTCAGATACCCCCTACATGAAGAGAAGATCCTGCTATTTGCGGATGATGTCACACTGATATTGACCAATCCGGAGACCTCTATTCCAGCTGTTTTTCATTTAATTGACTTATTTATGAAGCTTAGTTACTATAAATCTAATAAGCTGAAATCAGAGGCATATGCCCTCAACTTCCCGCCCGAGAGACTGCTTGATCTGCGGAGAACTTTTGACTTTCAATGGTCTGACTCTCACATGACACACTTAGGGATTATCCTGAGTGCTGATCTGGACTCAGTGGTAAACATGAATTTTGATAAACTCCTTGGAGAACTGAAGACCCTGACATTGAAGTGGGACTTTCAGGAGGTTTTGTGGCTTGGTAGGGTGGCGACAGTTAAAATGTCGCTCCTGCCGAAAGCCCTGTATTTGTTTAGATGTCTTCCAATCAACATCCCTCATGGATATTTGCAACAAATTCTGGGAAGGATAAGACTCTTAAGCGCTACTGCTTAATTACCTGATATTGAAAGATAGTCTTACTTTGTAATTTGAATCAATAAATTCTGTTTATTTTGAACAAAGTATAGATACAAACAGTTAGATCAAAAAGTTTGAAATAAAAATATAGTCTAAATCACTGTTAGTTAAAACAAATATTTAAAACAGATAGTTAAAACAAATAGGTTGGCCAACCTAAAAACATGAGTCGGATGAATCAATATAATATGCTATAATCTCATAGATGTATTGAATAAGCAAGATAATATATGTATATATGTTTGGATATATTTGAGCCTAGGTAAAGATTGCAGATATTATTTGTGGATGTGATGTGGCTCAATTTATGATACAATAAAGTATTCACAAAGAATATTTGCAATGTTTAGTGATATTTATTTCAGTGTAAAAATAAAAACATACAAACAATTTTCATTAATAGTATCAGCCTTAAACGTATAAATGATTACATAAAATAATTTAGTAAAATGCTGAAAGGATGAAAGTCTTTTTGTAGAGAACCTGGAAATAGCAGTATACTGCTTAAGCTGGTAAGTGTTAAAAGAGTGGAAGTCTTTATTGCGGCAATTGTATGCTCGACAATGAACTGCTTATTAAGCTTCGCTGTTATATCCTTCATAAATGTTTATGTGAGGGTGTGTCACTAGGCAAGTTTTTGGAGTTGGCAAAAGTAAAGTTATAGAGTACTGCTTTGTGATTGGCGTGATCCGCTTTTTACATGAAGTTTCTTAATGTACTCACAGTTAAAGGTGTCTTTAGCGTTTTTTTCTGTTCGTCTATCTCTGTTGTTTTGATTTTCGTGTTGTCCCTTTTTTTGAGTGCCTTTTGTCCACACTGTGTGTTCGTGGTGGAGTGGATGCTGGAATAGTTGCAATGGTGTTTGGTTACTGTTACCACTCCTGACCGCTGGTTTTACTTTTCTTTGGGTCGGTGTAGTTGTTCCGTAGAGTATTTTCCTTTTGTAGCAGATTTTTTGTTGCCTGATGAGTATACTTCTATTGCTGCTTGGCGGTCCAATTTTCTTTCAAGCGTTATATTGTAGATCAGATGTTTGCTTTGTGGTCTGCTTAAAAGGTGAACTTGTGGAAATCTGCCAAATAGCAGGGAGTTAGCTTCGTACTCTCTTTGTTTGAGTACTTCCCTTTGCAGGTGTCAGCAGGTTCCTTCTTGCTGGCTGTTATTAAGTGTGCTTCTGTTGATTCTTGGTGGTCCGAAAAAAAGGACTAAGTAGTTTGCAGTTTATTTGTGGAAACGCGTAATGTTCCTTTCAAGCGTTATGTTTGTAGATCAGATAAGATGTTGGCTTTGCGGTCCACTACAAAAGTGAACTTGTGGAAATCTTCAAGGTAGCAAGGAGTTAGCAACACTTTTCAGCTGTTTAAAACAGCCTTTTTCAATTTTGCTCACGAAAAAGACCCTTCACTGTGTTACTGTGATGGAGACATGTCAAAGTACTTCTGAAGTGGCATAGGACGCCAGTGTGACTTTCCCTGATATATAAAACATGCAATCCGTATTGCTGGAGAAACTGTCAACAGTTGGGATCCGATGCCCACATTTGGTGGTCCTGTGATAAGATCAAACTGCTCTGGAAGGACGTTGAGCTTCTCATCCAAACTCTAAATATTGATCTCTGTCTTACCCCACAAATTGCACTATTTCATGTTTTTCCAAGCTCTGTTTCCACCCCAGTTAAGAAAATGTTAATCTATATATTAGCAGCTACAAAGTTGTGTATCGCTAGATCTTGGAAGCAAATAGAACCCCCATCTCTGGCTGATTGGTCACTTTGCATCAATGGAAATATATGTGGCTGCAGAAACCAATGCACTTGAGTCATATTGGTTGACCTGGCAGGAATGGCATGAGTTCCAGTAGTTCCTGCTGGACTAGTTCTCAGCTCTCTTCTAATTCTCCTTTCTTTTCTTTCTTCCCCCCCCCTTTTTTTTTCTCTCCCCTTCCCAACCCTCCCAATACCATCTATGTCTATATATGTACACACATGTATTTATCTGTATATATGACTGCAAATACATACATGCAAATTTAAATAAATTAATACATATATAGACATTATATACTCACCAGCCACTTTATTAGGTACACCTTGCTAGTACTGGGTTGGACCCCCTTTTGCCTTCAGAATTGCCTTAATTATTCATGGCATAGATTCAACAAAGTGTTAGAAACATTCCTCAGAGATTTTGGTTCATATTGACATGATAGCATCACGCAGTTGCTGCAGATTTGTCAGTTGCATATCCATGATGCATATCTACCGTTCCAACACATTCAAAAGGTGCTCTATTGGATTGAGATCTGGTGAGGACATTGGAGTACAGTGAACCCATTTTCATGTTCAAGAAACCAGTTTGAGATTATTTGAGCTTTGTGACATGGAGCGTTATCCTGTTGGAAGTAGCCATCAGAAGATGGGTACACTGTAGTCATAAAGGGATGGACATGGTCAGCAATAATAGTCAGGTAGGCCTTGGCATTTAAACAATGCTCAGCTGATACTAAGGAGCCCAACGTGTGCCAAGAAAATAGCCCCCACACCATTACCCCACCACCACCAGCCTGAACCGTTGATACAAGGGGGCAGGAATAATGGCTGGAGTGAGGGCAAAAGTAAAAACAGCAAAAAAGCTAACAAATTATACAGGCACCTGCAAAATAGGCAAAATAGTGTGGCAAAAGGAGAAACAGGATGAGTCTGCTTCCTATTTCTTAGAGAACCTGTAGATACAGAAAATAGAGGGGCCTCATGGAACAGTATCGTTTTGCAAAGAGGGGGAGACAGAAACAATCACAAGCCCTTTGAAGGGGTACTCACATGGAGAGCGGCACAAAAGTGTGCCTCACAGCTCAGGACGGGACCTTATGTCGCCCGACAGATGAAAGTCCAAATCTGCATTAATCACATGCACAATTGATGTAAAAAAGGCTCAACACTGGCCAATTTTGAACACAAGCATTATAATTATACTTGCAATAGAACCGAGCAGATAAGAGAAAAACATAAATAAAAAGGCAATACAATATCTAGTGTTGACCTGCATAGCATTTTTAACAAATGATGTCAGACTAAATTAATCATTCACCTCAAAAGCCCTAACTAACTGCTTAAAAGCCACCACTACTCTTTCTCAAGAGATTGACGTGGACACAGCTAAACTTAAACCCCAATCCTTGCTTGCAGGGAAAAGTACCCGAAAAGGGAATAAATATCTTCAGACACCAACTTCATGTCCTCCATTGACAGAGGCAAAGTGAATGACTGGGGGTTATGGGTAAGGGAAGTGACACTTAACATCTTTGCTGGGGTGCTCTTTGCCTCCTCCTGCTGGCCAGGAGTGAATATCCCACTAGTAATTTGGAATGACGTTGTGGACTCTCCATGTCTTAGGAAAGAAAATAAAGATGCTCATCTTTTTTATTTTACATTAAAAGAACTATCCACTTTATTTGGGAGGGAATTGGGCAACTTTTTTTTCATTAACCAGAGGTCTGACCTCTGATTAATTGCGCGAAGGTCAAAGTGAAGTTACGAGCTTGTGGGAGCATAAACCAGCCATTTGTAATGGCTGGTCATTTAACGGGCACCCGTTAAACAGGCACATTTGCCCATTTACGGGTATACGTTAAAATAGCTCTCCACTTGTAATCTAGTCATAGACAAGTACATTATACTCCATCAAAATAAAATGTTTCAAGGTAATGCAATAAAATAAATAGCATAGAACTCCTTAGCACTGCCTTATGCAATGCAGCAAAAACCTTTGAAATGTAAAACTATCATACCACTGTGATAGTTTAATTTAAAACCACCTAACTAAATGCAATTTATTTTCTGATAGCTTATTACTTCACTGCAATATAAAGAGCTGTCTCATCAGGGCCAGCTCAAAATATTCTGCTGCCAAGAATGCAATGATGCCCACCCCAGTAGTAACATTACTGATGTTAGCATATAATCCTACTAGCCTTGCAACTGACCATACCAAGCCTGCCTACCTGCATGCAACCAATGCTTATGCACAATTGTACAATAAGTGGGAAGGAAGTTAGGGAAAAATGCACTTGCCGCACCTTGAGTGTCGCCCCTGAGTGGTTATATGTCTTTGTGCATGATGAGATTGTGTTTCTGGGAGCCTGCAACATCCCGCACATTGATTGAGGACGGGAGAGGTCTGGGTCTGACAGTGACTGACTTAGTCAATGAAGTACTGCCCCTTGTCAAGTGCTGCCTGGTTCCATTGAACCCACTTGGTCCCATGGTTGAGCCGGCCCTGTGTCTCATAACTAGTTATTTTAACAATATAATGGACACCCATCAATGTAGCAAAAACTGAATATTGAAAGTCATTTTCATTACATTAGAATATTTCTAATATAGTTATAATCAATGCAATAAAATCCAACAAAAGAAGAATAATCTCACTTAATACAATAGAACTCCAGGCTCTCAGGGCAAAAAACATCTTGAATGGAAGCTTGGTGTGGGACATTTCCTATATCTAATCATACCAGAAATTTAGGTGGACTCATGGCTTTGTGTCAAGTATATCTTTGTGTTATAGAGTTATCTAGCTGTCTGAACCATCCAACATAAGAATGACTGATCTTTTTTCCCCATTATAAGGGTCTGTATAACATTGTCTGGATGCCACTATTGGCCATAAAACTAATATTTGCCCTATGTTATCCCATTTAGACATTAAAGGGCCACTGTAAGTAAATATTTTCTATGCCTGTTACTAACTAACTACCCCAAATACCCTTTTTATCAATAGCATTTCATTAACAAATCTCTACCGTATATCAGAAATCTTGTCTGCAAATGTAATTGTTTTCCAAACCCACTCCGTGGGTATCCTTTGCTCTGTACCAATCCGTTTACAATACCTAGGTTTCAAAATGGCGCTTTAAACACAATTTCATTGGTTTAAGTATTTTGAACACGCAGTGCTGAAAATAGTGGGCAGGGTAACGTGACATCATCGGGGAATAAAAGATATAACTTTTAGAACGTTATGAAACTTCATTTTTGGAGAAAATATAGGTCAGTAGGTTTTAATTAATGTTTATTAACTTTAATATGTTAGTTGTTTAGCTTAAAAATTATAACAGAAAGTAATCCTTTAACCATTATGGACAAAAAACATCCTGGTTTTATTGTTTGGGAGGAATGTTTTAAGATAACATTTTACTTATTTGTATCTAAAAAAAAAAAATGACATTCCAACGTGTTTTTTTCTTCTTTCTTAATTAAAAAAAATATTCATATTTCTTTCTTAAAGGGATATAAAACCCAAACAGTTTCTCTTGTGATTCAGACAGATAATAACATTTTTTTTAAAAAAAAAAGCTTCCAATTTACTTCAATAATCAAATTTGCTTCAGTCTCATGATATTCTGTGTTGAAGAGATACCTAGGTAGCATCTGCAGCACTACATGACAGGAAATAGTGCTGCAATATAGTGCTCTTGCAAACAGATAACATTCTTGCAAAATTGCTGCCATAAATGGGCCGGCTCCTAACCATATCTCCTTGCTTTTCAACAAAAGATACCAAGAGAATGAAAAAAAGTTCATAATAGAAGTAAATTAAAAAACTGTCTAAAATAGCATGCTCTATCAGAAAAAAATCAGAAAAAAATTTGGGTTTCATATTTTGTTGTCAAGAAAAACAAAATTGGGAAGCCATATCCTGTGATGACCAATTGACCAGACTAACCAGAGAATATTCTACTCACGTTTTTGCAAATATCAAACAAATGGTATCAATAAGACAACCTAAGGCCTAGATTTGGAGTTTGGCGTTAGCCGTGAAAACCAGCGTTAGAGGCTCCTAACTCGTGTTTCTTACGGACTCTGGTATTTAGAGTTCAGTTACCGACACTCAAAAATCACTCAACGCTCAAATTTCTACCGACACCTCAGACCCAGTAGTAAACATATACCGACAAAATAAACATTCACGAATCACAAAACAAATATTACACAAACTACACTTACACTCATACAAACACTACACTATGTTTATTTTTTTGATTTAATAATTTTTCTTCAAAATACAAATGATCAAAGTTGCGAGATCTCGGGTGTTAGAAAAAAAACAACACAAATCCATTTTCCCATTGACTTACATTGACACACGGGAAAAGACCCTCATATACCTACATCTAACTAATAAGATTATCATAAATATACACTCATCGATGCATACAAACAATATACACCACATGACATACAAAAAATATTTATTTATTACAAAAAGAGCACGATTTAGTTACTTTTTCACACAAGCTCATGACGTCACTCACTTTACGAGGAAAACCAGTCTTAGAAAAAAAAAAATGACCAAATTTTAGAGCCTCCATTGACTTCTATTGGGAAGACGTGCTCGTGCACGCGAAACCCACATTTCCCTAATGCACGCAAATAGCGTAGACCGAAAACTCCAAATACCAGCGCTAGAAAATACATGCTTTTATGCGTTAGATCCAGCTATGATAAATAGATCAAGAAATGACTATTTCCCTATGGTGGATTTATGGATTTTAATTATTGAATTTTCACAACACCATTAAATTGTTTAAGACTTTATATTACATCAACTACAAATCAACATCACTAGTAACAAACTTTTTTTTATCAAAATATTACATTTAAACGGACACAAAAATAATGTAAACTTTTCAGGATTCACAAACACTACACAATGGGAAACAATTCTCATTTACCTTTATTATTGCATTTCAGTTATTCAACTCATATGCTTTCAGCAACAGCATATCTACATATGCTTAACACATGATCAGTCATGGATGCACATACATTACTTTTAACATTCACTCATACATGTGCATTCAAATGATGGGAGAAAAACACATTACATTCTCTATAGGAATCACAAAACACAACATATGGATTTTACTGTACTTTTAACATCATGATTCCATCACCAGAAACCATTAGGAATTACGTACAACAAGAACATCATTACACCAGATTACAGATGTCACTTTATGGGAAGGAACAACAATGTCAGACCGCTATATAGAAATCAGCATATGTGGGACACAATCACAATATATACGTATATGTACATAACACGCATCACCCATCACGCAACCACAAAGCACACATTTAGATTTTATTCAGCACACAATAACAATGTAGCACAATATAACAACACAATGAGGATTTCAGAACTACATAGGCAGGTTAATAATATGATGACGTCATTAGAAGATTCAACCATACACATCACAGATTCACCACTGTACCGCCCCTTTCTGAACTTTAACACTCAATACTACAATACAACATATACGTAAATAACAGTTTGGAACAGCATTATTAGGGAGATTTGAATGGGACAATTAATAAATATTGTCAGATCGCAAATCACTTATATATATAATACTACAGATGACAGCCGGAAGTTATTCAGTATTAGTGCGATTTGAAAGGGAAGAATACAATATTTACATCTCGGCAATCACTTATATATACAATACTACAGATGACAGCCAGAAGTTATTCAGTATTATTGAGATTTGAATGGGACGCATACAATATTGACAGCTCGGCAATCACTTATATATACAATACTACAGATGACAGCCGGAAGTTATTCAGTATTAGTGCCATTTGAATGGGACGCATACAATATTGACAGCTCGGCAATCACTTATATATACAATACTACAGATGACAGCCGGAAGTTATTCAGTATTAGTGCCATTTGAATGGGACGCATACAATATTGACAGCTCGGCAATCACTTATATATACAATACTACAGATGGCAGATGGGAAGTTCGGAATTATTATTGCGATTTTAAAGGGACGCATACAATATTGACTGCTCGGCAATCACTTATATATACAATACTACAGATGGCAGACGGGAAGTTCGGAATTATTATTGCGATTTTAAAGGGACGCATACAATATTGACAGCTCGGCAATCACTTATATATACAATACTACAGATGGCAGACGGGAAGTTCGGAATTATTATTGCGATTTGAATGGGACGCGTACAATATCTACTGCTCGGCAATCACTTATATATACAATACTACAGATGGCAGATGTTAATTTATCGTTTACAAACAATATTGCAGCAACATTGATCGATCACATTCGATGCACATTATACACAACTATGCACTTTCATTCATGTTAGCCTGGACGTGTGCTTGTTACTATAAGATCGCGTTTAATAAATATTGATTACGCATATGATCAAACATTACAAACATGCACTGTATGTGTGATATTTGACACTTTCACATTGAGATTCATTGTTGGAAAACAACATTTCAGCAAACAACAAAAAAAACGCCCACTGTGAAAGCATTCGCGCCGCTCACATACAAACAAGTGAATACAATTAGCAATCATTACAAACTCACTACCATTGGACTAATTGTACTATAAATCCCCCAAACAACATGGCCAATGCATCACTTGTGATCCACATCAGATCAAGTGCATACCTTGTTACGCTGTTTTGAAAGATGGATGACGATGACATGGTAGACGCTGCTGGTGCTGCTATTGGCGAACTAGCTGTTGGTCGAATCAGGCAGCCTCGGCGGCTCAGACTGAGACGAAGGGGTCATCTGGTCCGAGGTCCTCGTGTCTACAGGGTGAGACCCACCTTGGAAAACATGAGCGACTTTGAGGTTTATGATAAGTATCGGCTCAATCGCGAACAGCTCATTGGCCTTTACGATCTTCTTAAACCTCATTTGGAGCCACGTATAAGAATAAGGACTGCTGTTCCCGCCATGAGTAAGATGCTAAGCTGTCTATACGTCCTGGCCTCCGGGAGTTTTCAATCCGGAGAACTGTACATGCATGGCCTGGCTCTGTGGTGTTTGATAACTTTCTGGACGCCATGGTACGTATCAGTAAGCAATACATAGGATTCCCACAGAATGATGGTGATTGGAGGTGCCTGAAGCGGGAATTCTTTGATATTGTTCAATTGCCCAATGTCTTGGGAGCCATAGATTGTACCCACATTGCACTGCGTGCTCCAATTGATGACTTGCCCTTCAGAAATCGCAAACATTTTCATAGCCTCAACGTGCAGTATGTTTGTGACGCACAGATGAGGATTATGCATGTGTGTGCGAATTTTGGAGGGGCTAGTCATGATGCCCGCATCCTCTCTCTGTCGTCCCTGTGGAGACCGTTTGAGGAAAGACAAATGCCCCCTGGTTATCTCGTTGGTGAGTATTTGTGCACAACATGGTTAATTAGTTTGACAATTGCCACTGTAGTTTTAAAATGTTAGCGTAATGTTCAGCTATAGGATGCAATTTAACCATGTCATTGTCTCTTTCCGCTAATGTCTAGTTTTAGTTCAATGCAGATATGTAGCATGTCTTACCTTAAATGCTCAGATAGATAATGCAATGTAACCATTTCATTTCCATTTTACACAAGGTCTGGTTTAGGAGAAATACGCATATGTAGCATGTCTTAGCTGAAATGGCAAGATATTAGCTAATGCAATTTAACCATGTCATTGTCTCTTTCCGCTAATGTCTAGTTTTAGTTCAATGCAGATATGTAGCATGTCTTACCTTAAATGCTCAGATAGAGAATGCAATGTAACCATTTCGTTTCCATTTTACACAAGGTTTGGTTTAGGAGAAATACGCATATGTAGCATGTCTTAGCTGAAATGGCAAGATATTAGCTAATGCAATTTAACCATGTCATTGTCTCTTTCCGCTAATGTCTACTTTTAGTTCAATGCAGATATGTAGCATGTCTTACCTTAAATGCTCAGATAGAGAATGCAATGTAACCATGTAGTTTGCATTTTACACAAGGTTTGGTTTAGGAGAAATACGCATATGTAGCATGTCTTAGATGAAATGGCAAGATATTAGCTAATGCAATTTAACCATGTCATTGTCTCTTTCCGCTAATGTCTACTTTTAGTTCAATGCAGATATGTAGCATGTCTTACCTTAAATGCTCAGATAGAGAATGCAATGTAACCATGTAGTTTGCATTTTACACAAGGTTTGATTTAGGAGAAATACGCATATGTAGCATGTCTTAGATGAAATGGGAAGATAGAGAATAATATTGAACTAGATTATTTAATTTTAAAATAAACATTTGTTAGTGGATTATCGTGTACAATACTTTTTATTGGACTCAAAATACTATTTTGAGGATTCTGTTTGAATTATGTTCTGTTCATAATTTATAGGTGATTCTGGGTACATGAGCCGGCCTTGGCTCATTACCCCCTTGCGTAGCCCGACTGATGTGTCTGAGGAGCGCTCCTGAAGATGTCTGAGGATGTTCGGGCTCCTGAAGATGAGGTTCAGGTGCCTGGACAGGTCAGGAGGAGCCATCCAGTACAACCCAAAGAAGGTGGCTAAGATCGTTGTAGCCTGTAGCGTCCTGCATAATATTGCACAGAGGGCTGGGATGCTGCAGGGCGTCCCGGCGCACCGAAACCTCCTCAGAGATGAGGAGGATGATCCTGTTCTAGAGGGGCCATTCTGGGACGAGGGGCTCAATGTCAGAGCAGACATCATCAACCGCCACTTTAGACGGTAAATAAGAGAAGTTAGACTGGAGTATTGTCAATAGATGTGAACTCTAGGGAAATGACAAGTAGAGAATTGTGCAAACATGTTAGGATTGTTCATCAAATGCTAAAAAAGTGTTTCATTTATTAATATAGGTGATGCTCTGGGCATTGGGTCCTGTAGCGAGTCTTTGCCACATGGTTTTTAAAGAGGACATCAGATGGTAAGTATAAATGTATGGACTGTTGCTGGCATGAATTGTACACAAATACATCATATGGCATACATTTTCAAAACTAGTATTTAGTTTACACATTACTTAAAATGTAAATACTCAGAAAGGGATCCTCTAGCATAACTATCCTCTAGCATGACTATGGTTCAATGTCACACATTAGAGGTTCGTCCTGCTCAATATGACTCATCTTCACACTTGATAGAACATAACACAAGATGCTACACACGCTTAGTAAGCTAGTGACAGAAATTTATTCTGAAATGGGGGGTGGGAGAGGGGTACAGAACTGATTCACACACTTGTAGTAATTTTTAATAAACTTTTTCTGCCATTAGGGAGCTGACTTAATCTAAAGACTGAAAGGGAAGAATTAGAAGCCTGACAGTGAAGATTGCCCAGACTGACAGTGGAAAAAGCCAAGATTGAAATTGAAGTCTACCAATGGGATCATGTCTGGCATTATCTTTCAAATCTGCTGACCTTGAAAACCATACAAAGACATGTTCACATGGTAAGTGCCAACTATTTGATAGAATAAGGCTGTGGAGGCATTCTATTGGAGACACTTAGATGATTTTCTAATTTTTAGATGGTATTTCACAGTCCTCTATTTTTGAAATTATGAATAACACACCTATTGAAGATCAACTGTTTACCCCTGAATTGACTTTCAAGGACCATGCATTATCCAGGTTGGTGTACCAATGCATGCTAGTTAAGAATCACAGGAAGAATGTTGAATATTAGTAGCTTACATACATTAGTCATATTTAGTTCATAATTAGATATTTAGGGATCACAATCAGACACTTAGATGATTTTACTTTTTTAGATGGTATTTCACAGTCCTCTATTTTATGAACTGATGAATAAGACACCTATTGAAGATCAACTGTTTACCCCTGAATTGACTTTCAAAGACCATGCATTATCCAGGTTGGTGTACCAATGCATGCTAGTTAAGAATCACAGGAAGAATGTTGAATAATAGTAGCTTACATACATTAGTCATATTTAGTTCATAATTAGATCTTTAGGGATCACAATCAGACACTTAGATGATTTTACTTTTTTAGACGGTATTTCACAGTCCTCTATTTTATGAACTGATGAATAAGACACCTATTGAAGATCAACTGTTTACCCCTGAATTGACTTTCAAAGACCATGCATTATCCAGGTTGGTGTACCAATGCATGCTAGTTAAGAATCACAGGAAGAATGTTGAATATTGGTAGCTTACATACATTAGTCATACTTATTTTATAATTAGATATTTAGGGATCACAATCAGAAAAAGGAATACATATTATAGTTGATATAGAGGTATTTGAATGGACATGAAATATTACATTTATGTTCAGCATACATATATATTATTGAAATGTGATATACATTATTATGTAGAATTTGAAATTCAGATATTTAAATTTTTATTTTATTACACAATAGAATGGTGTATGTTTTTTTTTTTAAAAAAAATTAATTAATAAATATCTTGATAAAATGTTGAACAAAGATAGAGCATAGACACAAGATGATTGTAAATGTATTTTAGGAATATTTGACAACGTGTGTATTAACTTTGTAAATTTTTTTATTTTTTATTTCAGATTGTCATCTGATGACTTATATAAATATTTTTTTGTTTTTCTTTCAGAAACGTTTAATTTTTAAATGGTAATAATAAACATTTTAGTATTAAATACACTCTTTTGAACAGATTATAATAAATATCCAGATAATCTGTCAATAAAAAACAATTTGACTCCCATGACTGGTAGTTGGCTATTTGACAAGCACATGCATAAGATCAAATAATGCATTAATTTTAGAAAATCCACTGATTCAGAGAATATTACATTAAACTATATTTTTTAAAATGAATTGGGGAGTGATATCCATCGATGCTTTTCTTTTGAAATTCTTAGATGTTAAAATAATTTCGGATATGTAGTCAAAATTTGACATAAATTATTTGTTTTCACTTTAAGAAGGGGAAGTGGTTCAATTACATTAAAGTGACAGTGTTGTTGAATGTAAAATTAATTTTATAAGATCTTGTATCTTCCTTAGGTATCTCAAAACATTATTTTCTACATTCTTTTAATTTTTACATTTATAAATGTTAGGTCATTTAACTTGATATTTTTCACAAGCTAGTTATTGGATGCCAGGTTAATCGATTTAATTTTCTATTGGAGTCATTTAACTATAGTTATTTATATTATGTAGTTTTTAAAATCTTACCTCTTGGGTTAGACATCACATATCTATATATAATTTTCATTCCCCTTTAGTTTCTTTTGACAATGTTAAATCAACATTCAAAATGTTTTGGTCCTTAAAGGGACATTCACAAAGTATATTGTGTATTGATTTTTCAATAATTCATAAAAGAATTTAAACATATTTATTTAATGTACTATAGAATTACATTCAGTCTTTAAATATACTTTTAAAAAGATACATCAGTGCACATATCTTAGTCAATTACATAAGGCATCTATGTGCAACCAACAATCAGCATCAAAATAGCCAATGTAGATATGTATTTAATCCAAGAATATATAATTACAATCTAATGATTGAATACCAAAACATATTAAGTTGTTCAAATATTATAATCTTATCCAAAATGCATACATAACATATAGCTTAATGTCCCTCTAAGCTGAAGACTCCGAAATACCTCCTTTACAATATATATTTCAGTCAGTGTGTAAAACAATCCAGAAGTTAATCTAAATTAGCTTTACTCATATGTTATACTAATTTAGCAAAAGGAAGGTGCTTAGGTTTCTGATTTTTCAAGCATTATTGTGAAATGTTTCTTTAAAGGGACATGAAATCAAAATATACTTAAAGGGAGACAGTTAAAAAATTAATGATTTATACATTCTGAATGAGTATTCTATTTTAAGCAACTTTAAAAATTGTCTCATATTATGAATGCTCCTTGTGATGTTGCTATCATTACTTTAAAAATAAGGCATTAAATAGATAATTTATTTGCTTCAGTACTCTGGACAGAACTTGTTTTTTTTGGTTGGATTAATTTATCCAACAATCATCAAGGACAACCCAGGTTTTTGGAAACAATTGTCCGTAATCTAAAATATCATTATTGATTTGCTAAGAAAGATAACAATATAATTCTTAACATTTGAGAATCGGATTAAATTATAAAGTTGCTTAACATTTCATGCTCAATCTGAATCACGAACGCTAAATTTGTTTGGACAGTGTCCCTTTAAGAGATTTAAAGAGTGTATTTACTTCTCTTCTTATCTTGACATACTTTGCTTGAAAAGCATATCGAGATAGGCTCAGTAGATGAAGATTGGTGGATGCACAGAGATGCCTTATGTGATTGGCTCAACCATGTGCATTTAAATTTCTTCTGTTGAGGATATCTAAATAATAAGATAAATTTATTTACATTTTAAAGTCTAAACAATTTTCTATCTCTACAGATCATTTGATACAATTGTTTGTTTGTAATGTCTATTTAAAAATAAAGACGCCATTGCACAATAACATATATGAGCACTTCAGACAAATACAAGCTCGAGGTTTATTTACTAATAACAAACAAACCTGTAGTTTAACATTTATAAACAGATTATCCAAGTTACTGACATTATAACCTGAATTTGAACATTCAGAAATATTGCGTGGGAAATGCATCTTGAAACACCAGATTAGCATCTTTAAACATTAGAGTCTAATGTCACGCAATAGCACACAATCAATGTGCATTATAAATACATTTAATAGAGCAATATCAATACTTCACAATAAGTCAAGAAATGGATTTTATGAACAATAAAGACATACAATATTAAATGTGTATTTGTATTAAAGAAACAGACCGTTATTAAACCGATAAATGTCTACAACATTTAATAATGTGACAGTATTAGATTTTAAAGATAATTTAATCAGTAATATTTAACGGATCACGGATATTAAATCTACGTCACACATATCCGCATGACAGGCCCATGAGTTACAAATAAGTCTACATGAAAAATGAAGTTACAGCACCACCAGGAGGTATGTGTATGGAAGTTGCTAAGATATGAAACATTAAGGAACGGCCAATCAGAGTTCGTCACACAAACACAACTTGAGTCAGGATGGTCTCACAGACATTCTAACAATATTTCAAACTTTTATCCAATCAGATGTACAGATAACTTGTCCCATGGTGCATCTCATGTTTACTTCACCAAAAGTCCATTACACGTTGCCATCTTTGTCAGTTCTCTAATGCCTGCAGGCAATATATATTATTAGTATATATTATATATTCTACAACCCAGCAGGCATGAAACCTCCCAGGTTCACCAAGCAGGAGAGCGCTGCACTGGTCCACGCCGTCAAGGACTTTTATCCCCAGCTGTTTGGGAACAAGAGGAGTTCGACAGATGCACCTGTTAAGAAGGCCCTCTGGGAGTCTATCACCAATGCGGTTAGATTGGTGTGTGACGTCCAGAGGAGCCAGGATCAAATCATGAGGAGATTCGGAGATATGAGGTTGCGCTTAACAAAAAAAGTCAACCTCATAAGGGAGTGGGTACAAGCCCGTAAAAGAGGGGGCCAAAGAAAGGCCCCGCGGAAACTCTACCTACTCCCTTATGAGGTGACTTTATGCGAGCTCCTCAATCTCCGGGTCCCCAAAAGATTTAGATCCTCGCCATCCTCTGCCTCCTCTTCTTCCCTCCCAGCTGCGGGATCTGAAATTCCTGACGCGGGGGCCAGGGCAGCTGCTTCTCCGTCCGGTGGCCTGAGAGGAGATGAAAGAGAATCTGAACCAGGTAACTATCCAACTTCATATAATATCTTAATATTTGATTTATTTTTAAAAAATGTGTATATAGTCAGATACTAAACCTATACAGATCTCACAACATACACTACATATGATGTTTAGATATCTGATTTTAGATTAGTGACACATGAAATAGGAATGATGTTTTTTGCGCTCTACAGAATATGCGTCACAGAGCGAAAATGGAATTGCGCATACACGTTAACATGGGTTAGCTGTAAGTGGCATTGCTTTACACATGTTGGTCAAATGACGGATGTGTAATTCCGATTGGAATCATTGCGCAATGATCGCGAAAAGGGAATTGCGCATACACGTTAACATGGGTTTGCTGTAAGTGGCATTGCTTTATACATGTTGGTCAAATGATGGATGCGTAATTCCGCTTGGAATCATTGCGCAATGATCGCGAAAATGGAATTGCGCATACACGTTAACATGGGTTTGCTGTAAGTGGCATTGCTTTATACATGTTGGTCAAATGACGGATGCGTAATTCCGCTTGGAATCATTGCGCAATGATCGCGAAAATGGAATTGCGCATACACGTTAACATGGGTTAGCTGTAAGTGGCATTGCTTTATACATGTTGGTCAAATGACGGATGCGTAATTCCGCTTGGAATCATTGCGCAATGATCGCGAAAATGGAATTGCGCATACACGTTAACATGGGTTAGCTGTAAGTGGCATTGCTTTATACATGTTGGTCAAATTATGGATGCGTAATTCCGCTTGGAATCATTGCGCAATGATCGCGAAAATGGAATTGCGCATACACGTTAACATGGGTTTGCTGTAAGTGGCATTGCTTTATACATGTTGGTCAAAATGAAATGTGAATTATTATATATGTGAAGAATACAGTATTCTTATTTTCAATATTATAAATAATAAAAAAAAGAAGAATCCAAATAAATTATAACATATGCCCATCAATTGATGAGAATTAAATAACACAAAAAAATAATTTAAGCTACAGTAAACAACACAACTGATTGAAAATAAGAGTACAGGATATATTTATCATGAATAGAATTGAGGAAAAAATTAAAAGAATGATTTGTCTTTATGATGACAATGTATCTTTGCTTATTTTTTCTTCTGTTGTGTAATTATCCTTAATATTTGATTTATTCTTTATTTTAGGCTGTGACTCAGCATGGCTCATGCTAGAAGGTATAGCACGAGTAGAGCAGGCCGTGTTGAGGAACGCAGCTGTCCTGAGAGGGATGAACGACACCATGCAGGCCCAGCTCCGGGTTCAGGATTTGACTCTGCGGCAAATCATGCTATTAAATTCAAGGCCTGAATCTGGAGCTGGACATGCACAGGATGATGAAGAGGATGACCAGTAAGTGGAGGATCTGGAGATGCTCCAAGGTCGCAGATAAGAATCCTCCGTCCACATGTTGATGTTTTTGTTATTGTTGCCATTTGGCCTTTTTTTAAGTTTATTGTTGTGCCTGTTGCACTCTTTTACCTTGTCATATGGCTCAAATGGGGCTATGCTGGCCCTTGGCAACTCTCTTCATGGACTGTGATGCACTCTATTACCTTGTCATATGGCTCAAATGGGGCTATGCTGGCCCTTGGCAACTCTCTTCATGGACTGTGATGCACTCTGTTACCTTGTCATATGGCTCAAATGGGGCTATGCTGGCCCTTGGCAACTTTCTTCATGGACTGTGATGCACTCTGTTACCTTGTCATATGGCTCAAATGGGGCTATTCTGGCCCTTGGCAACTCTCTTCATGGACTGTGATGCACTCTGTTACCTTGTCATATGGCTCAAATGGGGCTATGCTGGCCCTTGGCAACTCTCTTCATGGACTATAATGCACTCTGTTACCTTGTCATATGGCTCAAATGGGGCTATGCTGGCCCTTGGCAACTTTCTTCATGGACTGTGATGCACTCTGTTACCTTGTCATATGGCTCAAATGGGGCTATGCTGGCCCTTGGCAACTCTCTTCATGGACTGTGATGCACTCTGTTACCTTGTCATATGGCTCAAATGGGGCTATGCTGGCCCTTGGCAACTCTCTTCATGGACTGTGATGCACTCTGTTACCTTGTCATATGGCTCAAATGGGGCTATGCTGGCCCTTGGCAACTCTCTTCATGGACTGTGATGCACTCTGTTACCTTGTCATATGGCTCAAATGGGGCTATGCTGGCCCTTGGCAACTCTCTTCATGGACTGTGATGCACTCTGTTACCTTGTCATATGGTTCAAATGGGGCTATGCTGGCCCTTGGCAACTCTCTTCATGGACTGTGATGCACTCTGTTACCTTGTCATATGGCTCAAATGGGGCTATGCTGGCCCTTGGCAACTCTCTTCATGGACTATAATGCACTCTGTTACCTTGTCATATGGCTCAAATGGGGCTATGCTGGCCCTTGGCAACTTTCTTCATGGACTGTGATGCACTCTGTTACCTTGTCATATGGCTCAAATGGGGCTATGCTGGCCCTTGGCAACTCTCTTCATGGACTGTGATGCACTCTGTTACCTTGTCATATGGCTCAAATGGGGCTATGCTGGCCCTTGGCAACTCTCTTCATGGACTGTGATGCACTCTGTTACCTTGTCATATGGCTCAAATGGGGCTATTCTGGCCCTTGGCAACTCTCTTCATGGACTTGTGATGCACTCTGTTACCTTGTCATATATCTACAATGGGGCTATGGTGGCCCTTGGCAACTCTCTTCATGGACTGTGATGCACTCTGTTACCTTGTCATATGGCTCAAATGGGGCTATGCTGGCCCTTGGCAACTCTCTTCATGTACTGTGATGCACTCTGTTACCTTGTCATATATCTACAATGGGGCTATGTTGGCCCTTGGCAACTCTCTCCATGGACTGTGATGCACTCTGTTACCTTGTCATATATCTACAATGGGGCTATGGTGGCCCTTGGCAACTCTCTTCATGGACTGTGATGCACTCTGTTACCTTGTCATATGTCTACAATGGGGCTATGGTGGCCCTTGGCAACTCTCTTCATGGACTGTGATGCACTCTGTTACCTTGTCATATGTCTACATTTTCCTGATCTTTACCATATTATTTATAAACGTTGTTGTTTTCTGACATACTAATAAAAGACATGTCATTGCACGATTCTTTGTCCTCCTTATTCATGTCATTGATTGAAATCTCTATTTTATCTGGTTGATCCTTAAAGGGACATACCCAAAATAATGTTGTTTCCTGAATCATATATGTAATACAATTCTAAATGACTTTAAGATTAACATCTCCAATGTAATTATTATTTTTGTCTTTATATTGTTATCTAAAATCTTTATCATTGCATGATTATGATTAGCATAGTAATTGTTTTATATATGTATATAAAGATTGTTATATATGTATATTTCAAATTTCACATCCATGTGTGTATTTATAAACTCTGCATGAATTGATGCACCTTTAACAAATGATCTGAGGATTGATACAATGATATAATCCCTGTAAAGTGTTCATTTTATTGAAATAGTATTGTCTCTGTGTATCCTCTTTTTATAAATAATAATCATGTCCCTTTAAGTGATGGTGAGCACAATTGTTAATGAATGTATTTCCATTTCTAAAGCGTTTTTGTCCTATTTACATGAACAAGGACATATAATCTTAATAATAAACAATCTTATTGTAATGTTGACAGCACATGTATTTCATTTTCTATTCTATCTTATTGTAAAAGTGTAACCAAATCAATCTCTGTGTGTAATGCGCATATTTTATATGAGGAATATGTTTTTCAAAATATTTTTAAAAAATACTTCTCCTCCCATATATGGCTATAGGTAGTCTGACCATATTTCAACTTGAATAAATGACCCGTTTGATCAATACATGTGTCATTATTGTTATTCCCAAACAATCTAAACATATCTTAAAACATCAATGGCATATGTATTTCTCATGTGTATCTTTTAAAGGTTAAAGATATACACCATAGCTATAGTTAAAGGGACAGTCAAGTCCGAAAAGATGAATCATGATTTCGTGACATTCCTAGATATCAATCTAGACACATACTAGTTTCAAAAATATAAATACGTTTCTTAGTGATATGCCAAGCTGTCAACTGAGTCCTTGTATTGGCTGCAGTTTTTCTGCAATCGCGGATGCGCCATGTTGCTTAAGACGTCACCTGCCAGGCTGTCCAATGATTCCTTGTATTGACTGACGTTTTTACGCGATCAAGGATGCACCTTTTATTGGATGACGTTTTTACGCGATCAAGGATGCGCCTTTTATTGTATGGCGTTTTTACGCGATCAAGGATGCACCTTTTATTGGATGGCGTTTTTACGCGATCAAGGATGCAGCTTTTATTGGATGGCATTTTTATGCGATCAAGGATGCGCCTTTTTTTTGGTTTGCGTTCTTACGTGATCAGGAATGTGCCTTTTATTGGATTGCGTTCTTACGTGATCAAGGAAGCGCCATGTTAATTAAGACGTCACATGCAAAGGTAAAAAAACGTCTGATTGTATTACGTAGTCCCGCAATATTTGTTTGTGCACGTTAAACACGTTTGTGAATGAAGCCAAGTTTAAAAACATTGCGAATATGGATTGTTTGCATCATGTTACATTGTTGAACCATAGCTGATAAAGACCACCACATTCTCTTTTGCTGGATGTCTGAATAAACGAACGAAAGCAAAATGTTTTCATGCATAAGATATTTCGAGGCAAGTGCAAATCTCTATAGTCCATGTTGTTTAATATGTTTGTCAACAATATGTTCCTTTTTGTGTAAAATGACTGTTGTGTTTAATGTTAAAGATATCTAATTCATAAATATGCGCCATGTGTTAGAATCAAGTAATCAATATGCATTTATCTTTATCATATGCTAAATATATGATGGCAACTTCTTCTAAATGTAATTTCGTCGTATATTCTATTAAAGGTTCATTAGACACTCACATTATAAATCAAAACTTTTTATTTTGTCTCTAGTTAGATAGTCCATTGTTTAACAAATACACGTTTCATTTTGCTTCTGTTCAAAGAAAATGTAAGTAATTTTCTGACTCCTCGTCAAGCCTCTGAGTTTCATGTGAGTACCATCTCCAGCTTTCTCCTGTTTGTGTAAAGTGTCTTTTCATATGTTAATGATGGGGTATTGTCTTGTTTTACGGTTGTAATGGGGGTTCATCTATATTTTCAATAGAGATAACCCTATTTTCTTTGAAAGTGTTTAAAGCTTTGTAATATTGATATCAGTATATGTTAATCTTGTTGTTTCTAGTAGTGTCTATTACATACAGTTCAGTTAAAAATATAGTATACTGTCCCTTTAATGCAAATGTTTATTTTTGTATCATGTATGAGTTCCACATTGGTTAATCTCCAAATATATTATTGTTAGCATATTTTCACCCCCCACTCCTAAAAGGACTTTAAACCATATTCATTGTTAAAACAAATGTCTTTCTGAAAATGAACACAATAATGTCTCTTTAAGAAAATAGACTTTATTTAACACGTCAATATAAATCTGATTTCAATATTTATTGTTTGAACAAGTACATGTAGATATACCAACAATCTTCAAATATATGTTAGCATATGTAATTTTGTTAAAGGGACAGTTTAGAAAACAAATAATGTTTTGCATTATTCTAAAAGTCAATTTTGTAATATCAATGATATCAAAGGTTTCTCACCAATTAATCATTTGTCTGTGTTTATTTTAATTTGCTAGCTAAACCTATGAGGTTCGTGTGCTCATTTCTTAGAGCTTGAAGAGTGCATGTAATCATTATACAATTTGACCACTAGAGGGCATTTGGATAGCATTTGTATATGTTAAACCTTGTGCTCATACAGCATATTATTTACCATGTATTGATCATTGATATCTAAAATGTTGTTATGTCAGAACAACAAATAAGTGTTCATTTTTCATAGTCAGAGATACAAGGGTAGGCACATAAGTCACACGTATTTCTCCATGTTTTGTTGTTTACAACTTGATAATGCGTAATACAGTGTTTTCTTTGTAATCAATAATTTTCTGACTGTCCCTTTAAGCTGTGTTATTGGCATTCAAACAGTAATATGCCATCATGGATAATTGTAATGGTAATTTTGTTTGCGATTCGGGAAACAGTTTGGACATCACATCACAGAAACCAATCAATATCATGAACAAGGATAGGTATGTGATGATGTGGTTTTCACACACTTATAACCCACACTCTGCAAACAATCAGACTCTGTATATTTGAAAAAGAAATAAATGTATATATTAGCATATTTCCAAATGAAGCTTTAAATGACTTAGCTTACGATACAATTACAAATGCAGAATCATTAATCCACTTTGAAATCTAACAATCAATACGATTTCCGCATTTTCTAAACCGTGTTTGTGATATCTGGGGTCAATCAGAATGTTTTAGCGTTTGTTTTCAGTCTGTTTAAATGCACACCTAACCTATAGCCTAGATACTGATGTAACCGCAAAGTAATTGTGAATGCGTGTAAACAGTGTAATAGCATTAATCTGATCCTTAAAGGGACATGAAACCCAATGTTTTATCTTTCATGATTTAGAAGCATACATTTATAATCAACTTTCTAATGTACTTTTCTTATCTAATTAGCTTCATTCTCTGGATATTCTTTGCTGAAAAGCATATCTAAATATGCTTAGAAGATGCTGATTGTTAGCTGAATATAGCTGCCTCCTGTGATTGGTTCACCGTGTGCATGGCTATTTCTTCATTAAAATATATCTCAAGAATGATTCAAATTAGGTAATATAAGTACATTAGAATGTTTTGTAAAATTGAATTCGCTACCTTAATCATGAAAGTAAAGGTTTGCGTATAGTGTCCCTTGAAATACATTCGTATGTGAATTTATTCTTAAATGAGCTTACCGTCAGATGAGAATGGCAGGTTCCCGGTATCAATTCCTCCGATACCGACTACATCCACCTCGGAGATGCTGGGCCGCAACATTTCCTCCCATCGGCAGTACTCGATTTCCAGGGCAGGTCCGCCACCGGTTCCTGCGGCATGTCGGGCCTCCAGGCTTAACTTTTTCTTGAGATCCATCTTACAGTCCCGGTATCAATGTTTTATAGAGTCCATATCTCTATTCCGGCCACCCACTGCATTGACTGCATTCCTTATCTCATGCCAGAGCTTCCTCTTCTCAGTCGGGGTGGTCTTCTGGTGCTGCAGCCTCCTATACCTGGCTACCTGGCCATATAGGCCTCTACGAGGGCCTCCTTCTCCTCCATCGAAAACCTCGCCTCCCTAGTCGCCTTAGCCTTCCCCTGTGACGATGCCCTCTGTTTCCCGGACTGTGAAGCCCTACTCTGTCCGCCACTGGGCCCAGCCACTTGTTCATCTTGAACCAAGTGGCTGGGTCCACCCACCGCTTCCACCCCCGCTTCCTGCTACCCTTCCTGTCCCCCTTCCTACCCTGTTCCTCTCCCCCTCCCTCTCCTCCCCCCTCTACCTCTCCCCTGCCTGCCCTCCATCTGTTCCCTAAACTAAACCCCAAATAATCAAACAAAAAGTGAGTGTGATGAAATGAAAGGGGTTCAAAATAAAGAACTAAAAAGACAAAATAAGTGCTGAAAGTGTGAGAGGGATCTAAAAAAACAAAGAGGGTAAGGAGTATTTAAATAAACAAAAAGAAGAAGACTAAAAGGAGGATATGTAAACTAAATGTAACTAGGGGATGGGTATGGGATGGGGATGGGGTATGGGATAAGAGTAAATGGGATGAAAGGGAATGGGACTACAGGGAATGGGGTATGGAGTGTAGTATGAGGGGGTATGGGGTATGGAGTGTATGTAGTGTTATTGATAAGTGTATGTATGTACTGAATGTGTTTGCGTGTAAATGTGTTAAGTGTACAGAAAAATCACTCGCTCGCTAACTCACACTACTACTAATTCTCACTAACTCACACTACTACTAATTCTCACTAACTCACACTCCCACTAACTCTCAATAACTCACACTAGCACTAACTCACGCTCCCACTAACTGACTCTCTCACACTACCACTAACTTTCACTAACAACTCCCACTACCACTAACTCACTCACGCTCCCACTAACTGACTCTCTCCCACTCCCACTAACTCCCACTCCCACTAACTCACTCACGATAACACTAACAACTGACTCTCTCACACTAACACTAACTCACTCACAATAATGCACAAACTCTCTAATCTTAAACCTCCAATCTCCAAAGACCCACCAGCAACACAGTCAAAGAAGCCATGCTTGTGTGGTGCTTATATACCCTGTGTAAATGTTTAATGATGTACCTATTTGCATTGTAAATTGTGTTCAGGTGTGCTTTATTAGCAATTATTATTTGTGCAATGTGTATTAGGTGTGTGAATTTGCGCACGCTCATTTTGAGTTAGTATTTGTGGAATGTGTAGAATGCGATGATGTCATAGTGCTCGTTTTCTATAACATTGACCAATAGTATTCTGTTTAAATGTGAATTTGCGATGGTGTGTTATTAGTGAAGTGTTGTATATGTATGTTTGTCCTAATATATAGTGATATTGAATGCGATTATTTTGCTAGTGTATGTATATTTTTTTTTCCTTGTTGTTATTTAGCGTATTTCCGCATCTTAAAGTATATGCGTATTCCCTATATTAAATTTTTATAAAAATCCCCCCGCTTGTGAATGCGTAATGCTTGTGTGCTTTGGTGAGTGATTGTTGTTGTGACATTTGCGGCGTGTTATTGTTGTGCATCATGTGGTATGCGTCATATGACCGAGCTGTGCGTATTTCTCGCGAGATCGAGTGTTAGATGAAAAAAGCTATTTATTTTGCTTTTCCATTGATCTCTATGGGAGACTGTCTAACGCGGGCAGGATTCCGCGTGTGAAATACACGCGTTAGGAGCATCGTTAGATGGTCTATTTTGAACTCTAAATACCGGAGTCAAACAATGCCGTGCGTTAGACATAAACCACGCGTAGCGTTAGCAGCCCATCTACCGCCAAACTCCAAATCTAGCCATAAGTGAATTAACCTTTTAAAACCAAAACCTTTTTATTAAAAAGTTTAAATTATGCACATGACATAAAAAACATAGATACATATGTAAAAAAACCTCTTTGCAATGCGTTTCTTGGCCTATTGAGCCGTATAAAGGTCATGTAAAGCTCAATAGGCTGAGAAATGCATTGCAAAGAGTTTTTTTTTCTACATTCATAACTAAGTATTTTTTATGCAATGTGCATAATTTAAACTTTTTAATAAAAGAGTTTTGGTTTAAAAACCTTTGTTTGTTCCTAGTCTGGAGGAAGTTCACTGGACAACTCAAAAGTTTAAGTTGGCCTATAGACACCATTTGTTTAGTGTTTGCAAATACATGAGTTGAATATTCAATGGTGGGTCTGGAAGACGCAAGATACGCTAAGTGGTGCCCCAATTTTTATTTAATAGAATAATCATTTATTTGACGATTCAGTCAACATCTGAACATAATTTTGGAAATGTGACCAATGTTTCTGCTTTGTTGCCGACTTAACCCTAGAAGATTTCAATATTGTGGCATTTTTAAAAATCACTATATTGTCTTATTGTTTGTTTTTTTCTTTCATGAGTTCAAATTGATTTTGTTTGTGTTTGGAACATAGAGTAACGTGCACTATTGCCCTATTTCCTGCTGACCCTTTTACTTTTGTGTGGGATTTCATTTTTTTTAGATATTTTCTTTTCATACTTGAAGATGTATGTCCTTCTCCAACTGTAAAACAGAGGCAGTTGTCCATATCACAGTGAGGGTTAGCTAGGGTGACCATTTTACCGCTTTAAGAAGGGACACATATGAAAAATACATATATCAGGGTTCCTTTACAAAACATTTCTTTAAACAGAACTGAAAACAGCCCCGACATATGTATTTTTCATATGTGTCCCTTTTTAAAGCGGCAATATGGTCACCCTAGGGTTAGCACAAAACTTATTCTGAAGCATTATTTTGACTTTAAATACTCTTTATTAACAAAGAACACAAATATATCCCAAATGTGTAAATGCCACTCTTTCATATAAATAATATAATTTTCTTTTCATATAAAGTCCCTTTAATACAAATCATTTAGCAAACTCTGTTTTCATTTTTTTCTACACCACTGGTTTTCAAACCTATATTCAAAGCCTTCCTAACAGGCCAGATTTTGAGGATATCTGAACTGGAGCACAGGTGAAATTAACATCTGATTAGTAAACAAGGGTTATTTTACCTGCTCTCATCCAAGGGAATCCTGAAAACCTGACCTGTTGGGGAGGCCTGAGAACTACACTATTGATCCGAGGGCTGCATATTTCGAAAGAAGCATTAGTCAATGGACCCATCCAATTAGATGTCAGCAGTTCAGGCCGTTAGAGGTGTTGTCATTTATTATACACATTGTTTCCTGCACAAACCGTGATGTAATATTTACTCTAATGCTTATATGTACGTGCTTATATGTGCGTGTATATGCCACTACAGGTCACTTATGATCTGTCATTCCATCTTTGTTTCTTTACTTACAGTACAGTGCTGTAGTAATTTATTTATTTATTTTTATTATAGCTGTCTTCAACCTTTAGGCATAGAAAATATTTGTTTTAAAAGGTACAACAGAGATCAAATCTTAAGTGACTGTAAAGTCAAAATTAAACCATAATGATTCAGAGTATGGAATTTTAAACAAGTTTTCAATTTACTTCTTTTATCTAATTTGCTTACCTAGGAAGGCTCAGGAACAGCGATGCACAACTGGAAGCTTCTGATTGGTGGCTGTACACATAAACCTCTTATCATTGGCTCAACCAATATAATCGGCTAGCTCCCAGTAATGCATTGCTGCTCCTTCAACAAAGGATACCATGAGAAAGTTATCATTTTTTTATATTTTATCTAAATCATGAAATTAAATAAAATGGGATTCATGTCCCAGTATACAGTCATGATTTAGAGTCTAATAATAATAATAATAATAATAATAATAATAAAAAAAATATTTCTATTATCAAACAACTGACCTGTTTCACTTGGTGTCTTTCATTGAAACGTAAAGTGCATACAATTTTAAAAAATATTTCCAATTTACTTCTGTTATCAAATTTGCTTCATTCCCATGATATTCTGTGTTGAAGAGATACCTAGGTAGGCATCTGGAGCACTACATGGCAGGAAATAGTGCTGCTATCTAGTGCTCTTGCAAACAGATAACATTCTTGCAAAACTGCTGCCATATAGTGCTCCAGAAATCGTCTGGCTCCTAAGCTTACATACCTGCTTTTCAACAAAACATACCAAAAGAACAAAGAAAAATGATAATAGAAATGAATTAGAAAAATGTTTAAAATTGCATGTTCTTTCTAAATTATGAAAGAAAAATATTGGGTTTCATATCCCTTTAATTCTTTTTTACTAAGAATATGTTTAGGATTATGTACTTGCCTTATGAACTTTATGAGTAACATTGTTACAAACTGTGCAGTACACACTTCTGCCATATAGTGCTCAAGGCATGGGCAAATTCCTAAGCAGAAATATGTTCTCATTAAAACGAGTTACGCTGAAACACATGATATCAAAAGAAAGAGCCAACTTTGAGGTTTTCATTTTGTTTGGCTCCTTCCCGGCTGTCCGGACCTATGTAACTACTAGCCGGCCGGGCTACCCAGGAATCCCGCTGAACTTTACCCTAGGTTGCACCAGAGGCTCTTTTGTGGATTTGTTGCGCTTTTGGTGGACAAGGGTTGGAATGATTACCGAGGGGTAGCCCACCTCGAAACCCAGGGTTTTGGACAACCCACCTAATTAACTTTGCCAGGCTGCCGAGGGCTCTCCAACAACACCCTGGAATGGCTGACGCTCCCCCGGGATCACGCCGAAACTGTGACCTGGATATTGTGGGGTTTCTATGGACCTATGGCTCCCATGGAGGCGCCAGTATGTCTGGAGGGGTGGGAATGGAGGCCGATCCTGGGAATAGATAAGACTATATGTGTATATAAGCTGTGTGGTTTTTCCAATAAAGTCTGTTTGTGTTTAACCTTAAAGGGACATTAAACACTAAATACATGCTAGATAGAATTATGCATTCAAAGAAAAGATTAGTCCATGACTAACATGTAGATGTATTTTTTAAAGTTTCATTAGTTGTTTAAAAAGTGACAAAATAAGTGTAAAGTTTTAGTGTCTATAAAACACTGGGAGCTGCCATGTTATAACTTGCGTTACCTTCTCTGCTGTGGCCAATTAGGGTCAGTTATAAATAGGTCACTAGAGTGTGCAGCCAATAGTTGTGCTGGATTTAACAGTGTTCTGCACTTCCATTTCTAACAGGAACTTTTAAATTTCAGAATGGAATTACAGGCAAAGAGGACAAAATAAATAATGAAAGTATATTGCAGAGTTGTTTTATTATATACAATTTATCATTTTATATTACCATCTCAAAGTGTTTAATGTCCCTTTAATACTGATCTTGTCTGGTTATTAGGGTGGGCTCTTGCTAAAATCACTTTCTCTGCTCTACAGCTTCAGGTTTCAGGTACAGGAAGGTCCCTTTTGGCAGAGCTACCCAGTCAGGGTAGCCATAGTCCATCACAATTGGTTGGCCACGGTGGGATGCTTCCTTCTACCTGGAACTTCCAAACCGCCACAAGGCTTACTCCAAATGGAGCAGCGGTACTCTGGGCTTAAAAGAAGTACCCTTAAAGATTTGCTGGAAGTTTGTGGACAAGTGGCTAGCAACAAATCCAAGGCAGCAATCATCGTCGAGCTGATGGAAGGCGATCAAGCCAGTGATCAGGCCTGTGAACCGGGTAGCAGCCAGGGCAGTGGCCTGGCCAGTGAGTCCTCAATGGGGGGATGGAGATTTCCGAGGTGCAGCGAGAGATCCAGTGGCGACTGGCACTCTATGGAACCACTCCACTACAGGAGATTATCACCCAGATAAATGCAGCCGCAACCCGCCTCAAGATGTTGGAGGTACAGAAAGCTATGGGGGGAGCCACACCAGCTTAGCAGAGGCCCTCTTCCCCCCTAAGAAGTTACCTCGTGAGGCTTTTTGTGCTTTTAAGGACGGAGATCTACTGGTACTTACAAGTGTTTGAGATGAAGTGCGACTATTACCTTGGAAGACAAAAGGAATTATGACATGGGTGCACCCGTTCACCCGCTCCTTGGACTACTGGTTCGTAGGCTGCCAAGTGACCTCCCTGGCCCAAGCCTCCCAGTTCATTCTCCTGGAGCATTTTTATGATCACTCCCTGCCGGAGGTAAGAGAATGGATCAGATAGCGGAAACCCGAGACGGTAGATCAAGCTGCCGTCTCGGCGGATCAGTTTTTGGATGCCTGGTGCTCAGTTCCACTTCGGGAAGACGGGAATCAGATGTTACGGGTGCGACCAGATGGGTCATGTCCAATCCAACTCTCCGAGGAATTTGCCCCCTGCTCAATGGACAAGAGCACCACTGCTTGGAGTCAGAGAGCCCCGCTGAGCCGCTTGGACCAAGGAGAAGTTTGGGGTCCTGCATGAGGTGTACCCGGTACAAGCATCAATGGGTGACATCCGCCTACATCACCTCCAGGTTACATGGATTAACGGCCGTCAGGCATAAGGACTACAGGACAGCAGAGCCACCATTACCCTTGTCCAGCCACACCTGGTCACCAATTCAGACCGGACAAGGAAGTTCAATACAGTTCGTGTGGCTGTGACTGAGGCCCCTTTGTATGATCCATCCGCTCCATAGGTACAAATTAAAGTTAGATCAAATCTTAGGCCTAAATCAAATTTTATGCCCCAACTAGCCTCAATACCCTCTGTCAACATGTTTGTAAAACAAGTCGAAAAAGACATAAAATGTCTAACACTTACAGGCATTATTGGTGACAATCTCACAAAGGTAGAGAGAAAAGCACTAAATGAACTAATCAATGCAGATAATGTAGTGATTAAATCTGCCGATAAGGGTGGGAATGTGGTTCTTTGGGATACAACAATTTATATCTTGGAAGTAAAGAGACAATTGTTGGATAAAAACCAATACCAACGCCTCCCAAATAACCCTATTCCAACTATAAAAGCTGCCCTTTTTAAACTACTAAATGATGCCAAATCAACTGGCACAATCAGTTTAGCAGAGTTCAAATACCTGTTTAGTCTACCCATACCTATTGACAAGGGTATAACCAATGGCAGAGGAGGAAATAACGATAAAATCCTTTACAGAAAGAGTGCAAATGGATCTATAACCTCTCTACCATTGGTTAAGGAGGTATGAATGAAAAGCTAGATATGGCGAGTTTTCTCTAAAAACTCTTCACTGTTAACATTTTCCCATTTTGCATCTAACTAAGAATGCTGGCTCTGATAAATTCAGTGTGTACATAATATAATGTCTGTTAGATAATCTTTTATAACATTTCTCCTGTATATATTATTGTCATATGTTTAAACCATGTAAGTGTGCTTAAAATTTCACCTCCGAATAAGGGCGGAGTATTGCTATACTATAAATTAGCATATGTGACGACAGCCGTCTATGCCCTGAGGAAGCCCCGTCTCTCCTGATGACGAGGGGGTGAAACGCACGTCGGCAATTGTCTGACCGTTCCATGTGACATCCAAGTTTGTTTGGAAAGGGAAGCGGCGCAACTTCTGAAAGCTGTATACATAAAAGGCTGGATTTTTAGTCCTACACGCGGACACAGCAGATGCCTCGCGGATACAGTGGATATGTGGAAACTCAACAAATATGTAAGCATACGTGGGTGGCAGAACAAGAAGAGGTAAGCCTATATCAAAACTGGATCGCCGAGTCCTAGTACAGATGGACTTGATGACACTGACGAAGACTGCAAAGAAAGGTGCAGTTGACAGAGGGGTACTTTAACACCAATATCAATGTACCCTCCTGTACCTATTTTATGCCTCTCTGACTCCCATGCTTCTGTTACAACTTGCTTCACATCCTTCAGCTGTGTTTGGTCTGGCTGACATATTAACTGCTTGCTTTTCCACTGCTTGGCATTACTAACTACATCTCCACTTTACTTTGCATCGTTAGCAAACTAACTGTTTAAATGCTTGCCGCATAACTATTGGCTTTATTCTGACGCATTTACAGCCCTCACCAAATGACAGGTGTATTATTGGGACCTCAATCAATTATGAACTGTCAGTGATTGAACTGTTCCTAAGCTTTCACCGCTTATACATTTCTGTATTATACGCTTATTTCTGCGCTGAATTTATTTTGCATTGCAACATTGTCATTGCTATAGCGGTCTTCGTATATTATTTGTTAGGAATTTAGCAACATTGTGTATGAATGATGAACTACTTTTTGTGATGTTTCCACACACACTTCAGGTGGACTAATTGCTCTATGTGGTGTCTAGGTATTAGCTGTTCTGTCAGTAAGGTTATTTCAGTTTATCACTCAAATCGATAACGGTCTGATTACCTATTCAGAACAGCTTACCTATCCACTCCCTAATGTAGTTACCGCTTATGCTGTATATGTCAGCTTTCCATCAAGTCTGGTTAGTCATAGGGGCCGGTCCCTCTTTATAATCTAGATTCAGTTCTAGTTTATTTTTAGTATTGTATTATGTATGAATTGTAATTTCGTGCATTTTTTGACATTTCCTGCCAAGGCTTCGGCATGGCTCTGTGCACAATAAACTCATTTTTTTTATATTGTATCAATCACGAGTGTTCTGTATTTATTAAAAGAGTGCTGAATTCCCAGTCTTTTGCAAGTGTCACTATTGTGTGTCGCTTCTCTTCCTCATTCTTATGTCTATAAATTATTCTATGGGTCTGCACCACAAGTAGTTTTTATTATGTTTCTCAAGATCTAATTGTGCATAAGCTTTTGAGGAATTATATATTTAATAAACATTCGATAAATTAAGATTTTGCAATTTGTTCCATCCGCTAAATATTCCCCCTTTATATATATATATATATATATATATATATATATATATACACATATGTATATATGTATCTGTGTGTGTATATACTGTATATATGGTATGGGTAAAGTAAAAAATCCGGGTAATCCTAGTATTAGATAAGATTCAAATAGAGAGAAAAAATTCCAAATTATATATTAATAATTTGAGAAAGCAAGGGATACAAACGAGCACACAGAGAGTACTTTGTAAAAAATAATCCAATTTATTCTATCCCAAACACATTCAGTGAATCACTGTTATTGGCTAAGTCAGACAAAAAGTGACTAAAGTTAAAAAGAACAAACCAATCGTTAATCAAAAGTAAGGGGATATTCACTGCCTAAGCATACGTATGCTGATAGAGACCTTTAACTATATAACACAAGAGTTCACAAAAGGGGAGTATAAATATAGGTCAAGTTAACCCCAGAGACTAAAACAGCTTAATTCTATTATGCATATATTTACAAAGGCAAGATGATATTAACCCTAAACGCTGTTATGGTATACATCAAAACCATAATACATATGGATATTGGAACATTAACATATACGTGCATATGTAGTCGAGTCCATATCACTGAGTATCTATCAAAAGTTCCCGGGCTGTGACTGTATGTAGACAAACAGATCAAAACAATACTGGCAAAATACACTTAGCTTATGCGTCCAGCAAATTCATTTCAAAAGCTCCGCTCGTGTGTTGCCTGTACAATGATGTCTGACGTCACTAAAGAAGGAGTGGCCCAGCTGTCACGGGTATCCAATCCACTCCTTGTATAGGAACTCCTTTACACACAGTAGAGGTATGGGCTGTATCGGCATCCAGCTGAAAAGGGAAAGAACCAGGCTTCCCCAAACTGCTCAGCATAGACCGCGACTCTTACCAAGATTTACCAGACACACCTCCCGCAGCTTGCTCCACTTAGTGAACAGAACAGAGATCCGTGATGCTTGAAAATATCCCCATACACTTTGCAGGGCACTTCGCTCACACTTGTTATGGCAAACGATCAAGCGGATCAAAGCTTGCGTATATGGCTGAATATTCCTCTCATTCGTATTGTGATCAGCACATCGCAGGTTAGCAGTAGATTAGGCAGAAATCCATTTTACTATGACATATGGTAGCATTTGAGCTATGAGTCCATACTTATAACCATGGAAAGTTCAAATAAACAGGAGTTGAGTCGACCTTACTCCTGTAGCAACACATCAAGTGTAATAAACACAACAATACCTACGACCGTTTCACCCCCACAGCAAGTGTGTGTCACAGGGGTTCATCAGGGCATACTTTAGTCCACACCGGACTTCCTCTTTTTAAAGGCTCACCTGGATTTCCCCAGGTGTGCCAATCACATGCTGAGATTACATTTCTTAAAGCTGTACTAACATGTTAACCCTGTGCTACAAATTTAGGCCTAGATTTAGAGTTCGGCGGTAGCCGTGAAAACCAGCGTTAGAGGCTCCTAACGCTGGTTTTAGGCTACCGCCGGTATTTGGAGTCGTGTAGGTAAGGGTCTAACGCTCACTTTCCAGCCGCGACTTTTCCATACCGCAGATCCCCCTACACTATTTGCGTATCCTATCTTTTCAATGGGATCTTTCTAACGCCGGTATTTAGAGTCGTTTCTGAAGTGAGCGTTAGAATTCTAACGACAAGACTCCAGCCGCAGGAAAAAAGCAGGAGTTAAGAGCTTTCTGGGCTAACGCCGGTTTCTAAAGCTCTTAACTACTGTACTCTAAAGTACACTAACACCCATAAACTACCTATGTACCCCTAAACCGAGGTCCCTCCACATCGCCGCAACTCGATTACATTTTTTTAACCCCTAATCTGCCGACCGCAAAGCGCCGCCACCTACGTTATCCTTATGTACCCCTAATCTGCTGCCCCTAACACCGCCGACCCCTATATTATATTTATTAACCCCTAATCTGCCCCCCTCAACGTCGCCGACAACTGCCTACACTTATTAACCCCTAATCTGCCGACCGGACCTCACCTCTACTATAATAAAGTTATTAACCCCTAATCTGCCTCACTAACCCTATCATAAATAGTATTAACCCCTAATCTGCCCTCCCTAACATCACCGACACCTAACTTCAATTATTAACCCCTAATCTGACGACCGAATCTCGCTGCTATTCTAATAAATGTATTAACCCCTAAAGCTAAGTCTAACCCTAACACTAACACCCCCCTAAATTAAATATAATTTAAATCTAACGAAATTAATTAACTCTTATTAAATAAATTATTCCTATTTAAAGCTAAATACTTACCTGTAAAATACATCCTAATATAGCTACAATATAAATTATAATTATATTGTAGCTATTTTAGGATTAATATTTATTTTACAGCCAACTTTGTAATTATTTTAACCAGGTACAATAGCTATTAAATAGTTAAGAACTATTTAATAGTTACCTAGTTAAAATAATAACAAAATTACCTGTAAAATAAATCCTAACCTAAGTTATAATTAAACCTAAAACTACCCTATCAATAAATTAATTAAATAAACTACCTACAATTACCTACAATTAACCTAACACTACACTATCAATAAATAAATTAAATACAATTGCTACAAATAACTACAATTACATAAACTAACTAAAGTACAAAAAATAAAAAAGAACTAAGTTACAAAAAATAAAAAAATATTTACAAACATAAGAAAAATATTACAACAATTTTAAACTAATTACACCTACTCTAAGCCCCCTAATAAAATAACAAAGACCCCCAAAATAAAAAAATGCCCTACCCTATTCTAAATTAATAGAGTTAAAAGCTCTTTTACCTTACCAGCCCTGAACAGGGCCCTTTGCGGGGCATGCCCCAAGTAAATCAGCTCTTTTGCCTGTAAAAAAAAAAACATACAATACCCCCCCCTTAACATTACAACCCACCACCCACATACCCCTAATCTAACCCAAACCCCCCTTAAATAAACCTAACAATAAGCCCCTGAAGATCTTCCTACCTTGTCTTCACCATCCAGGTATCACCGATCCGTCCTGGCATCCAGTGCTGAAGAGGTCCAGAAGAGGCTCCAAAGTCTTCCTCCTATCCGGCAAGAAGAGGACATCCGGACCGGCAAACATCTTCTCCAAGCGGCATCTTCGATCTTCTTCCATCCGGAGGGGAGCGGGTCCATCTTGAAGCAGCCGACGTGGATCCATCCTCTTCTTCCGGCGTCTCCCGATGAATGACGGTTCCTTTAAGGGACGTCATCCAAGATGGCGTCCCTCGAATTCCGATTGGCTGATAGGATTCTATCAGCCAATCGGAATTAAGGTAGGAATATTCTGATTGGCTGATGGAATCAGCCAATCAGAATCAAGTTCAATCCTATTGGCTGATCCAATCAGCCAATCAGATTGAGCTCGCATTCTATTGGCTGATCGGAACAGCCAATAGAATGCGAGCTCAATCTGATTGGCTGATTGGATCAGCCAATAGGATTGAACTTGATTCTGATTGGCTGACGTAGGAAGTGTTTCCCCATAGGAAACAATGGGGCTGCGTTAGGAGCTGAACGCAGCTTTTTTGCAGGTGTTAGGTTTTTTTTTCAGCTCAAACAGCCCCATTGTTTACTATGGGGGAATCGTGCACGAGCACGTTTTTGAGGCTGGCCGCGTCCGTAAGCAACTCTGGTATCGAGAGTTGCATTTGCGGTAAAAATGCTCTACGCTCCTTTTTTGGAGCCTAACGCAGCATTTTTTTGAACTCTCGATACCAGAGTTAAATTTATGGTGCGGCCAGAAAAAAGCCTGCGTAGCGTTAACAGCCCATCTACCGCCAAACTCCAAATCTAGGCCTTAGTCAATAATACTGACAGATATGAAAAGAGCAATAAACATTGATCTTCCTTAATTCCTTAGCAATCCAACTGTTCTAAACATATCATTTTAAACAAAGGTCACCTTTATGGCATACACTCTACTTACAGAAATATAGATATGATTTATTATCAATTTATAGGAAACTGGCATATTCAAGTTTTTCATTAAGACCCGCTGGGTATCTCGTCCCTAATTTATATATCAATTTTGTTTCTTTTTGCAATAAAAATTTCTCGTTATTGCCACCCCTACCATTCGTAATACCTTTATCAATTATAATAAATTTCAAGGAATCCACACAACCATTGTGGAAAGTGCAAAAATGTCTTGCCACATTGGTATCTTTTGAATGCAGGATATCATCCCGATGCTACTGTACCTGGTCCTTTACAAGCCTTTTGGTTTTACCCACGTAAAAAATTGGGCACGAGCAGCGAAGGAGATAAATTGCCCCCTCTGACTGGCAATTAAAGAAGCATATGATATCAAAAGATATACCTTCTTGGGTAGAGAATTTCTTGGTGCTGTCCATGTGGGCACAATATACACAGTGCCCACATGGATAGCTACCTTTTATACCTCTATCCTTTCTGAGCCAATCAGAGTTCGAAGGACCTCTTGAAAATTGACTTTTTACTAGCATGTCTCTCAGACTACGTGCTTTCCTGGCTGTCATTAGTGGTCTTTCCCCCACAATGTTTTTGACCTTGTCATCCAACGTTAGGATATGCCAATTTTCATTCATTATTGATCTAATTCCATGCCATTGGTTGTTAAACCTCGTAATGAATCTGATTTGGCCTTTCTCTGTGTTCACCTTTTTATTGTACAGAAGGACATCTCTTGGGGTTTGCCGTGCCATCCAGAGTGCCTTCTTTAGACATTTGTTAGAGTATCCTCTTTGGAGAAATCTACTTTTCATCATATTTGCGTGTATATCAAATTTAGCCAAAGAAGAACAGTTTCTCCTCAGACGGAGAAACTGTCCATATGGAATACCTTTGATCAGATGGGAAGGATGACCACTTCCTGCATGCAGGATACTGTTAGTGGCATTCTTTTTCCTAAAATTCTCTGTAACAATTTTTAAACCTTCTTTTTTAATCATAATATCAAGGAAGTTTAACTCTTTACTACTTGTTTCTGATGTGAGGATGATGTTCCTGTCATTGTGATTAAGCAGCCGGATGAACTCATTAAATTCATCTAAATCCGTCCCACAAGACAAGAACATCATCCACATATCTTACCAACATCAATATTTTCTCGTTGAAAATATCATTACGATGTTCAAAAATGTCTGTTTCCCAGGCTCCCAAATGGTAGCAGGCGTACGTAGGAGCACACGCTGCCCCCATTGCTGTTCCTCGTATCTGTTTATAAATTTGCCCATCAAATGTAAAAACATTATTATGAAGCACAAATTCAAGTAGTGAAATCACAAATTTTGAATGCTCAGAAAAGAGGGGGCCTTTGGTGTCTAGGAACTTCCTAATTGCCTGGAGACCTATTTCATGGGGTATGGAGGAGTATAACCCCTCCACATCCAAAGAGGCCAAGAGTGTGTTTTCATTAACCACAACTCCATCCAGTTTTCTAAGTAGGTCTGATGTGTCCTTCACGTATGAAGGTAGTGTCAGGAGGAAGGGTCTCAAGTATTTATCCACATATTCCCCGATGTTCTCTGTCATGCTGCCCAGCCCTGAGACTATCGGTCTCCCTGGTGGGCATTTCAGATTCTTATGCACTTTCGGCAAGATATAAAAGACAGGCATGACAGGGAACTCGGGGAACAAGAATTTAAACTCTTTGAGATCAATTACTCCCCTACTTTTTGCCTCTTTCAGCACCTTAAAGAGAGAGTTCTGTATTTTTCCCAGGGGATTGTGATCAAGTTTGGTATATTGATTTTTATCATTTAGTTTATCATTTAGTTGGCATTTAGCTTCATTAACATAAAGCTGTGCATCCAACAAAACTAAGTTTCCGCCCTTGTCTGCGGGCTTGATCACCAATCCCCTGGCCATACATAACTCCTTTAGAGCTTTTCTCTCTCTAGGTTTTAGGTTGTCATCTATCCGTTTAGTATTTAACATATCAATGTCTTTCTCCATCTTTTTAACAAATAGATTAACAGCCGAAACCAGAGAGAGGGAAGGCATATATGAGGATTTTGGTTTAAAAATGGGTTTGTCAAAATTGGGAGCTAGTGAGTTGCTAGGGGGTTCCTCATCATTATCTAATAGCAAGGATTCTAGATCAATGAGAGCTTGTTGGTCATTTGGACCTAAATTGACAGACTGTTTAGATTCCATCACTATAGATAAAACAATTTTTCTAGCAAAAAGGTGTAAATCTTTTAACACCTCAAATTTATCAATTGTGGCTGTCGGACAAAAGGAGAGGCCCTTTTTAAGAACTTCAATATGAGCGAGCTTTAAGGGGAAAGAGGAGAGATTTATAACTTGCAATTCATCCTCAATTGGGTGATCTAATAGCCCCTGCGTGTCCCTCTCCCCCTGTTCTGGGTATATTGATCCCCTCTCCCTCTGGTCTGTCTTGTTTGATATCTCTTTTCTCTGGGGGGATTCCCATAGGGGTCTTTTCCTTTTACCTGGGTAATCCTAGGATTACCCAAGCAGCTCTGGGTAAAGCCTGAAGTAATGTAATTCCCCTATCTATACTATTTTTTTTGCCTCTGCCTGGGGAGTTGAAGGAAGGCGTCCCGCCAATCCTCTGGAATCCACCCCAAGTGAACCTTGGAGAATGAGGTTTACCCGTCAGGCAGAGGCAAAAAAGATAGTGAAGATGTGTGCAATACAGTGCATCGTATATATGTTTGATGCAGTATAGATTTTAGATTTTAGATGTTACTTCGGGCTTTACCCAGAGCTGCTTGGGTAATCCTAGGAATACCCGGGTAATGCTAGGATTACCCAATTAATGTCTTTACCCGCAACAATATAAAATATTTTGTCTAAAATTCCTGGGAGTGCATCAATTTTGCAAAGTATTCATTACATATTTGCACTCAGGTTGCTGGCTTTAGGAGGGAGGATTAGTTTTATTTAGGATTATATATAAATATATATATATATATATATATATATATATATATATATATATATATTTGTGTTTGTGTATATATATATATATATATATATATATATATATATTTGTGTTTGTGTATATATATATATATTTGTGTTTGTGTATATATATATATATATATATATATATATATATATATATATATATGTGTATATGTATATATATTTATATGTGTGTGTGTGTTATGTATGTGTGTGTGAGTTTTTGTGTGTATACTGTATGTAAGAACTGTACTAATACCACAGAAACATTTATGATCTCTGATGCGTATTACAAAATGATAGTAAATGTGAACACACACAAGCAAACTAAATGTGTTAGGTTTGCGTAACTGAAGTCCTTGCGTGAAGGATTACTGCTAAGTTAAAAGTTGCCCCAAACACAATATAAATACATTAAAATATACATTTACACTGATATATACACTATCTAATAAAAATTAGTTATAAATATTAATAAAAAATAAAGGGTTAAACGATGTTTGACTTCAAAGGTGTTTGACTGCAAACGACTATAACATATATATATATATATATATATATATATATATATATATAATATAGAAAGGAAACAAGGAACTCCAAGACTGTTGCCAATGTTGGTTTATTAGAGCAGTTTCCCGCATGCTCACATGCGCTTCATCAAAGGCCTTTGACAAAGCAGTTGGCAAAACGCGCGTCAGGCGTTCGCACTGCTTCTTTTATGACATTGTGATAATAGTAAAATTATGGTTAAAAGCTAATAATTTGTTGGCCTTTTAAGGCTTTTTTTACTTAGTTGTTAACACTTATGGGAAAACCAGGGGTACTTAAACTTCGATAGTTAATTGCTCTGGTGGTTGGCAGAAAATAGCAGTACTATATGCTCCCACACTACTGCACCAGATTTAAAATTTAAGAATAGAAATTGAATGTGCTGTATGCACCGCTAAACTTAGCATTTGATAAAAAGTAACTGCAGTGGTTTTGTATATAGTACTACATGCTCCTGACACTACTGTACATTACCAACAACCCAAGACTCGATGGTTATGTGTAGTGATGTCACGAACAAAAAAGTGTTGTTTTTTTTTAAATCTACACTACTGTTACACCAGATATGAGTTGCACTGGTGTGACACTGTGCCCTGGCAGGCAGGCACTGAAACGCACACGTGTGAAGAAAACTGACTGCTATTATTTAACACAGTCAAAAAAGTGTTGTTTTTTTTTAAATCTACACTACTGTTACACCAGATATGAGTGGTGGCACTGGGCAAATGGGCACAGTATACGCTGCGAGCCTCACACACATGCTGGCAGGCAGGCAACTGCAATTAGATTACACAGGAAAAAAAAAAAAAAAGCAGACTGATGTTCTAGCCCTAAAAAGGGCTTTTTGGGGTGCTGTCCTTACAGCAGAGATCAGATGAGTCCTTCAGGACTGTAGTGGACACTGAATACACTAGCCTAGCTATCGATTTCCCTATTAAATCAGCAGCAGCTACACTGTCCCTCCTCTCTCTAAGAATGCAGCTTCCAAATTAATCTAAAATGGATGCTGTCCAGGAGGTAGGAGGGTCTGGGAGGGAGGGTCTGATGCTGATTGGCTGGAATGTGTCTGCTGACTGTGAGGTACAGGGTCAAAGTATTACTCAATGATGACGAATAGGGGGCAGATCAAACATTGCATATGTTCGCCCGCCGTGGCAAACGCGAACAAGCTATGTTCGCCGGGAACTATTCGCCAGCGAACTATTCGCGACATCACTAGTTATGTGCTTTTTGCACCGCTATATATAACAGCTGATTAAGAGTAATTCCAGTGGTTGGGTAATAGTAGCAGGTCAATGTGCCCTAGGCACCACTGTATACTCCTAACCATCCAAGTTACGGCTAATAACTCCAATATTTGAACTAATTTTCATCCTGTCCCTGGTACCTATACAGGGAGTGCAGAATTATTAGGCAAGTTGTATTTTTGAGGATTAATTTTATTATTGAACAACAACCATGTTCTCAATGAACCCAAAAAACTCATTAATATCAAAGCTGAATATTTTTGGAAGTAGTTTTTAGTTTGTTTTTAGTTTTAGCTATTTTAGGGGGATATCTGTGTGTGCAGGTGACTATTACTGTGCATAATTATTAGGCAACTTAACAAAAAACAAATATATACCCATTTCAATTATTTATTTTTACCAGTGAAACCAATATAACATCTCAACATTCACAAATATACATTTCTGACATTCAAAAACAAAACAAAAACAAATCAGTGACCAATATAGCCACCTTTCTTTGCAAGGCAACTCAAAGGCCTGCCATCCATGGATTCTGTCAGTGTTTTGATCTGTTCACCATCAACATTGCGTGCAGCAGCAACCACAGCCTCCCAGACACTGTTCAGAGAGGTGTACTGTTTTCCCTCCTTGTAAATCTCACATTTGATGATGGACCACAGGTTCTCAATGGGGTTCAGATCAGGTGAACAAGGAGGCCATGTCATTAGATTTTCTTCTTTTATACCCTTTCTTGCCAGCCACGCTGTGGAGTACTTGGACGCGTGTGATGGAGCATTGTCCTGCATGAAAATCATGTTTTTCTTGAAGGATGCAGACTTCTTCCTGTACCACTGCTTGAAGAAGGTGTCTGCCAGAAACTGGCAGTAGGACTGGGAGTTGAGCTTGACTCCATCCTCAACCCGAAAAGGCCCCACAAGCTCATCTTTGATGATACCAGCCCAAACCAGTACTCCACCTCCACCTTGCTGGTGTCTGAGTTGGACTGGAGCTCTCTGCCCTTTACCAATCCAGCCACGGGTCCATCCATCTGGCCCATCAAGACTCACTCTCATTTCATCAGTCCATAAAATCTTAGAAAAATCAGTCTTGAGATATTTCTTGGCCCAGTCTTGACGTTTCAGCTTGTGTGTCTTGTTCAGTGGTGGTCGTCTTTCAGCCTTTCTTACCTTGGCCATGTCTCTGAGTATTGCACACCTTGTGCTTTTGGGCACTCCAGTGATGTTGCAGCTCTGAAATATGGCCAAACTGGTGGCAAGTGGCATCTTGGCAGCTGCACGCTTGACTTTTCTCAGTTCATGGGCAGTTATTTTGCGCCTTGGTTTTTCCACACGCTTCTTGTGACCCTGTTGACTATTTTGAATGAAACGCTTGATTGTTCGATGATCACACTTCAGAAGCTTTGCTCTGCAAGATATCTCACTATTTTTGACTTTTCTGAGCCTGTCAAGTTCTTCTTTTGACCCATTTTGCCAAAGGAAAGGAAGTTGCCTAATAATTATGCACACCTGATATAGGGTGTTGATGTCATTAGACCACACCCCTTCTCCTTACAGAGATGCACATCACCTAATATGCTTAATTGGTAGTAGGCTTTCGAGCCTATACAGCTTGGAGTAAGACAACATGCATAAAGAGGATGATGTGGTCAAAATACTCATTTGCCTAATAATTCTGCACTCCCTGTAGTATTTAACTAGCTAGCAGATAAACCTGGTGATACCTTTATATGAACTAAATTATTGTCTTGATAAAAGAGTTGCCAGTTTTTCTGGCTCAAGCACTGTCTAACACCATTAGTGCTTAAACATCACACTGACAACAATATTTATATTATTCTGACATATATTTACTGCACACCAGGGTTACTGTATAAATATAATTGTGAACAATACTATTCCTAGTTGTGAGAAATACCATTCCCTTTGTCTTTGTGAACAAAAGAAGTAAGTCCACAATTATCTCCAGTACAGGGTAGTTTCTTCTGGAACTAACCCTGATTTTTTAACTGGATACATCACACTATATACATGCATCACTTTGTATCAAATGTAGCTTTTAACTGTTCAGACCCAATGATGTCACCCCAATAGGGGTCTAAGTGCAATTACCCTTATAATAAATTTTGTTATAAACATCCTAAGACACAGGGTGTTCCCTAGTATGGTATGATTGTATAAGGAAAATACACTTTATTTCAAATGGTCATTCTTAGATTCTTTAGCTACATTTATGCTCTTATTTTAGGATAATTTCCTAACGCCTAGATTTAGAGTTTTGCGGCCAAAGAGGTGCATTAGCTACGCGTGTTTTTTTCTAGTGCTGCTTCTAAACAACACTGGTATTTAGAGTTCTCTGAAGGGCTGCGTTAGGCTCCAAAAAGGGAGCGTAAAGGCATATTTACCGCCACTTCAACCCTAAATACCAGTGTTGCTTACGGTAGCGGCTAGCTGGAAAAACATGCTCGTGCACGATTCCCCCATAGGAAACAAAAAAGCAGCGTTAAGCTCCTAACGCAGCCCCATTGTTTCCTATGGGGAAACAGTTTCTAAGTCTGCACCTAACACCCTAACATGAACCCTGAGTCTAAAAACCCCTAACCTTATACTTATTAACTCCTAATCTGCCGCCCCCACTATCGCTGACCCCTGCATTATATTATTAACCCCTAATTTGCCGCTCCGTACACCGCCGCAACCTTCATTATACCTATGTACCCCTAATCTGCTGCCCCTAACATCGCCGACCCCTATATTATATTTATTAACCCCTAATCTGACCCCCAACGTCGCCGCTACCTTACCTACACTTATTAACCCCTAATCTGCCGACCGGACCTCGCCGCTACTCTAAAACCGCCTCACTCCCGCCTCAAAAACCCTATAATAAATAGTATTAACCCCTAATCTGCCCTCCCTAACATCACCGACACCTAACTTCAAGTATTAACCCCTAATCTGCCGACCGGACCTCGCTGCTACTCTAATAAATGTATTAACCCCTAAAGCTAAGTCTAACCCTAACCCTAACACCCCCCTAAATTAAATATAATTTTAATCTAACAAAATAAATTAAATATTATTAACTAAAGTCTTCCTATTTAAAACTAAATACTTACCTGTAAAATAAACCCTAATATAGCTACAATATAACGAATAATTATATTGTAGCTATTTTAGGATTTATATTTATTTTACAGGCAACTTTGTATTTATTTTAACTAGGTACAATAGCTATTAAATAGTTATTTACTATTTAATAGCTACCTAGTTAAAATAATTACAAAATTACCTGTAAAATAAATTCTAACCTAAGTTACAATTAAACCTAACACTACACTATCAATAAATAAATTAAATCAATTAACTACAAGTACCTACAATTAAATAAACTAAATTACAAAAAAAACCCCACTAAATTACAAAAAATAATAAAAGATTTCAAGAATTTTAAGCTAATTACACCTACTCTAAGCCCCCTAATAAAATAACAAAGCCCCCCAAAATAAAAAAATTCCCTACCCTATTCTAAATTAAAATAGTTAACAGCTCTATTACTTTTCCAGCTCTTAAAAGGGCTTTTTTGCGTGGCATGCCCCAAAGAAATCAGCTCTTTTGCCTGTAAAAAAAAACACAATACCACCCCCCAACATTACAACCCACCACCCACATACCCCTACTCTAACCCAAACCCCCCTTAAATAAACCTAACACTACCCCCCTAAAGATCTCCCTACCTTGAGTAATCTTCACTCAGCCGAGCACCGATGGATCAAAAGAAGACACCCGGAGGGGCAGAAGTCTTCAGCCTATCCGGGCAGAGGAGGACATCCGGACCGGCAGACATCTTCATCCAAGCGGCATCTTCTATCTTCATCCATCCGACAAGGAGCTGCTCCATCTTCAAGACCTCCAGCGCGGAACATCCTCTTCCTACCGAAGACTACCGATGAATGAAGGTTCCTTTAAGTGACGTCATCCAAGATGGCGTCCCTCAAATTCCGATTGGCTGATAGGATTCTATCAGCCAATCGGAATTAAGGTAGGAAAAATCTGATTGGCTGATTGAATCAGCCAATCAGATTCAAGTTCAATCCGATTGGCTGATCCAATCAGCCAATCAGATTGAGCTCACATTCTATTGACTGTTCCGGCAGATTAGGGGTTAATAAATATTATAGGTGTCGGTGTCGGTGATGTTAGGGGCAGCAGATTAGGGGTACATAGGGATAATGTAGGTGGCAGCGGTGTGCGTTCGGCAGATTAGGGGTTAAAATGTTTTATTATAGTGGCGATGTGGGGGGACCTCGGTTTAGGGGTACATAGGTAGTTTATGGGTGTTAGTGTACTTTAGAGCACAGTAGTTAAGAGCTTTGTAAACCGGCATTAGCCCAGAAAGCTCTTAACTACTGACTTTTTTCTGCGCCTGGAGTCTTGTCGGTAGAGGGTCTACTGCTCACTTCAGCCAAGACTCTAAATACCGGCGTTAGGAAGATCCCATTGAAAAGATAGGATACGCAATTGGCGTAAGAGGATCTGCGGTATGGAAAAGACGCGGCTTGGAAGTGAGCGTTAGACCCTTTCCTGGCTGACTCTAAATACCAGCGGGCGGTAAAAAGCAGCGTTAGGATCCTTAACGCTGCTTTTGACGGCTAACGCAGAACTCTAAATCTAGGCATTAATTTTTTTTAGTTTTGTTACAATAAAAGTTATATTTTAATCACCACTCTTCATGCTAACTTATGATATAGCTATTTAGGCTCTCAAAATAAGTGTGCCACATGATACCTCTTCTTCTTAATTTAATATTATTGGCCAAGTTTGGTCTGATAGAGGAATATCCCACGAGCATTACATTATACTTAGGCCATGGACCCAAATGAGGTAGCAAGAGCAGTCTCTCTTCAGGGACAGATGCTGGGAACCCATACCATGCACTTGCAGAATTTGGATTCCAAACTAGAGGCTATAACCACTATGCTCTCCTCACTGGTTGCAGAGAAGAACGCTGCTCCTGTTGTAACACAGCCGGTCCCTGCTGCTAGTGCTGCAGCTTCTTCCCCTGCTTCTAGAAGTATACCCCGGATACCATTATCTGACAAGTATGATGGTACTACCAACAGTAGGGGTTTTCTCAACCAGTGCAGGCAGCACTTTCACAATGATCCTTACACCTTCCAGTCTAATCAGTCAAAGGTCACTTTTATCATTTCTTTACTGAAAGACAAGGCCCTAGCCTGGGTCTCTCCCCTTTTGGAACAGAGCGCTCAACTCCTGAATGATGCTGATGCCTTAATTTCTGCTTTATCTCCTGTGTTTGGGACCTCCGGCCGAACTTCTGCTGCAGAGTACGCTCTCTTTGATCTGAGCCAGAGCAATAGATCTGTGGCACAATACGCCATTGAGTTTTGCACCTTGGCACTTGAGACCAGTTGGGATGGCAGTGTTCTCAAGGCGGCCTTTAGGAGAGGATTGCATGAGTGCATCAAGGACGAGCTTACTTATCGTGATGTTCCTTCTTCCCTGGATTAATTCATAACACTTTGAATCAGTCTAGATTCTCACTTTCAGGAGAGACAAACTGAGAGAGACAGAACTCGTAGAACCCTTCCCTCTCATCCTCCTACTCATCCAGTCTCTAGACTATCCTCTTCCCCTTCAGCACCTCCATTTACCTCTGTAGAGGAACCCATGGATCTCTCCTCCATCAAGCCCACATAATCTGAAAGACAGAGAAAAAAGGAGATTGAGACTGTGTTTTTACACCAACTAAAGAACTGTGATATTCTGCTGGGAAAAGCCAATGCTTAGAGGATAAAACTGGGGTACCTTTAAGTGTGGTCTCTACTAAATCCCCTCACTCCTCTCGGATCATGGTACCTGTGACCCTTACCTTCCTTCAGAATTCTGTCCACACTCAAGCCTTCATTGATTCAGGGGCAGCTGGAAATTTTTTGATCACCGTTTTAGGATACAGGCAGGGTTGCCTCTTCTGCAGAAAAAAACATGTCTCAAAATAACTACTCTGAATGGCACTCCCCTTTGATCAGGGTTTATCCATTTTGAATCAGAACCCCTAAGCCTGACTGTGGGAGTCCTTCATACCAAACAGCTGCAGTTCGATGTCATTCATTCCCCAGCACAGCCTGTCATCTTTGGTCTTCCTTGGCTTCGTATACACAACCCACAATTTGACTGGACTGAAGGACAGTTGGCCTCCTGGGGTACATCCTGCTTCCATTCCTGCCTGGCTAAGGTTACTCCTCTGCACCACATCCCCATAGCCAGTCTACTGACCCCATCAAGTCTTCCCTCATTATGCGCAGATTTTACAGATGTGTTTGAAAAGGTTTTATTTTCCCTTCCTCTTCTCCTGCCAGGGCTGGCTTCCTTTTTTGTCAGTAAGAAGGATAGTGGGCTCAGACCCTGTATCGACTACAGAGCCCTAAACAACATCACTATCAAGAATTGCTATCCTATTCCTCTGATCACTTTATGATTCGCTCCAAAATGCTTGCTACTTCACTAAGTTGGGTCTACGTGGGGCGTACAATCTTATTCGTATATTTCCAAGGCATGAATGACAGACTGCCTTCAACACAAGATCAGGGCATTCCAAATACCTCGTAAATCCTTTTGGGCTGTGTAATGCCCCTGCAGTCTTCCAAGCATTTGTCAACGATTTCTTCCGTGACCTCCTCAATTGCACTGTCATAGTCTATCTGGATGACATCCTTATTTTCTCCTCCACCCTTTAGGAGCATCATGAACATGTGAGACAGGTACTTCTTCACCCTCAGAGACAGTTCTCTGGTAGCCAAACTGGAGAAATAGGAGTTCAACCATGGAGGGTTTTGCCATGGATCCTTCTAAGCTCACCGCAGTTCTGGAATGGCCTCAACCCACCTCATTAAAAGAACTACAGAGATTCTTGGGGTTCTCCAATTATTACCGTACATTTTTAAACAACTTTTCCTAAATAGTTGCTCCACTCACTGAGTTGACTAAAAGGAACAGAGACTGCAAAAATTGGCCTCCAGAAGCCGTGGATGCCTTCTCTCATCTGAAAAAGGCCTTTTGTTGTGCTCCTGTGCTCCGCCATCCTGATCCTGACCTGCAGTTCACTTTAGAGGTTGGGGCCTCCGAGATTGGAGCTGGAGCAGTCTTAACCCAAAGGGATCCTTTAACCTCCAAGTTGCACTCTGCAGCCTTTTTCTCTAAACGCTTTACTCCTGCAGAAAGGAATTACGATGTGGGTTATCATGAACTCCTATCCATTAAGATGGCCCTGACAGAATGGCATAATTGGCTAGAGGGTACCACCAACCCCATTCAGATTCTCACTGACCAAAAGAATCTGATGTACCTAGAGACTGCTCACCGACTCAATCCTCGAAAAGGCCAGGTGCGCTTTATTCTTTTCCCATTTATCTCTCTTATCTTTCTGGGACCAAGATCCAAAAAGGCTGACGCCATTTCCCGTCAGTTTCCGCAGTCTAGTGATTCCTCTAAAGCTCTTATCGAACACATTATACCCCCCTCCTGTGTAGTTGCTCAACTTAACACCTCTCTTCTTCAAAGACTGTAATGTGCCCAGTCTAGGAAGCCTCCTGAAGCCCCTGTGGCTCCCGATTTCTTCTTTGTACCTCTGAACCTACACACCCCTGTGCTATCCTGGGCTCATGATAGCAAACTTTCAGGACATCCTAGTCTGACAAGAACTTTTAAGCTTCTTTCGCAACATGTATGGTGGCCTACCATGAAGTCTGATACTCAGGATCATGTGAAAGCCTGCATGACTTGTACTGCCAATAAGACTCCCTGATACTTGTCTCCTGGCTTACTCCAACCGTTGTCCATTCCCAAACAACCTTGGACACACATAACAATGGATTTCATTGTGGACCTCCCTCCTTCTGACCATCATACAGTTATCTGGGCTGTGGTGGATCGATTTTCCAGACTGGCTAATTTTGTACTCTTAAAGAAACTACCATCTGCCCAAGAATTATCGTCTCTTTTATCCATTACATGTGGTACGACTGCATGGCATTCCCGTGAATATTGTTTCCGACAGAGGTCCACAATTCATCTCTACTTTTTGGAAAGCTTTTTGCAGATTTATTGGAACCACTTTTTCCTTGTCTCCTGGCTATAATCCCCAGACTAATGGGCTGAAAGAGAGAGTGAATCAACATCTCAAAGCCTATCTCAAAACTTTTGTTAATTCTCTTCATACCAACTTGTCTGAATTGTTGCCCCTAGCTGAGATGGCAAAGAACACTCTTTGGCACTCTTCTTAACTATGTTCTCTATTTCGAGCCGCAGCAGGCTACCAACCTCGTGCCTTACCTCTTTCTGCTCAGTCCACAGGGGTTCCTGCTGCAGACCGACATGTTACTAACCTCACTACTCTTTGGCAAGGTATTCACTCTCAGTTACGTTCATCTGTCTCCAGATACAAGACTTCTGCTGATCATCATAGAGCTTCTGTTCGTGCCTTTTTTGGTAGGTGAACGTGTCTGATCTCTACTTGACATATTCATCTACGTCAACCCAGTCACAAATTAGGGCCTAGGTATATCGACCCTTACAAAGTCCTTAAAAGACTGTCTCCTGTTTCCTACAAAGTGGCCTTGCCCAGAACTCTGCGCATACACCCAGTGTTTAACATCTCACTACTGAAGCTCTCCTCCTCCGCTCTTGATTTATGGTTACCCTAAATATGAGGTGGCTAAGATCCTAGACTCCAGATACAGGCACAGGCAACTACAGTACCTCGTGCATTGGAAGGGTTACTCTGTGGCAGATCGCTTCTGGCTCCTGTCCGTGATGTGCATGCTCCATCTTTGGTCTCTAGATTCCATGCTGCTCATCCTTTAAAGCCGGCTCTGGTTCCCGGAGAGAACCCTTGAGTGGGGGGGCTATGTCATGCCGCTGCACTGTTGTGCTGTTCCTGCCACCACAGCCTCTGTCCGTTGCCATGGACGCTGCAGTGGCTTTAGGCACCAGCGATGATGTCATCATCCGCACGCCCCTCTCCTGATGTTGGTTCCGGATCCCTCCTGTGGCATGAATCCTGCCCTATGTAAGTACCTCAGTTGCTCTCACCTGTGCCCAAGTATAGTTGTTTCTGTGTGTGCTCCTGGGTGCTGTGTTACTTACTATTACTGAACTTCCTTATCGTTACTGAACTCTGCTTGCTTAACCCCTAAAGTGCTGGATTGCTATATCATTACTGAATTCTGCTTGTCTTACCACTCTACTTGCGTAACCCCTTAAGTGCTGGATTGTTATTACGTTACTGAACTCTGTTTTTACACATGGATGAGGCCCTTGAAACAATTACTAGTAAAGGTATTAAATATATAGCTAAAAGATCTTCCTCACTAGGAGACATTACTAGAAGGGACCTTTCTGAAAAATTGAAACCTATACCAAACTGGCTAAATCCAATAAATGTTTTTCCAAATGTGGACACACCGCCTGCAAGAGTTGTACATATACCCAAAGGAACAAATCCTTTAAGTCAACTGTTACAGGTTAATCATATGACATAAGGAGTAGAATTGATTGTACTACTCAATATGTCATATTGGTTTACATGTCAATGTTGTTCTCTACAATACATTGGGACTACTAGACCCCTAAAAGAGAGAATACAACAACATCTTCTATCATTAGCTGAAAAAGAGGCAAAAACACCTGTAGCAAAGCATTTTAGACATCATGGCAAGGGGACAAAATACTTTTCTTTTGTAGATATTGAGAGTATACCCAAATCATTTAGGGATGGTAACAGACTCTATTTCCTATTAAAGAGAGAGGTAGTTTGGATTATTGAACTTAACACTAGGGCACCCAATGGAATAAATAAAAGACTAGATGTAGACCTATTCATCAGATAATAGTATTTACTCTTTCAATTTATCGTAGCCCCCTTCCTATATAAGATATGCTTCCAGCTTCTATATATAGTCAATGATTTATTAAGATCCTATTGAGCTGGTCTATTACATTGATCTCCTAGACCTCATTATTAATGTATTTATGTGTATTTCCACTATTATATACTATTAGACAGCATGATAAATTGCCATACACTATGGTGGAATTTCACATACATATATTGAATGAATCACCAATTGATACATACACCTTCTTTATATGTATTTTTCCTATGTTGCTTATTATGTATTTTTGATTAGTTTTTTTTATTGTGCTCTATGTAATCTATATATTTATGTTCTGCATCATGTTTTAGATTCATGTGTTCTTTAGTTCTCTGATTATTCTTAATTTTTTATTTACTTTGCTTATTGGATATAACTTGTAAAAAGAAGCTGCTATTTCATCTTTTATTCTTTATAATTACTTATGTTATTTCATACAATGTTTGGCAACTATATGAGCGCATAAGGAGAATGACCTAAATATACATACATTAGCCATTTATGCTCTTTTCATTCCTACATGTGAATATGTATGAGACAGGTAGTGCTCCTATATAAGAACCTTTACTTGTATATATATATTTGTTTGTAATTTATGTATAATTTTACATGTACGAATTGAATGTAATATACACATATTTATGAATCACTTATGGACCACTAACCGTTTGGTTCATTACCCCCCTTTTTTCACCCACTAGCATATACTGGCAGATCAAATAGATTTAAATATGCTGACAAGCCGTTTAAGGGTTAATAAGCTAAAAAGTAGGAGTGAATGCACCGGTTCTAGTTCTGATTGGTCCACTCAGCCTTTAAATTGTTACACGTTACCTGGAATTAATGATGATGACTGTGGTTGAATAAACTTTTCACTGGGATTTTACTGTACTTCTTGTTGTCCGGTAGCAGTTTCTTTCTTCTTGTTCCTGTATCTATATATAGAGAGCAATAGATATATATGTGTACACATTGGAGTCCTTTCCAATCAAATACCTGAAAATAATATCAATCATTTTTTTTTTTTTTTTTTATTATGTTTTTATTGAGGGTACAGAAATATACAAGTATGAAAAAGCATGGTACCGAAAATGTTACAAATATTTCTGACATATTAAAGAGCATGCAATGTACTTGGTAAAATAAACATCCCCTCCATTTTCCCATCTGTTTAACAGTTTGGACCACTCTTGGATCCTATATATTGAAACGATAGGCTGCAGGGGTTTTATAGAAATAACAAATAAACAAAGAAAAATTGCTTAAAAACCCCCCAATGAAATTGTATGAATTATCTTAGTTAAGAGAAATCTCCATAAGATTGGGGTGATGTAAGGAAAAAGAAAATGTATGCTTACCTGATAAATGTATTTCTTTTTTGACATGATGAGTCCATGGATCATCTTAATTACTAATGGGATATTCATCTCCTGGTCAGCATGAGGTGGCAAAGAGCACCACAGCAGAGCAGTTAAATAGCTCCTCCCTTCCCTCCCACTCCAGTCATTCGACCGAAGTTAAGGAAAGAAAGAAAAAGCCTAGGTGCAGAGGTGTCTGACGTTTATAAAAATAGAGAACCTGTCTTACAAGAACAGGGCAGTCCGTGGACTCATCGTGTCAAAAAAGAAATACATTTATCAGGTAAGCATACATTTTCTTTTCTTTTTTAAGACACGATGAGTCCACGGAACATCTTAATTACAAATGGGATCCAATACCCAAGCTAGAGTACACAGATGATACGGGAGGGACAAGACAGGGAACCTAAACGGAAGGCACCACTGCTTGAAGAACCTTTCTCCCAAAGCGGCCTCAGCCGAGGCAAAAGTGTCAAATTTGTAGAATTTTTGTAGAATTTTTAAAAAGTGTGCAGAGAGGACCAAGTTGCAGCCTTGCAAATCTGTTCCACAGAAGCTTCATTTTTGAAAGCCCATGAGGAAGCAACAGCCGTAACTCTCTAAGGAGGCTGCTGTCCAGCAGTCTCATAAGCAAAACGTAGGATACTCTTCAGCCAAAGAGAAAGAGAAGTTGCTGTAGCTTTCAGTCCCTTACATTTTCCTGAAAAATGACAAACAAAGAAGACGACTAACGAAAGTCCTTAGTCGCCTGCAAGTAAAACTTTAAAGCATGGACCACATCCAAATTGTGTAGAAGACATTCCTTCTGAGAAGAAGGAATAGGACAAAAAGAAGGATCAACAATTTCCTGATTAATGTTCCTTTTAGAAACAACCTTAGGAAGAAATCCAAACTTAGTACGTAAAACTACCTTGTCTGAATGGAAAATAAGGTAAGGAGACTAGTACTGTAACGCCGAGAGCTCTGATACTCTACGAGCAGAAGAAATAGAAACAAGAAATAAAACCTTCCAAGATAACAACTGGTTTGAACACAGGCCTGATCCCAACTAAGGCCTGACAAAAAGATTGAACATCTGGGACATTCGTCAGACATTTGTGTAACAAAATAGATAAGGCCGAGATCTGAAGCTTTAAGGAACTCATCGATAAACCTTTCTCCAAACCTTCTTGGAGAAAAGACAAAATTCTTGGAATCCTAACTTTACTCCATGAGTAACCCTTAGATTCACACCAATAGAAATATTTACACCAAATCTTATGGTAAATACTTCTAGTAACAGGTTTACGAGCCTGAATCATGGTCTCTATGACTGAATCAGAAAACCCCCGCTTGAATAAAATTTGGCGTTCAATCTCCAAGCAGTCATCTTCAGAGAAACTAGATTTGGGTGAAGGAAGGGTCCCTGTATTAGAAGGTCCTTCCTCAACAGAAGTCTCCAAGGTGGCAGAGATGCCATCTCCAACTGATCCGCATACCAAATCCTGCGTGGCCAGGCTGGAGCTATGAGAATCACCGATGCCCTCTCCTCTTTGATTCGAGCAATAACCTGAGGAAGAAGAGCAAATGGAGGAAAAAGGTATGCTAGATTGAAGGTCCAGGGGACCGCCAGAGCATCTATCAGCTCCGCCTGGGGGTCCCTGGACCTCGACCCATATCTCGGGAGCTTGGCATTCTGTTGGGATGCCATGAGATACAATTCCGGCTGACCCCACTTGAGAATTAGATCGGAAAACACTTCTGGATGGAAAAGTCTGCCTGCTCAGGAAATCTGCCTCCCAGTTGTCCAGCCCTGGGATGTGGATCACCGATAGGTAACAAGAGTGGTCTTCCTCCCACTGAATTATTTTGGTTACTTCTGTCATCACTAAGGAACTCCTTGTTCCTCCCTGATGATTGATGTAAGCCACTGAAGTTATATTGTCCGACTGGAACCTGATAAACCGGTGTGAGGGGCCAGGCCAGAAGGGCATTGAACATTGCCCTCAGTTCTACAATATTTATAGGAAGAACAGACTCTGACTGAGTCCAAACTCCATGAACCTTGAGAGAGCCCCAGACAGCTCCCCACCCCAGAAGACTGGCGTCTGTTGTCATGACCACCCAGGATGGTCTGCGAAAACAGGTTCCCTGGAAGAGATGATCCAGAGACAACCACCATTGAAGAGAGCTTCTTGTCTCCTGCTCCAGAGTTATTCAAGGAGACAAAACCACATAATCTCCATTCCATTGACTGAGCATGTTTAACTGCAGAGGTCTGAGATGGAACCGAGCAAACGGGGTGATGTCCATTGCCGCCACCATCAGCCCGATTTACTCTATGCACTGAGCCACTGACAGCCGAGGAGTGGACTGAAGGACTAGACAAGTATCGATAATCTTTGATTTCCTGACTTCTGTCAGAAAAATCTTCATAGACAATCAGTCTATTATGATTCCCAAGAAGGTGACTCCTGTATCTGGAACTAGGGAACTCTTTTTCACATTTACCTTCCACCCGTGAGTTCTCAGAAAAGATAACACTATGTCGGTGTGGGATCTTGCTTGTTGAAAAGATGGCGCTTGGACTAAAATGTCGTCCAGATAAGGCACCACTTCAATGCCCCTTGACAGAAGAACCACCAACAGAGACCCCAGAACCTTTGTGAAAATTCTGGGAGCAGTGGCCATGCTGAAAGGAAGCGCCATGAACTGGAAGTGTTTGCCCTGGAAGGCAAACCTAAGGAACTTGTGATGATCCCTGTGAATAGGGACATGAAGATATGCATCCTTTAAATCCACCATTGTCATAAACTGACCCTCCTGAATTAAAGGAACAATGGAATGAATAGTTTCCATCCTGAATGAAGGAACTCTGAGAAATTTGTTTAGACTTTTGAGGTCTAAAATTGGTCTGAAGGTTCCCTCCTTTTTGGGAACCACAAACAGATTGGAATAAAACCCCTGACCCTGTTCCAGAACTGGAATGAGAACAATAACTCCCAGGGCAGAGAGGTCTTCTACACAATGTAAGAACGCCTCTCTTTTTGTCTGGTCTACAGATAATCTTGAAAGAAGAACCCACCTGCCCCTGGGAGGAAAACTTTTTAACTCCATTTTGTATCCCTGATACACTATTTCTATTGCCCAGGGATCCTGAACGTCCCAAACCCAAGCCTGAATGAAGAAGGAAAGTCTGCCCCCTACCAGATCTGGTCCCGGATCGGGGGCATTCCCTTCATGCTAATTTGGATTCAGTAGCTGGCTTCTTGGATTGTTTACCCTTATTCCAGAACTGGAACGGGAACAATCACTACCAGGGCGGAGAGGTCTTCTACACAATGTAAGAACGCCTCTCTTTTTGTCTGGTCTACAGATAATCTTGAAAGAAGAAACCTGCCTCTGGGAGGAAAACTTTTGAACTCCATTTTTTATCCCTGAGACACTATTTCTATTGCCCAGGGATCCTGAACGTCCCGATCCCAAGCCTGAATGAAGAAGGAAAGTCTGTCCCGTACCAGATCTGGTCCCAAATCGGGGGCATGCCATTCATGCTGATTTGGATTCAGTAGCCGGCTTCTTGGATTGTTTACCCTTATTCCAAGACTGGTTGGGTCTCCATGTAGGCTTAGATTGTTCCTGCTTAGAGGAGGAAGAGAAAGAATTTCCCTTGAAATTTCAAAAGGAACGAAAATTACTCTGTCGCCTTTTTTGTTTGTTTCTCTTATCCTGAGGTAGGAGATGACCCTTACCTCCCGTGATATCAGAGATAATTTCCGTGAATCCAGGTCAAAACAAGGACTTCCCCTTGTAAGGAATCACTAGAAGCTTAGACTTAGATGATACATCCGCAGACCAAGGTTTTAACCATAAGGCTCTGCGTGCCAGAATAGAAAACCCCAAAATTTTAGCTCCCAATTTAATAATTTGAAGGGAAGAGTCCGTAATAAAAGCATTAGCTAGCTTCAAAGCTTCTATACTGTCTTGGATTTCTTCCAAAGAAGTCTTAGTACTGATAGACTCAGATATAGCATCAAACCAACATGCTGCCGCACCAGTGATGGTAGCAATGCACGCAGCTGGCTGCCATTGCAAACCCTGATGAACATAAATCTTTATGTAAACCCTCTATTTTTTGTCCATAGGATCTTTGAAAGCACAACTATCCTCTATGGGAATAGTAGTTCTCTTGGCTAAGGTGGAAACTGCCCCTTCCACTTTAGGAACTGTTTGCCAAGCCTCCTTTAAGGAGTCAGCTATGGGAAACATCTTCTTAAAAATAGGAGAGGGGGAGAAGGGTATGCCAGGTCTCTCCCATTCCTTAGTAATGATCTCCAAAGCTCGTTTTGGTACACAAAATACGTCTGAATAAGAAGGAACTTCGAAATATCTGTCCAATTTACTAGACTTCATAGGGGCAACCACTACCGTGGAGTCAAAGTCGTCCAAAGTAATCAAAACCTCCCTGAGTAACAGGTGGAGGTGTTCAAGTTTAAACCTAAAAGACACCACCTCCGAATCCATCAGAGGCAATGAGCTTTCAGAATCTGAAATTTCACCTTTAGATATAACCACATTGCCCTCTTCCTCAGTTCCTTGAGAGAGTAACTCCGATATTGCCACAACTGCATCAGAAACTTCACTTACTGAATGTCTGATTTTCCTCTTACGTTTCCCCTGCAATATTGGGAAAGCAGACAATGCATCAGAAATAGAGGAAGACATGACAGCAACTATGTCTTTTAAGGTAACTCCAGCGGGCGCTAGAGCAGAAGTACAGGACACTGCTTGAGCAGGCGGTAATATTTGGGACATTTGGGGAGAAAGCTGCATCATACCCTGAATCTCATCATTAGACTCTTGGACAACATCCGCTTGAGAAAGGATTTGCACAGGAAAAATCTTTTCCCTATAACTTAAAGTCCTCTCAATACGTAAGGGACAAAAAGGGATTGGTGGTTCCACATTTGTATCCAAACCCAAGGAGCAAGTAACACTTTGCAAGTCTCCTAGTTCCATACTGAATGCCAATAATATAAATGTGAAATAAATACTTACATTTTGACAAAAAAAAGTTTAAATGTAAAAAAACGTTACTGTCACTTTAAATTTAAAAGTGTAACTGTTTTACTGCGTGTGAGAAAAAAAACTTAAATCACTAATAGATAAGTAATAATGACACCCCTACACCTCAGAAGTTCTGCTGAGGTCAAACTTTCTCTGTGAAAAGGAATCACAAAACAAAGACGCCTCATTGTGTGATACAGTTGGAGCCAGATGGAATAATATGTCAGCCAAATCAATACTCACATATATGGCAGCACTCAATTGTTCTAGTAGAGGCAGAAAGGGAACTCTCAGTATCCCAGCTCACTGCAACAACAGGGTAGCTGGTCTCTCCAATGTCCTAAATGGACCAAATGAGCTCAGACTCTCAACAGTAGGTTAAAAGACCACAATTTAATGGTATATTTAAAATCACAGTATCAAACATAAGACACTAAAAAGTAAAACAATAAGCAACGCGTTTCTCAGACCTCTGTTCATAATGATAGTGTAGTGTTAGGTTTAATTGTAACTTAGGTTAGGATTTATTTTACAGGTAATTTTCTATTTCTTTTAGCTAGGTAGTTATTAAATAGTTAATAACTATTTAATAACTATTCTAACTAGCTAAAATAAATACAAAGTTACCTGTAAAATAAATATAAATCCTAAAATAGCTACAATGTAATTATTAATTACATTGTAGCTATCTTAGGGTTTATTTTACAGGTAAGTATTTAGTTTTAAATACGAAAAATTTATTAAAGTATAGTGTAGTGTTAGGTGTAATTGTAACTTAGGTTAGTTTTTATTTTACAGGTAAATTTCTCTTTATTTTAGCTAGGTAAGCTATTAAATAGTTAATAACTATTTAATAGCTATTGTACCTAGTTAAAATAAATTGAAAATTACCTATAAAATAAAAATAAATCATAAGATAGCTACAATATAATTATTATTTATATTGTAGGTATATTAGAGTAGCTTGCGGTGGGCTCCGGGAGCGGCGGTTTAGGGGTTAATATGTATAAAGCTTGCGGTGGGCTCCGGGAGCGGCGGTTTAGGGGTTAACATATTTATTATAGTGGCGGTGGGCTCCGGGAGTGGCGGTTTAGGGGGTAATACATTTATTTAGTTGAGGCGGTGTAGGGGGGGGGCAGATTAGGGATGTTTAGACTCGGGGTACATGTTAGGGTGTTAGGTGCAGACATTTCCCATAGGAATCAATGGGATGTCTGGCAGCAGCGAACTTGTACTTTCGCTATGGTCAGACTCCCATTGATTCCTATGGGATCTGCCGCCTCCAGGGCAGCGGATTGAAAACCAGGTACGCTGGGCCGGAAAAGTGCAGAGCGTACCTGCTAGTCATTGATAACTAGCAAAAGTAGTCAGATTGTGCCGCACTTGTGTGCAGAACATCTGGAGTGACGTAAGAATCGATCTGTGTCGGACTGAGTCCGGCGGATCGAAGTTTACGTCACAAAATTCTACTTTTGCCGGGACTCTAGCCTTTGATAACTAAGGCGAATCAGCCTCGCCACAAATACGCTGCGGAATTCCAGCGTATTTGAGGTTGACGGCTTGATAACTACCCCCAATGAATTAAGAAATCTTTATTTATTTATTTAGGTCCTCATTATATATTTCGATCATATAAACGTATATAGCTATACAAGGAAGCATGTCCGGATATATGCGGGAGGGATGGTTTCTTTTTATTTATTTATTTATTTATGTATGTTCTCAATCCATTCATAATTCAAAGACAGCTATATATAGACTATAGATCTCATAATGATGCCAAAGTAGTACCTTATTTTTAGCTTCCTTCCTGGTGCAATATAAACTATCGTTCTGATGGCGATTTAGTTTATGCCGGAGGTTACATCCGTATACATCACTGGTGTCTACGTCACAATGGACCTATGAGGGCTAGAGTTGTCAAATGACTGAGACCTCACATGGTGGCTACAGAGACGCTATTGCCCTAAACTGTTTCTGGGTAGAGCCAACGTGTGTGTGCAATGTAAGATCGCAATACCCTAATTAATAATGATACTACCTATAATGTGCTATTAGTGAGGGGAAACTAATATAGTGAACTACAATTAATAGGAAAATATTATGAAGGGATCTTAACTGTGTCCCCATCGATAAATACATATATAAAATATGTGAAATAGGAAAAATTATATAAAGGGAGTTATTTTATAAGGACATAAAATAAGCCTATTTACTGATATAATGGTGAAAAGATATACATTTATACTTGATCTAAAAGTTTAATTTAATACAAATAAACATATATAATAATGGAGTTAATAAATATAATAGTGAATGATTATTTGATTTTAATAGGGAACAAAATATAGTGAATACTAAACTAATGTGTGATAACAATAATCTGTATGAGTGGGAATAAATATTCTACCTAATTGCTAATCTCGTTCTATAATCTATAACAATGATATAATATATATAAAAAAAATAGATAAAAACTAAATAATAAGATATGTGAACTACCTAAAGTGATGTCCCCCACCCCTAGCTATAGCTCTCATATGTTCAATAACCTCTACTATGGATGTTGTATGCAAAATAATGATAACATGATAAAGCCCAATGAGATGTACATTGACAATTCTACAAAAAAATGAACACAAACATAAAATAAATATTCAGAAAGCAGACATATCTATGTTCTCATTTAGTCCTGCTGGAAAAAGGGTGCCACATTTGTAAATCCAGTAGGTTTCCCTCTGGCACAGGTTTTTAAACCTATTGGTGCTTTGCTTATAATGAATCTTTTCCAATGGAGTTATCCAAAATTGACAGTTAGAGCCAGGGTGACATTGAGCATGATGTCTGGATACACTATGTTTAAGTCTACCCTTGTCTATATTCCTAAAGTGTTCACCCCATCTGCTTCTAACTTTTCTAATAGTTTTGCCCAAATATTGTACCCCACATATGCAGGTAAGTAGGTGTATTACATAATTGGAACTGCAATCCAATCTATCTTTAAGTTGGTATGTATATCCTGAAGTAGAAGAAGTGACACTTGTGACCCCATGTGTGACATATTTACACATATTACATCTTTTTATTCTACATCTAAAATATCCTTTTTGTTGATATCTATTAATAACAGAGCCACCTATTTTAGACGTTCTTTTAGACATTATAATTTTTCTAGGGGTTACTTTTTGCTTGATTGTGGGGGCTCTCCTAAACGTAATATTAGGTGAATCATCCAATATTCCTTTAAGAATCTGATCTTTTTTGAGGAGATACCAATGTTTATTGGCTTTTTGATTAGAGTTATAGTTAGTAATACATGATGTAGTCTTCTTTTTATTACTATTATTATTACTATTCAACCCCTTTTTGGGTGTAGGATTAAGAATATCCTCTCTTTCTAGTTGTCTGGCTCTCAGATACCCCTCTTCTATAAGCATCAAAGGATAACCCTTTTCAATAAATCTATTCTTCAGAATAATGGACTGCTCATCATATGTATCTAATAGAGTGCAATTGCGTCTAATGCGCCTAAATTGGCTAAATGGTATGTTCCTCTTCCAACTTCCCAAGTGGTTACTTTGGTAGTCCAAAAAATTATTACTGTCCACTGTTTTAAAAAAGGTTTTGGATTGGACCTTATTGTTTCCATCCCAAGTGAGAACTATATCTAAGTATTCACATGCACGTTGGCTCTACCCAGAAACAGTTTAGGGCTATAGCGTCACTTTAGCCACCACGTGAGTTCTCAGTCATTTGACAACTCTAGCCCTGATAGGTCCATTGTGATGTAGAAACCAGTGATGTATACGGATGTAACCTCCAGCATAAGCTAAATTGCCATCAGAACAATAGTTTATATTGCACCAGGAAGGAAGCTAAAAATAAGGTACTACTTTGACATCATTACGAGATCTACTGTCTATATATAGCTGTCTTTGAATTATGAATGGATTGAGAACATACATAAATAAATAAAAAGAAACCATCCCTCCCGCATATATCCGGACATGCTTCCTTGTATAGCTATATACATTTATATGATCGAAATATATAATGAGGACCTAAATAAATAAATAAAGATTTCTTCATTCTATAAGTCTAGTTGCACTGAGCACGTTACATAAAGCAACATTAAGAATGGGTATCTTTTAAAGATTATTAGTTTGAACGTAATAAACATCAACTAGTGTCCATACTAATGAATACATCTATTAGGAATTAATTCACTAGTTTTAGTTACTCCTCTCTTTGGGATACAATTAGATTCTATTTAGTAATACAATCTATAGTGCTAACATGATATTCACAATGAGATATATTATGGTTATATTTTATATTTTATTTTTTCATCAATTTTTATCCAATTTTTTTATTTTAATTCTTTCTGTAGTAAGCGTGTTGTTAAATGTTTTCTCAATAATGGTTTTACCAATATAGGATATTAGAGGTACCTTTACCAATAGTTCTCTAGCACCTGTGTTTTCAATTTGATCAATTATGTGTATACACACCTGAATATGCTTGTCAGTGTATAGAAGATAGGGATTGGTTATCTGTTGTATTTAAGCCAGTACTCTCAGTTTATGAACAGAAGCCTGAGGAAACAGACAGAGGTCTGAGAAACGCGTTGTTTATTGTTCTACTTTTTAGTGTCTTATGTTTGACACTTTGATTTTAAATATACCATTAAATTGTGGTCTTTTAACCTACTGTTGAGAGTCTGAGCTTATTTTGTCCATTTAGGACATTGGAGAGACCAGCTACCCTGTTGTTGCAGTGAGCTGGGACACTGAGAGTTCCCAGTCTGCCTCTACTAGCACAATTGAGTGCTGCCATATATGTGAGTATTGATTTGGCTGACATATTATTCCATCTTGCTCCATCTGTATCACACAAGAAGGCTCCTTTGTTTTGTGATTCCTGTTCACAGAGAAAGTTTGCATCCAGATCATACATTTGGACAAAGAGCTGACTCCAGAATCCAGGTGTGATCTCTACATCATTTGCATTCTCTAGGAAGATCACCCCATATCAAAGGGACTGTGCATCTTTGGGATGACCCTGAGGATTGTGTCCTATACAGATAAGAACTTATAGGACTGTGCTATTATTGTATTTGTTTTTATTTTTATCATTACTATTATTATTATTATTTTTATTATTATTACTATTATTATTATTATTATTATTATTTGTACCATCTTTTGTGTATACACACATTTAACTTTGGGTATTGTACATTTTTTATTGTGTTTATAATTATTGATTTGCCCATATATATTTTATCGATTTGTTCATACATTTATTATTATTTTTTATGCGCCCCCTAGAGTTACCAACTAGTTTTGGGTAATAGGTGTTTCTTGAGCTCTGCTGAGGTACCTACCTGACTGCAAGACCAGAGACTCTCTCTCCCTCCTGGTAAGCAATCCGGATTCGATAGGGGAACAATTCAGCAACCCTCCGCACCTAGAAGCGCCTGCACTTGACAGAAAACATACATATCTAGGCAGGGGAAATGACCCGGTCTGTCTCCTGACTTTACACTGCCCACAGGAAGAGATGCAGAGAAAAGGCGCGCAATACAAACGATCCGCCCATCGTGGGCGTGGCCAAATGCAACAACACTCACACGGACGTTATTTCTTAATAAAATAAACGCCATAACAAAGAACCACCACCTAAAGCTTATCTCCCAGCCCTAGTGCCTATAACACGCTGTCCTTTATTCTCAGACTCTGAGAGCTTTCTTGTCCCTTAATAAACTGCCTAACATTGTAAGCCCTTTATGCAATAAATAGAAATAAAGAAAATTAAAGTGCTCCTTTTCCTCTAAGTGTCCCAGGAAAAATAATAAAGCACTTACCTCAAATGTCTGCCTGACAGCAAAGGCAGTTCACCAGGTTTGAGGGGTCCTATCCCCCACATGGACCTGTGAAGAAAATGAAATTCCTGACTAAATATTCCTCAGGTTTTCAGGATTAGGGCAGCAATAATATATGGGAGGCACAGTGAGAATTATGTCCCACAAGTTCCCATTGCTTTAAAGTCACCAAAGCTCTACTGAAGAGACTGATATGGACTACGGCTACACCCCAGAACAAAGCAGCACAATCTTGCACTACTTTAAAAATAATAAACTCTTGATTGAAGAATCTTATCTAACACCTCACTTTACCACTTCCTATCACTAACGTAGGCAAAGAGAATGACTGGAGTGGGAGGGAAGGGAGGAGCTATTTAACAGCTCTGCTGTGGTGCTCTCTGCCGCCTCCTGATGACCAGGAGGTGAATATTCCATTAGTAATTAAGATGATTCATGGACTCATTGTGTCTTAAAAAAGAAAGGGTTACTTGCAGACCGCATATTATCATACAATAGCAATCATTTTTAATCAATATTAATATTTTATAATGTGTTTTAGTGTGTATACACTGTACATATTTTACATTCCAATGTTCTTCACATAGTGAAAAATTTTCTATGTATTTTTAAATATACACACACATATATATATATATATATATATATATTTATAAAAAAATTACATTTCCTTCTATGTTAAGAACATTGGAATGTAAAATATTCATAACTACCTTCTGTTTAGTGCAGTTGGTCTAATGCATGTAGTATGAGTTTGCGAGCGATACATTTTAGTTTTTTTTTCAGCTTGAAGTCTAGAAGAGAAGTTGGTAACGTGGTAACGATATCTGATGTTCTGAAGTCAGCGAGCATAGTCTTTTGCTTGCGCGCACACAATTTACTTTCAACTTGTAATATGTGCGCTAAACCCAACATCTTCAAATGTACTTCTTCCAGTGTTTGCGTGTGAGCCAAAGGGCAAAAAAGTGCACCACTTGTAATCTAGCCCATAGTAAGGTAAAAAATAAAATAAAGAATCATTGTTTGAAAAAAAGGTTTCCTTCTTCCTCCTTCACTTTTTCTATACAATCATTATATTATTTGTCCTAGCTTTATTGATAGATTTATCAGTCTCATATTTGCACCATGAACATTTTAACTAATATTTGATTTCAGGGTTTAACTTTCATGTGTATGGATTTTTATGACTGTGCTAAATTAATGTTTATAAAAAATGTAAAAAGTAGTTAGTGGATTTTTGATTTTTGTTTTCTGTTCTTTTGTATTGTTTTTAAATAAAATACAAAAGCAAGAAATGCAATTGGTACTATGTAAACAGTCATTATCTCTTAAATATAATGATGTAACAAATCATATGTTATATGCCTAGGGTAGGTACCAACTAAGAAAACAACAATAAAAGTCTTTAAATTTCTCAATATGTTATATCCCTTCCAAATTTACATAATGCCACCCTTGGACCTCAACCACATGAAACATAATTAACCCATTAACTGCAGAGCAATTTCCATCCCTGTGCAGAGATATTTTGTAGTGTTTAGATGCTTCTCATATTTTTCAGTGATAAACACATATCATATATTGTTCTTTCAGCAGGTACAGCAGATTCAAATTATACCATTATTTTATGTATTTTTCATGGCATGTAAGAACTCAATAACAAATTGTGTGGAAGAAAACATAATTTATGCTTACCTGATAAATTAATTTCTTTCATGTGGTGAGAGTCCATGATTCATTGCTCATGGGAAGTACTCCTCTCTACCACTAGGAGGAGGCAAAGATTTGGAAACTCCTCCAACCTCACGAATACCTAAGTTTAACGTATGGCTAAGCAAAGTGAGACAAGAACAAGCAGTAAAAGGAGCTGCAGAAAAAAAGATGTGTTATAGAACAAAATCAACATCCAATTAAGCCTTGTGAATGAAACGTTTCTACCAAGAGGCCAAAGAAACAACAGAAACTTGCTGACCTTTCCTAGAACCAGAAAAATAAATGAACATACTAGAAGTTTGTCTAAAGTCCTTAGTAGCATCAATTGCAATGCCCTACCAAAGTCCAAAATATGCAAATATCTTTCTGAAGCATTCTTGGTATTAGGACACAACGATGGAACAACAATCTCTCTGCTAAAGTTGTCTGAAGAAATTAGCCAAAAGTCATAAGAGGTCTGTAAAACTGCCTTACCCTGATTAGAAATCAAATGAGGATCACAAGAAAGAGCAGATGACTCTTCTAGCAGAAGAGATAGCCAAAAGAAATAACCCCTTATGCATAGGTTCAAAAGGAGGAGCCTGCAAAAACCTTAGCACCTAAAAATTGGATTTATTACATTTTTAATATGAACCAAAGCCTGAACAAAACCATGAATATCAGGAAGATTAGCAATATTCATGTGGAACAAAACTGAGAGAGCAGAAATCTGCCTCTTCAGTGAACTAGCAGATATGCCCTAATCCAGACTATTCTTTAAGAACTGCAAAATCCTAGACATTCTGAAAGAATGCCAAGAAAAAAAATGATTCACACACCAAAAAATAAAGGCCTTCCAAACCTTATGATAGATTATCATAGTCAAAGGCTTACAAGTTTGAATCAAGGTTTAAATCACAAAATCAGAGAAACCCCTATGTCTAAGGCCTGAGACCGACAACAAAACAGGCAGTGCTCAGACTGCCACTCTCACCAAACGGAAAATGTTGCAAAGTCAAATCAGCCACCTTCACGCTGACTCCAATCCAGAAAGAACATGCTCCGAACTCAAATGGTCTCCTGCTGATGACGTCATCCTCCGGTGCCACTCCTGGGCACTCCATCAAACGCCCTCCAGCAATACACCCAACAACAAAGGGAAGGCACCCAGTCTTTAACAATCACAGGACACTTGCATCCAATAAAAGCACATGTGTTTATTAGGCAACAAACAATAGAATACACATCACATCACAACATGGTCAGTCAGGTAAGGTGAGACATGTTTCGTATAGAAAATACTGTGCTTTTTTAATGACCACATACAACCAAGTGACTAAACAGCTCACATATATACACCTGTATAACTCCTCCCTAAAATTGTCCACCAATCATGATAACATAATATGAATTGGAAGTAAACTCACCTAAAGTGAAAAACTAAGATGAGCAGCATATGCAATAAATGGAAGAGAGGCATAAAAAACACTATACAAACTTATGCTTGGTAATAAAGATATGATTTCTCTATTGACAACATAATATATACAACATATAAAATATAAGATATATATATATATATATATATATATATATATATAATTTCTATGGCATGGCCTAGTACTCACAGTAACCTTTGAACCACCGGGGAGCACATCAAACGATCAAACATACTTCGAAGATCCAATGTGCTTGCAAAAAGGAAGGCACTCACCGGGTTTAACAAGGAAAACAGCTTTTTTATAACATGTTATAAGGAATAAAAAGCTGTTTTCCTTGTTAAACCCGGTGAGTGCCTTCCTTTTTGCAAGTATGTATATATATATATATATATATATATATATATATATATATATAAAATCTGATTGAAGAATTTATTCTATCAGCAGCAACATATCAACAATAAGTATAGCAAATAACAAAACAATGGGATCTAATATACAACATACATGATCATAATATATATTATATTAATTTCTATTTAACAAATAGTTTGATATCCCATTCAGAATTAAAACCTCTTGGCACAACAGTGTCCAATTGGAAAATCCAAAAAACTTCCCTTTGCTTGAGAGTTTCCTCTTTATTACCCCCTCTAGGGTGTCTGGGATATTTGAGATCCAGATGGAAAAATAAACCTTGGGACAGGAGGTCTGACCACCAAGGAGGACAGTTAGACATTTGAACCAGATCTGCATACTAAATCTTGCAAGGCAAATCTGGGACAATCAGTATTACTGAAAACTTCTCTAGGCTTATCTTGGAAACCACCCTGGGTATAAGAGCCAGAGGAGGAAACAGATAAGCAAGCTGAAAAGACTAAGGAACTACTAGAGCATCCCTAAACCTCACAAAGTACCTGGGAAGTTTGTTGTTCAAATGAGAGGCCATCAGATCTATCTCTGGGAGACCCCAAAGATCCACAATCTGATTGAACACTTACTGGTGAGAGACCACTCTCCTGGATGTAGAGATTGATGACTGAGAATGTCCTCTTCCCAGTTGATCACCTGTGGAATATGAATTGCAGAAACTAGACAAGAATTGATTTCTACCCATGAAATAATCTGAGACATTTCCCTAATGGCTAGGGAACTGTGAGTTCCTCCCTGATGGTTTACCTCAGCCACCGATGTGACACTGTCTGTCTGAAAACAGAGATGAGATTACCTTTATAACAGAGCTTGAAGAGCCCTGAAAATTGCAGAGAGTTTTAGAACATTTATAAGAAAACTCTCCACCCAAGGATACCAAACTCCCTGTGCTCTCAAGGACCCCTAAGCAGCACCACAACCTGATATACTTGCATCTGTTGTGATCCCAGTCCATGTAAAGGTGAGCAAAAGAATCTCGGTAAATAATAAACTGATGATCCAGCCACCAAGTCAGAGACCGAATTGTATTGGATCCAAAAATATATTTTGAGACAGATGAGTATAGTCTCTGCATCACTGAAGAAGCATACAAAGCTGAAGTGGTCTCATGTGAAATGAGCAAATAGAGTTGCATATGAAGCTGCAATCATAAGAACTAGAACCACCGTACAAACAGCAACTGATGGGAAAAAGAGAAACTGAAGGTTCAGACAAGCTGACACCAATTTTAACCTTCTCTGATCTGTTAGAGAAAGACTCATGGAGACAGAATCTATTTGAAATCCCAAATAGTTACCTTTGTTTGAGAAATAAAATAATTTTTTTTGGAAAAGTGATCCTCCAACCACGTTGTTGAAGAAACAACAAGAGAAGGTTGGTGTGAGATCCTGCTAAATGAAAAGACGGAGCTTGAACAAAGATGTAATCCAGGTATGGAAACACAGCAATACCCTGAGTTCTAATCACAAGCAAAAGAGCTCCCAGAACCTTTGTGAAAATGTATGAAGCTGCAGCCAAACCAAATGGTAGAGTAAGAAACTGAAGATGCTTGTCCAGAAGGGTAAGCTTTAGAAACTGGAAATGCTCTCTGTAATTTGGATAATGAAGGTAATCATCCTTTTAATCTATTGTTGATATTATACTGACCTTGCTGAACAAAATAAATAATAGTCCAATTAGTTTCCATTTTGAAAGATGGAATCCTTACAAACTTGTTCAGAGCTTTCAGATCCAGATCTGGTCTAAAAGTACCTAACATCTTTGGAATATCAAAGAGATATGAATAAAATCCCATACCCTAATCACTCCCATATAATTCCAGATCTGAGACAGACTGGGAAAACGCTTGAACTTTTACAGGATCCTCTGGAAGGCCTTGTTCTGAATCCTATTTGATATCCCTGAGAAACTATATACATATCCCAGGGATCTAAAACAAAATGAAACCAAGCTTCCTGAATGAGGCTTAATCTGCTCCCTACAAAAACTTATGGATCAGGGGCCACACCTTCATGCAGATTTGGTAGTAGAGACAGATCTCTTTTCCCTGCTTTGACTTGTTCCAGTTAGCACTGGGTGTCCAGACTGAGCCAGAGGTGAGTTGCTTCTGAGCAGAGAAGTCAACCTTTTGTTCCCTATTTTGTGAAAGGAACAAACATGATTAGAAGCTTTAGATTTCCCTCTATACTTTTTGTCCTGAGGAAGAAAAGCCCCTTTGACTACAGTAACAGTAGATATTTTAGAATCTAAATCAGAACCAAACAACTTCTTTCCATGAAAGGAAAGGGATAATAATCTGAATTTTTTCACCAGATAAGCAGTACAGGCCATAAGTCTCTCTTGGCAAGGACTACCAAATACATGCTTTTGACATGAATCTGCATAATATCAAATACAGCATCACAAATAAAAGAATTAGCACTTTTGAGTAAACCAAAAATATTTGCACTAGCAGAGTCATAAGAATTGTTCTAAAAGACTAAACAACCAGTAAGTTGAAGCAGCAGCCACATAAGGAATAGAAATGCTCTGCTTGTGAAAAGGCCCTTCTATCAAAAGACTCTAATTTTCCATTTAAATTTTTTTTTTAAAGTAGTACTATCTTCAAAAGGAATAGTAGTATGTTGAGCCAGAGTGAAAAATGCCCCATCACCTTGGGAACTGTTTCCCACAAATTAATATTAGCAGCAGGCAAATGATATAGCTTTTTAAATCTTGCAGAAGGAGGAAATGAATTACCTGGCTAAGACCATTCCCTAGACTTCATGTCAGAGACAGCATCAGGAATAGGAAAAATATCAGGGAGAGTTACAACAGTCTTAAAAAAACTGATTTTAAATGATTACAAGGCTTATCATCAGAAACTTTGACCCCCTAAAGTAATTAAAACCTAAACAAAAAGAAGAAATATCAGGTTCAACATCAGCTGAAGATTCATCATTACCAGAGGAAACTTCACCATCTGCAGACATAACAGTATCCTTGGTTTCAGGGCACATAGAACTTGTAAAAGGTAATATCTGAACTGATGTTTGTTTGAAGGTGGAAGAGCAGCCAGCAACTCAGAAACTGCAGCTTTAATAACATTTTTCACTGTAGGTGAAACATTATTAATATTATCCTGTAATGAACAAACAGAAGGTGCATTAATACCCAAAGAAACAACATTTGTTTTGTCTGATTGCATTAATAATTCTAAACATGAGTCACATACATAAGCTGGAGAAGGCAGTTCAGCTTTCTTAGAATAAGCACACTTAATAATGTTAGAAAGGTGTTCAAGGGATTACGTTTCTCGGGTGGATTTAGGGACATAATCACACTGCTGTGTTATAGCATATAACAAAGCAATGCAGTAAACCCCCTTAAAAAGCTCTTGAGGAATAGAAATCACTAGCCCACTCCTAAGTAGCTTTTTAAATAAACTCACAGGTACAATGCGTGCTAAGCCAAACCGCAAAACAAAGCATTAAGAGGCATTAACACTATATCAGAAGGGCATAAAGCACTCATCAGATAGCTATAAGGATTTAAGAGCGCCAAAACCCGACTTGTGCAAACTAGCCAAGGCACAAAAAAAATATAGTAAAACTAAAGGGAAATGCAGCGAAGGCAAAGTAAAGACTGAGGTATGTGTGATGTGGGGGAGTTTTATAGGGCTCTTGGGGCTTGGAAATATTTGCCTCCTCCTATTAGTAGAGAAGAGTAATTACCAGGAGTAATGGATTGTGGACTCATACCACCTGTATGAAAGAAATGTTTATTTTAAAAAAAAATCTAAACAAAGGAGGTCGTAAAAAACTGTGTGTTATTATTTTATCTAAATATTTTAGTTAAAAAGAAGGGGTTATCCTCATATTAATAGAGGCCTTAGGTTATGATTATATAACTGTGTTGTGCAGATAGGGGCACCTCCTCAAGATCTCCCCATTACTGGAACCCTAAACAAGCACCCACACAATGCATACTTTCAAACAAATCAACTGGGAACCTCCCAGGGTGACACAGGATTTTGTAATCTCCCCTATGTAAATACAAAACACAGGAATGAACCGCACTCACAGACTGGACTGGGTACACATAATAAGCCCCTGTGAACTCCACAGCCCTGAACACTGAAAGACAGCTGCACAGTTTCCAGCAACCCAGGCAGTTAACCCCTGAGCAGCCTGGATGCCCTTAAAGGGACATTATGCATATTTTTTTTCATGATTCAGAAAGAGCATGCTATATATATACAGGGAGTGCAGAATTATTAGGCAAATGAGTATTTTGACCACATCATCCTCTTTATGCATGTTGTCTTACTCCAAGCTGTATAGGCTCGAAAGCCTACTACCAATTAAGCATATTAGGTGATGTGCATCTCTGTAATGAGAAGGGGTGTGGTCTAATGACATCAACACCCTATATCAGGTGTGCATAATTATTAGGCAACTTCCTTTCCTTTGGCAAAATGGGTCAAAAGAAGGACTTGACAGGCTCAGAAAAGTCAAAAATAGTGAGATATCTTGCAGAGGGATGCAGCACACTTAAAATTGCAAAGCTTCTGAAGCGTGGTCATCGAACAATCAAGCGTTTCATTCAAAATAGTCAACAGGGTCGCAAGAAGCGTGTGGAAAAACCAAGGCGCAAAATAACTGCCCATGAACTGAGAAAAGTCAAGCGTGCAGCTGCCAAGATGCCACTTGCCACCAGTTTGGCCATATTTCAGAGCTGCAACATCACTGGAGTGCCCAAAAGCACAAGGTGTGCAATACTCAGAGACATGGCCAAGGTAAAAAAGGCTGAAAGACGACCACCACTGAACAAGACACACAAGCTGAAACGTCAAGACTGGGCCAAGAAATATCTTAAGACTGATTTTTCTAAGGTTTTATGGACTGATGAAATGAGAGTGAGTCTTGATGGGCCAGATGGATGGGCCCGTGGCTGGATTGGTAAAGGGCAGAGAGCTCCAGTCCGACTCAGACGCCAGCAAGGTGGAGGTGGAGTACTGGTTTGGGCTGGTATCATCAAAGATGAGCTTGTGGGGCCTTTTCGGGTTGAGGATGGAGTCAAGCTCAACTCCCAGTCATACTGCCAGTTTCTGGAAGACACCTTCTTCAAGCAGTGGTACAGGAAGAAGTCTGCATCCTTCAAGAAAAACATGATTTTCATGCAGGACAATGCTCCATCACACGCGACCAAGTACTCCACAGCGTGGCTGGCAAGAAAGGGTATAAAAGAAGAAAATCTAATGACATGGCCTCCTTGTTCACCTGATCTGAACCCCATTGAGAACCTGTGGTTCATCATCAAATGTGAGATTTACAAGGAGGGAAAACAGTACACCTCTCTGAACAGTGTCTGGGAGGCTGTGGTTGCTGCTGCACGCAATGTTGATGGTGAACAGATCAAAACACTGACAGAATCCATGGATGGCAGGCTTTTGAGTGTCCTTGCAAAGAAAGGTGGCTATATTGGTCACTGATTTGTTTTTGTTTTGTTTTTGAATGTCAGAAATGTATATTTGTGAATGTTGAGATGTTATATTGGTTTCACTGGTAAAAATAAATAATTGAAATGGGTATATATTTGTTTTTTGTTAAGTTGCCTAATAATTATGCACAGTAATAGTCACCTGCACACACAGATATCCCCCTAAAATAGCTATAACTAAAAACAAACTAAAAACTACTTCCAAAACTATTCAGCTTTGATATTAATGAGTTTTTTGGGTTCATTGAGAACATGGTTGTTGTTCAATAATAAAATTAATCCTCAAAAATACAACTTGCCTAATAATTCTGCACTCCCTGTATATATATATATATATATATATATATATATATATATATATATAACCAGTACTGAAATGCTTTACTTCTTATTTTGCATTAAAATATATGTTGTTATATTAGAATGTTAAGTACAGTGTGAACTTTTAGCGGTTATAAAAATACAATATTAAAAAGCCCTCAATTTAAAAAAAAAAACATAGTGCAAACCTTAAAAAATGCATGTTGGTACAATGAAAAAGCTGTGGCTGTTTTCTATAGGATATTAATATCCCGTACATGAAATCTTCTTCCTAAACAAAAAAAAACATAGCAACAGTTAAAAACACATTACATTCATATGATAGTATTTAAAAGTATGATACATACATATAAGCAACTACATACACATGTACAAAATACTCACAACCCCCTAACTCCTGTAGGTTTCTTAAAAAACAGAATTGTTTTTTACCTGATAAATTCATTACTTTCTTGGTAGTGAGAATCCACAATCCTTACTATTGGGAATTACATCACCTGGCCACAAGGAGGAGGTACCAGAACCTTACATACAGTATATCCCTCCTACTCCCCCTTCCCTCCCAGTAGTATTTACAGCCGCAGCGAGAAGAAAGACAGTAGGTTAAAGAGGTGAAAACTAGGACTGCTGCCACCATATATATACTTTATTTGGGTGATTTTGTGGACTCTCACTGCCAAGAAAGAAATTAATTAATGAGGTAACAATACATTTTCTTTCTAATGGTAGTGAGAGTCCACGATCCTTACTCTTGGGAACCAGTACCAAAGCTGTAGAGTCCACTAAAAATAACAAGTGGAAAATAAACAAGAAGGTAAAGCAGGCATCTAATCACTAGGCACCACCGCCTGAAGAACCTTCCTACCAAAAGCAGCCTCCACTTAGGGGAATACATCTTCGTAAAAGTATGAAGAAAGGACAAAGTCGCAGCCTTGCAAATTTGTTTTACAGAGGTCTGATTCTTGAATACCCAGTAAGCAGAAACTGAACAAGTGAAATGAGCAGAAACTCTAACAGGTGTATCTCAACCAGCTTCCAAGTAAGCTGTGTGAATTATGCTCTTCAACAAAAATGATAAGGACAAAACAGTGGTCTTTTGACCCTTGCACTAACCAGAGAACAACACAGACAGGATGGCAGATGAGATTTGAAGCCTATCTTGTATCCCTGAGATACCACCTCCAGAACCCATGGATTCTGTATGTCCTTGAAACAGGCGTCTAAAAAAAGAGACAGTCGGCCCCCTACACGATCCGATCCCGGATCAGGGGCCGCCCCTTCATGATGATTTGTTTTCGGCGGGCTTCTTATTCTTCTTATATTTATTCCAGGACTGAGCCAGCTTCCAAGTACTCTTGGGCTGCTCGGACTTGGAGGAGGATTGTTGTCGTTGGGATTTGTCAGAACGAAAGGAAAAAAAATTAGAAGATTGTCGTCCCTTTGACTTGTAGGAAGGTACCCTTGCCTCCGGTAACCATCGAAATAATGGAGTCCAGGCCTGGACCAAATAAAATCTTTCCCTTGAAGGGAAGAGAAAGGAGTCTGGACTTAGAATTCATATCCGCAGACCAAGACTTCAACCAGAGCACCCGGTGGGCTAAGACCGCAAAGCCAGAAGCCTTTGCATTTAGGCTAATAATTTGCATGTTCGCATCAGAAATAAAAGAATTAGCAATTCTCAGAGCTTTAATTCTGTCTTGAATATCCTCGAGGGGAGACTCCACCTCAATATGTTCCGACAAAGAATCACACCTGTAGGTAGCCGCTCCGGCAACCTCGGCAATTGCAGCCGGTTGAAACAAAAATCCTGTATGTTGAAACATCTTTCTGAGAAAGGTTTCCATTTTCTTATCCATTGGCTCCCTGAATGAAGAACTATCCTCAAGAGGTATAGTAGTACGTTTAGCAAGCATAGAGATAGCACAATCCACCTTAGGAATGGAGCCCCACAAATCCAGTTGAGAGTCCGGGACCAGAAACAACTTTTTAAAAGTAGACGAGGGGGTAAAGGAAGAACCAATTCTTTCCCATTCATTCTTAATAATGTTCGCCATCTTAACAAGCACAGAAAAAGTCAAAGGAACTTTCCTGTCTTCGTAAAACTCGGTCTAATTTAGGTATCATAGGTTCTTTAGGCAGCGCGGCCTCTGGAACCTCTAACGTAGACAGAATTTTCTTTAATAAAAACCGCAAGTGCTCAATTTTAAATCTAAAGGACGGTTCCTCCGCAGCAGGAGGCTTAGACGCTAAGGACTACAACCCAGAAAGCTCACCTTCTGAAGCTACAGAGGTTATCTCATCATCGGATAACTGGGACATAATAGCTAAATCCGATAAATATTTAGATGACTCCGGGTGAGGAGAGCTATGTTTAACACTTCTCTTGGGTTTGCTAGAGCGAGGTAATGCACTGAGGGCCGCAGACACCACCATTTGTAACTGAGCGGCAAAGTCCGCAGGAAGAAGGCCCCCTCCAGATGGAGGATTATATGTGCTACGGGGAACTGCATGTGGAGTGTATAATGTAGCAAGGGTAGTAATGTCACAGGACGCAGAGTCCTAAGAGGTAGACGGCTCAGAGGGACTAAGAGTCTTAGCAAGCTTGTCTCCCTTCTTAGACTTTATAAAGGTGTTAAGGCATGTGGAACATAATTGAGTGGGCGGGAAAACCACGGCCTCCTCACAATATAAACAGGTATGATTTAGTACAGAAGGAGTACCTTCTAACATGTCAGAGTCATTCATAGCTAAGGTTATACCCACAGAAGGACACAAATAAAAATGTTTTTTATTATAGAAAACTGCACCTTTATACTCCCAATGGCTGGGGCACTCGCCACCTCCTAGACCCAGACAGTTAACAGAGGAAATGCTCTCCTCAGGTTCAAGTCTCAGCCGGAATGGAGGAAATGAACATAGAGTGCAAGACAGTACTTCCCCTGTTATTACAAGTACAGCAAGTAATAGGGCTGTGCAAATCACATTAAACAATTCATATATACATCATCTATTCACCATACAGGGTGTCTTTATGCAAGTCATGACATATGCCTAGGTATAGCTTCATTGAACAAAAAATAGAAGGCATGGTTCACAAGACTCAGTCTCCTCCTACTATACTCACATTATAACCTGAACTAACAAATTACAGCTTTCCTCCTCTGTTCTACCTATCTTACACATGTCTTTGGGATATCCGTATCCAATACATAGATTTGTGACAGATAATCTAAATCAGAATCCTTCTTGAGAAATCCACACATACTGTTGGGGTATTTTAACATTTCTTCCACCAACCACCACTAAAACATTAAAATGAACCAATACAACCAAGTACAAAAAAAAACAAAAAACAAAAAAACACTAGGGAACCCCCCCCCCCTCTTCCACTTACATTATGTCTAGAGGGCGCTAGTACTATTCCACTGGAAAGATATTACGTAGAATTAGTTGTTGGAAACATTCCGTTTTGTGATAGTGAGATGTCAATGTGAATTGTATTGTTAAGGGATAAGATAAGATAACCCTCAACCATTTTGAAAAAAAGACCTTAATTATGACATTGTATTCTAGCCCTTCAGCCAGAGTTAGAGGAAAAGGGTTCTGCTCTAACTCCTTTGAGATTAGGAATGGGACCAGACAAGGATGCCCATTGTCCCCCTTGCTCTTCGTACTCTCAATTGAGCCTCTGGCAGCCATGATTAGACAAGCAAACGAGGTGCAGGGACTTTTGATTCATGATACTATGCAGAAGCTTGCTTTATTTGCAGACGATCTCACTTTATTTGCAGACCACAATACCGGCGGTTTTTGAATGCCTACAGAAGTTCGGCGAAATGTCATACTATAGGCTCAACTATACAAAGACGGAGGCCTTGGCCTTGAACCTCCCCTCGTTACAGCTCTCCTGGCTCAAAGAGACCTACCCATTTGGCTGGTCTTCAATCGAATTAAAACATTTAGGGGTTATCCTTTCCTCAGATCCGAAAACGGTAATATGGGCGAACTATGATCCTCTTCTAAGAGAATTCGAGACTCTTACCGCAAAGTGGGCTAAATATGAGATCTCATGGATTGGGAGAATCCAGTCGGTTAAGATGTCACTATTACCCAAGGTCACGTACCTCTTTCGGTGTATCCCACTCATAGTTCTGAACTATATTTTAAATCGCTTTCAATCAGCGATAAACAGATTTATCTGGCATGGTAAGCCCCCGAGGATTGCTATGCAGCAGCTGCAACAGCCTATCCTACATGGAGGGTTGGCGGCTCCCAACGTCTGTAAGTACTATAAGGCGGCTATGCTCTCCCATGTGACAGCATGGGGGGTCCCGCCTGAAGATACCAGATGGGGACAACTTGAACAGAAAAAAGGTAATAATAAGCGCAGGGTGGGATCACCAAACTCCTGAAATACCTAGGGGTCCCTATCATAGGCGTGGGAAAGTAATATACATGTAATCAAATAGGAGCGCTATAGCTAAAGGTGATTAGGGAATGTCTAATTAAAAGTTATAAAGTGCAAATCTATAAACGTGTCTGAACAGAAGTGTTACCAATATTGTAATAAAAAATATCTATATATCTTAGATATAATGTGAAACTGGAATAGAAAAGTGAATACAATGTGAAATTTTTTTTATATATATATATATTAATATAAACTCTGATTGTGTAAAGTGTAAGTGCGAAATAATAATAATAAAGAATATTCAAAAATGAGTAATTACTAAGGCTCTGCCTAAAATTTAATCAGGACACCAAGTGCAAACAAACAATAATACAATATATAGTTAAAAACGGACGTCTCCGTATAAAAAATAGGTTGCCACCACAAAAAAATAAAAGCATATAAGCAGTCAATGAGAAACTTCTTTCCAAGTTAGAAACGCCAGAAATCCAGATACACAGTTTTTATTCAAAGAAGACTTCTTGGCTTACCCCTAAACAGTTCAGCTGTCGGTTCCGTAAGATGAAAGTTACCGCCGTGGCGGAGTGACATCACTTTTGTAGGCGCTGTCCTCAATGCGCAGTCTGATTGGTCCTCGGACGAACGTCTTGAGATTTTTTGCTGCCGTATTCCTTCAGATAAAGTATCCGCTCTTAAGTGCTAGAGAGCACGCAGGATACTTCTTGGATATGCGTGTAAAGCAGCAGGTAGTAGATTTGATGAGAAAACCTTGGTCTCACCTTATATCAGAATAACACTGGTTTAATGCACAAAAAAGTCCAAATGTGCAATAAGTTCGTCTTTGCCTGTTGGAAAAGTACTGGTATATTAGAGGAATGTTCCACAGCTTTGTTTTTAACCAGTTACCAACCTTAGCACTCAGGCAAATTGTGGAAAGGATTGTAGCCGAAATTGTAACTTCAACTGCAAATAGAATAGCATAGTTCATAAGCAACTAACATCAACACGTTTCTCCCTATTCAGGGCTTATTACATTTACAACAATAGTTGGCTCTCTTTAAATTCCATTTAATCATTTCTAATGGTGTAATGTAGACTTTGTTAAGTAACTTTATATGTGACTCTTTCCACGATACAGATATTTGTGTGTTCTGGATCCATTCAAAGCTTGTTTTAATTGTATCTATAGTCACATCACTGTATCTTATTTTCCAGAGCTCTACTAATCTGTCTAAGACTAATTGCCCTTGTTTTGCCAACATGATCTTGTATAATAAAGATATATTGTGATTTCCTATTTTATACATGTTCATGTAGGACACAATTTTAGTCCCTTCCAGCGTTTCCCTACCATATCTTTTAAGCCCTTGTATAAAATGTTGAATCTGCAAATACACAAAAAAACTCTTACTAGGTAGATTAAACTCTCTAGACTTTACTTCAAAGGATTTCAATTGTTGCATATTATCAAAGCATTGATGGACATAGCTCAATCCTTTGTATGACCATCATTTAAATACCTCTGCCGATAGGCCTGGTAGGAATTTTGGATTTCCCCTAATCGGAAGATAAGAAGATACTTCAAAATTTACGTTTAATGCTATATTTTGTTTTTGCCACGCAACCACCACATTATATATTGTATTTATATTTTGTATATGTTTTGGAAGTTGTGTAGCTGGGCAATGCAATATAGCTTTTAACAGAAATGAAGAGATCAGTCCCTCTTCTTTTTTTTTTTTTTTTTTTTTTTTTTTTTTTTTGGTTTTCAAATGCTTTATTGAAAATTAAATCTGATGATACATATAATTGGAGACGCAGCTCCTCATGGTAACATTTCAATCCCGTTATCATATTAAATTCTACAATTGTCTGATTCCACAAATTGTATTATACCAGTTTTAAACTAACACAGCATTCTTGAAAACCACTTTAAAACAAGGAAAAAAAACATAAAAACAAAGAGAAACAACCATAAATCAAATCAAATGTCTTTTACAGCGAGTGGCCAGACCTCGGCAAAAATACCTAAGCTTATCATGACAAATTCAGAACCTAACCTACTTAAAGCCACGCTTGTAAAAATAAAAAATAAAAAAATACATAACAACCATATTCATTCTACATCTCCTATAAATACGTATTTTCTTATTCAGTTTTTCTCTTAACCCTGAAATGAAAAGCCAATCTATTATGGCACCCTCTGGTGTCTCGGAAACTTCCACCCTTGCTCATATGCGAGAGTGAGACACTAATTCCTAGTTTACATACAAAATTTCTACCTGGCGTTCCTCTCTCCATCTTATCAAAAGATGTTGATATTCCAAGTTATCCACTAACTCTCTCCTACTTTTCCTTCCAAAATCAACATTCAACCTACCTTTCTATCTTTCCTTTTTCTTTTTTACTACTATGTGCGGGAGTGTCGGAGGCCGAGGGGGGGGGGAAACATAAACGAAGACAAAAAAAAAAAAAAAAAAAAAAAAAAAAAAAAATTCTTCTATTCATATCCAGTATGGATGTATTGCCTTATCTCGTCACCCAATGTGTCGGCAGGATTCCTGCGACTACTAGATTTAGAAAAGGCACTGAGCTCTGTAACGGTTCCAGAAACTGCAACTGTAACTCCCTTGGCCAGTCTACAATATATTTTTCCCATTTGCGGAAGTATCTTTTGTAGTATTTCTCCCTACTTTTTAGATCCTGTCTTTCCACTATCATTTGAAATTTCATGTTGTTTATAAACTCCTTCATGTTCGGCACCTCCCTATGTTTCCATTTCTGGAATATGAGACTGCGTGTTGCCAGGATGGCCAAATTTGTAAGATTTTTATCTCCTATATTTTCCGTCTGATACAAAAAAAATATCTGTATTGCTTCCAAGTTTATTTTAACCGTTAAATATTTGTTGAGCCAGAACTGAATTTTTCTCCAGAATTGCTGTACTTTCGGACAGCTCCATAAACAATGCATCAGATCTGCTTTTACGTGATTACATTTATAGCAGCTTATTGGAGTTGTTCTATCCCAGCCACTAATTCTCTCTGGCGTCAAATAAAAATTATTTATCAATTTTGCATGCGACTCCCGCCAACTAATTCTCTCCGTGGCTTCCTCCGCCCTTTTAATACTATCCACTATATTCTCACTTTGTATCGAAGGGAAATATCTGAGAAATTTTTCCGTATTCAAATTTATTTGTCTGATTCCTAATCTCTGTATTATATTCTGATACCATATAGCTATGGACCGTTTTCCTGCTTGATATAGCTTTAAGCCTGGCTCGGTCACTGGCTGGCTCCAGTCCGCACCATATCTCTTGATATAAGTATCTACATAGTGTCTTATCTGAAGTATCTACATAGTGGCCCTCTTCTAATGGTAGAGATGTAAGATAGTTTGCTTCTGTTCACCGCAAAACGTGCTAACATTACCATATTGTATTTTTAAATATCCGGAAGGGCTAATCCTCCCTCTTCCATATTACATGTTAACTTTTCTATAGACAGCATATGTCTCCTCTTACCCCATAGAAAAATGGCACAATCTTTGTTAAATTTTTTGATATCTTGGTTATGTATAAATAACGGGACATTCTGTAGAATATACATTAATTGCGGGAACAAGATAGTTTTTGTTCTAGCTAAAAACACAGTCTATCAGCACAGGAAAAAAAATCACACAAAGCAGCATGTAAATAATTAATACACTGATTAATGAACCCCAACTTTTCAATAAACCTTCAGAGGATATTAACCCTGGATCCTATCAAGGTATAAAGGAGCCACACTGTGACCCTGTTATAGTGTTTTATGAAACAATCTTACCTCCAGGATCCATGCTGTGGAACAGAACACAGCCTCTCACCAAGTGTGACAGTCTTATAGTAGTGCTCCTAAAATGGACTTGAGTGAGAGAAAGCAGGCAGTGAAACTCGTCAACACTGATTGCTTAGGAGTTGTTAGCAGTAGTCTGGATGGTTTTGCAGAAAAACTTTCCCTGCATTTCCAGACTCTAACTTTCATCAATACTCTCACTGAGAGGTTGACATGACAACTTAAAACTCCAGTCCTATCTCAAAGGGTAGATATCCTTTTTCAGGACTCTCCGAATCTTCTGACACTTCTCTGCCACCTCCTAACGTGACGAAAGGCAAAGAATGACTGGGGTAATGAGGAAGTGGGAGGGATATTTAAGCCTTTGGCTGGGGTATCTTTGCCTCCTCCTGGTGGCCAGGTGTTGTATTTCCCAACAAAAGGAATTAAGCCGTATACACCACTACAAGTGAATTATCAAAAACCCAATTTATTTGTTTAAAAAATGCTAAAATTCCTCCATAGGAACTGGTATTGAATAAGTCACTCCACATGTATAATACGTTGCCACTGGTATTTCCAGCAGAGTACAGACACATACGCTAAAGTTAGCGCTCAGTATTTTCAAATATCTAAACTTAGCATAGCATGAAAAAGTGTGTATACTTTACAGTTTGGTAGTGTCTGGTAGTGAAAACTCCCATGGATGGAGAGTAAGGCAAATCCGTAAAGGATCAGGACAGCTCCTGTAATTTTCTCTGTGCTGGAGAACTTCAAATTTGGATGTGACATCACTGCTGTGTAGCTCGGCCATTTTAAAAAAATATAAGTTTAATTAGATGATGTTATTATAAGGGTAGCTGTGCTTTAAATGTATTTAATGTTTTTTTGTGCAACTTTTTAATCAAACGTAACAGTTGTTCAGAGCTCTGAGGTCACCCTAACCTGACGTGCATTAAATTCACTTTCACTCGAGCAAACACATTTTCTTTATACTTGTAACATGCATACTATGTTCAATGTGTGCAAAAAGCTGTGATAAACCTGATATCGCCCAACTGTTAGCTCACAACTCATAATCTGGCCCTATAAAGGATGTAAAATTCTATAAAAGATCTCTTAAGCGCAATTCCATATAAGAAAATATACCTGTCAAAATAGTCCCCCTGGCTATGATGTACAACACCAAGTGTACCTACTAATAGCATATAGGGTAAGTGAAAGCCTACAATGACAAACCCCATACTTACCTGGTAGGCACCCACACTACTGGACTTACCACATGAAGGAAAATACTGCTTTTGTTAGACAGCCAATCCAGTGCTCTACGTGTAACAGCAAAGGATAAATGTATATGGAGTATAACGAGGATCCAACATAGGAGGCTAGCAACCGGTCCCTGTGACACCTGTGGCAGGCCTGTTACTAACTCTAACTGGGTGTAATTGTGCCACTATCCCATACCTCAAAAGATTTCCTCTGTCAAACAATAGATCTCTGAGGGGAAACTGGGCCTCAAATCGGTCTGAGGACCACTCTCTCTGAAGAACATCTGGAGCACCTTCATTCTTTACCTTCCTCCTCTGGAAGCAAAGAGAAGACTAGTTGACATTAATGTGGCAGGGGTTTTAGAGGGATTCTGGAGTGTTGAGAATCTTTGCCTCCTCCTAGTGGTCAGGAGTGGTATTTTCCCAGGAGTAATGGGAAATGTTAATTGTTATTTATGATGGATTTTGGTAATAGTTTCTGACTTGGGATGGATTTTGTCAACAAATTCCTCTCTCTTTGTCAATTATTTCTTGTTTTTTTCTTGAGATGTAATGCAAATTTGTATGTACTATAATGTTAAATAAATAAAAAAAGAATTATATATCCAGTCAAATAAAGTGTAATGACATATAATGGGATTAATAATTTTAATGATGTGAAAGAGGCTCTCCTGTAACTTTGAAAGGAAAAAACATATTTCTTCAGAATCATTACCTAATGTGGAACTCTACAATTTAACATCTTTAAGTACATAAAACATTTATTATAGATTGGCATCTAGATAAGGATTACTTTACTTTATTGCATATAGAAAAAGGAAAAAAAATCCTAATAATCCGTTTTGTCTAAAAGCCATCATTCATATGACTATAAACAAAATCAAAATGTTCTCCAAACAAATTAAAATTTGTATGGATTCAATAATTACATGGAATGGGATATGTAAGATGCTTGGTAAATATTTTTGGTATTGCATTATTTAACAATATAAGGAAATCTGGATGTTTGGAGATAGTAGCATTCAGCAAGCTCCAAGAAGTGCATTGCTGCTCCTTTAACAAAAAGAATACAAAAAAATGAAGAAAATCTGATGAGTACATTATAAAGTTGTTTAAAATTGTATGCTCTGTCTAAATTGTGAAACAAAAATGTACAATTTCTTGTCCCTTAAATATTAAAAGTGTGAAGAGAGACATATTTAACACATAAATCTACAGTCAAAATCTAATCAAGAGGAAGATTTTACTTGTTCAAAATGCGACTTAAAGGGCCATAATACCCAAATGTTTAAACACTTGAAAGTGATGCAGCATAGCTGTAAAAAGCTGACTAGAAAATATCTCCTGAACATCTCTATGTAAAAAAGAAAGATATTTTACGTCAAAAGTTCCTCAGTAGCCACCTCCCATTGTAAAGGATTTCTAAGCAGCATTTTAGTGTGTCTGTCCTAGGACAGCTTAGGGGATGAGCCTCGTGAACTCTCATATTATTTCACCAATCAGGTAAAGGAAGCTTACTATGAAATCTCATGAGAGTTAAGTCAAATCTCATGAGATCACAGTAAGAGTTCATGACCTCAGCACTGCTGATGCTGATTGGCTGCTGTTCATTTCTTCATTTTTTATTTTTTTTTACCTGCAGCTGGGAGCAGTTGAGTATAACTTTTTACACAGAACTTACTCTGCTGAGCTGAGGAGATTGTGAGGTAAAATATCTTCCTTTTTTACATAGAGATGCTCAGGTGATATTTTCCTGTCAGCTTTTTACAGTTATACTGCATCAGTTTCAAGTGATTTAGCATATGAGTATTATGTCCCTTTAAATAAAGTGAATTATTTACACTGATTTGGTGCTTGTCCAAGATTCATAAATTTTAAAATAAAGCTAATGCCCAAATTAATTACATTCACCTAAATTACAAGTTTTGCGGTATGGTGCGGTACGGCTATACCGCTGAAAATTTGACCTTTGCGAGCGGAATATGCAGGTCTCCAGTATTACAAGTTTTAGCCTTTAAGCAACTTTCCATTCTGCACTCAAAAAATGGCTTTTGAGTGCGGGATTTTCATTGCGCCTGTATTACAGGTTGTGCAGTCTGGCTAAAATGCTTGCATTATAGTCTATACCACTGCAATCCATTCCACTATCTAAGACCAGACGTTATGGATTTTGCGAAACAAAAATGTTTCACAAAACTCAAAACTAAAATGTTACAAAGTACACATACACCCATAAACTACCTATTAACCCCTAAACCACCAACCCGCTTCGCAAATACTATATTACACCTATTAACCCCTAATCCGCCGCCAACCCACATCGCCAACACTAAATAAACATATTAACCCCTAAACCGCCAGATCCTCACATCACCGGCACAAAATAATACTATTAACCCCCTAAATCGCCGGCCCCTCACATCGCCAACACTAAAATAAAGTATTAACCCCCTTAACCGCTGACCCCCCGCTTTACAAAGACAATAATAAACCTATTAGCCCCTAAACCGCTGGCCACCCACATCGCAAAGACTAATCTAAACCCATTAACCTCTAAACAGCTGGCCCCCCACATTGCAAATCACTAAATTAAACTATTAACCCCTAAACCTAACTATCCCCTATAGTTTAAATAAAAATTACAATATAACTATCTTAAAATAAATAAAAACTTACCTGTGAAATAAAAAAAATCTAAGATAAAACTATAAATAAACCTAACATAACAATTTTAAGAAAAAAAAATGAAATATAAAAAAACTAACAATACGAAAAAATAAAAAAAATCTAACATTACTAAAAAAAAAACTAACATTACAAAAAATAAAAAAACTTATAATATTACAAAAAATAGGGCCCTTTTAAGGGCTTTTGGTAGTTTAGTTTAGGCTAGGGTTTTTTATTTTGGGGGGGCTTTTTTATTTTGATAGGGCTATTAGATTAGGTGTAATTAGTTTAAATATCTTGTCATTTGTTTTTTATTTTGTGTAATTTAGTGTTTGTTTTTGTAATTTAGGTAATTGTATTTAATTTATGTAATTGTATTTATTTTAGGTAATTTATTTAATTATAGTGTAAGGTTAGGTGTTAGTGTAAGACAGGTTAGGTTTTATATTACAGGTAAATTTGTATTTATTTTAGCTAGGTAGTTAGTAAATAGTTAATAACTATTTAGTAACTATTCTACCTAGTTAAAATAAATACAAACTTGCCTGTAAAATAAAAATAAAACCTAAGCTAGATACAATGTAACTATTTGTTATATTGTAGCTAGCTTAGGGTTTATTTTACAGGTAAGTATTTAGTTTTAAATAGGAATTATTTAGTTATTAAAGATTTATTTTAATTATATTTAAGTTAGGGGGTGTTAGGGTTAGACTTAGGTTTAGGGGTTAATAAATATAGTATAGTGGCGGCAACGTTGGGGGCAGCAGATTATGGGTTAATAAAATGTAGATAGGTAGGTGGCGGCGATGTTAGGGAGAGCAGATTAGGGGTTAATAATATTTAACTAGTGTTTGTGAGGCGGGAATGCGGCTGTTTAGGGGTTAATATGTTTATTATAGTGGCGGCGATGTCCAGAGCGGCAGATTAGGGGTTAATAAGTATAATGTAGGTGTCGGCTATGTCAGGGGCGGCAGATTAGGGGTGTTTAGACTCAGGGTTCATGTTAGGGTGTTAGGTGTAAACATAAATTTTGTTTCCCCATAGAAATCAATGGGGCTGCGTTACGGAGCTTTACGCTGCTTTTTTGCAGGTGTTAGGCTTTTTTTCAGCCAGCTCTCCCCATTGATGTCTATGGGGAAATCGTGCACGGGCAAGTACAATCAGCTCACCGCTGACTTGGAATTGGAATGCGCTATGGAGCACAAGTTTGCTCTACGCTCACTTCTTGTCTTTTAACGCCGGGTTTATAAAAACCTGTAATACAAGCGCTGTAGGTAAGTGAGCGGTTACAATAACGTGCAAGTTAGCACCGCACCCCTCATAACGCAAAACTCGTAATCTAGCCGTCTGTTTGTTATTTTTGGAAATGTTAGGTTTTTTGTTATTTTTATTAATTTTAGTGTATTTGTTGTAATGTTAGGTTAATTTATAGTAATTTTTTTTATTTCACAGGTAAGTTTTTTTATTTTAATACAGTTATACTTTAAATTAAATTTAAAGTATAGGGGATAGTTAGGTTTAGGAGTTAATAGTTTAATTTAGTGTGTTGTGATGTGGGGGGCCGGCAATTTAGGGATTAATAACTTTATTATAGTAGTAGCGATGTGGGGGGGCAGCGGTTTAGGGGTTAATAACTTTATTATAGTAGTAGCAATGTGAAGGGCCTGTGGTTTAGGGGGTTAATAGGTTTATTTAGTGTTTGCAATGTCGGGGGCAGCAGATTAGGGGTATTTAGACTAGGGGTTTATGTTAGGGTGCTAGGTTTTAATGTAACTTTCTTTTCCCCATGGGGAATGCGTTACGGCGATCGCAGGTGTTGTTTTTTTCTAACACTTTCTCCCTATTGATGCCTCTGGGGGAAAACGTGCATGAGCACGTCAAGTCAGGCCTTGGGTTTTGTGCGGTATGGATCTTAATGCACCATACCGCACAACAAAAGAAGGCTTTTCAGTAACTTGTAATGGCAGCGCTATTATTTACGCACCCGGTTTAGTACACAACTTGTAATCTTGGCCATTATTAATAGAAAATATGTTAGAAAATTCATAACATTTTATGCAGTGGGGCGGAATATGGATTAAATTATATGTTTGTGAATCTCATAATAATTATTGCCAGGAATATGACATTGAAGTGGAAATATAAAAAAAATGTTGCTAGAATAAATAAAATGATTAAAAACAGTTATATTTAGAAAAATATATGATCTCCAGTATGATATAAGACTTAATCAGGAATATAGAATGAATAACTTTTTTCGGAAATGGGAAATATATATTAAAAAGAAGTGTCTGAATACATGCTGATAGTATTAATAGTTAAAAGTTAACAATATAAGAAATATAACTGAAAATAAGTGATTGAGAAAATACTTATAGCATGTGAATATTATAGAAAACAATGGACCACAAGACGTTACACGGAACTAAACCACCTCACCTATAAAAGGGCTAAAACAGCCATTTTTTTTTTACTTTTGATACAATAAGAGTATGCTTTCTCTTATCAACTGTTAGTTGAAAAATTAATAATTTGATGCTATAATTTTATCCTATATTTTTTTTAGTGTTCTTCTTAGACGCAGAAGAAATCAACTAGAGAACCAGGAAATTATTAACCAGCAGAAAGAAGGCATCTTCAGGGTTTTCCTTAAAGATGAACTTTAATGAAGAGAGAACTGGATGGCGTCTTTCATTGAATCACGTGTTATGAAATTTGCTGAATATAGACTGTAAGCTTGATAAATCAGATAATTTGCGTCATTGAAGTATCCAAAGTTATCAACAGTCCACTATAACTCACATCGGAAAAGACAATAAAAATAAAAAAATAAATTAATGCAGCAAAATAGTGGTCGCTTGCCGCAGGTACCAGCGGGCGTAAATAGATTGTGAGATTAATCAAACACTTATGTTTTGATAAATTGAGGCCTATGTGTACCTTTATTTTTAAAATCTATCCGTGAAAAGGGTAAAATCCATGCTAATAGCAATACTTCTATTACAATTTAATGCCAGCCCACTGGGATGCATTTTTTTTTTTTTTTTTTATTAAATATTTTTTATTTGAGAAATTTCACAAATAATAGGAGCATCAAACACATGCAACATCTTCGGCAATACAGAGCTAACAGATGTGATAACCAGTACAAAATCAATGGTCTCTAAACAAATGATTCTAAATGGTTGCAAGACAAATCAAACTTTTCTCAAGTTTTATAATAGGCTGTCATAAGTATAGCATAAATTAAATGGTCCCCTTTGTGCCATATACATAGTAAATTGGGAAATCTATACCGATAAAATTAGGGCCGGGGGGGAGTTAGCCTTAAAGTTTTATGGGGTGGGGGGGGGATGCAGCGGGCAAGAGCCGCTCGAAATATAATAGGGGGGGGGGAATGGAGGGCGGAGCCAGTTTAGAATATCAAATTGATAAATACAATGGAATTTCTGAGCTGTCCAGTACACTACCAACGGAGTCAGCCTCCATTTGTGCTATGGTTATGTTAAATTCTGGGCCAGGATACAAATATAAAAATCAGAGAAGATTCATGATGCTCTATACTACGTGCAGGGCTGAGCTATGTTACTGTCAAAAGCAGCTATTGGCCAATAGTGCTTAACTATTCTTGGGCATAGAAACAGCGAATAAACGTTATACCAAATGGGGCCCCACGTATCTGGAGCTGACTGTTTTGAGAGGAGAGGTGCAGAATCGCTATGGGTGTATTCAGGGAAGACAATCATACCAACCTGCTTCACAAGTAACATCAATACCCCCTATGGACCAGCACAGGGAGAGATATCTTGACTGTAAATATAATGTGGTCATCCCTTGGTGAAGGAGCTCAGGAAGTATTAGGGTTAGTATCGTTATAGTTAGTATGGAAGTAGGAGTCATTTGGAGAATGAGCCTTCTTCTGCTACGATGGTTGCTGCGTGCGGGAGGTAATACCACAATACACTAAGCTATACTGTGAGGTACATAGCATATTAAGGTCTCACTATTCTAGGGCACCTATTTATATTCTGGCTCATATACACTGGTTATTAGGGAGAGTAAGACAACTATAATAATAAAAGTATAGGCTCTGTCATCTAACCAATTAACATTTAGAAACTGCTTCTCAAATATTGATACCCCAAATAGACCCACCTCACAATAAAGTTATATACTTCTCATAGGTATAACATGACCCTATAAACTGTTATGGGAACCAAGAATATCAAGTACATAAATTATATATAATAATGAGCTAGCTAAAACACATCATTATGGTCTAACTAATAGTAGCACATACATAGGTATGAGGAAGGAGTGGACTGTACATAGTATTCTAGTAGCTTTGCGGTGCTCTAATACATAAAATTACCATAAAACAGGATAGCATTACACCAAGTAGTAGGTCTAAATAGAGATAACATACAAACGTAGCCACAGTGAATGAGATGACGTGCCTGATAAGAAAATTAACTTTGTGATGTTCCTCCCTCATCTGGTAGCAGGTTGCATGAACTAAAAACTACAGTATCTGCTAGTTTATAAATGTCAGTTCTGAGCTCTAACAGTCTAATTATAATAGGAATCTATGAACCAACCATCTCCTGCTCCTATAAAATGCAGCTTCAGAAATTCCTATATTAATGCTAGTATTATATCCTGTCAGGGCCTAAGTATGTGGTAAACTGAAAAGGAACTGTCATAAACACAATAACATTTCAACCAAAACATCAAAGTCTAATATATATCAAGTTGCCAAAATAGAGGAGAGATCATACGAGTATGTAAAAAAAAACAAAAAAAACTGCAATGTTCAGATAAGTCCACTAAGTCTCAGCTGGGATATATTTAATGATTGGTCCAAGACAGACAGTTTGAAATTTAGAGAGAGTAACAAAAAACAAACTCTTCGTAAATATTATAGTACAGTATAGTCAAAGAAAACTAAATGTTCATATGAACTGAGACTGGCCACCACATGTTGTTGAAGGAGGACAGTAAAAGGGACTATTGAGCATAAACGTCAGTGAAGTGTAAATGTAGTGGAGAAAAGTCTCAGGGGCATTGAGTTATGTCCCAAAGTATCTATTAATCACCCCACACCCTGCCTCGAGAGAGGTTTTATAAGCAGCTTGGGATGAGCAAGAAACAGACCAGAGGGTGGAGATGCGCTCGTGATCTTGCTAAATGCCTCCCCAAGTATTTAGCCGACTCCAACCTTGTGATGTAGCCGCGAGGGGTCATCTGTGTGTACCATGTGACAAAATACTCGATCGCAACTGGTAAGCAACTCCTGATGTTGCCGGTCTAGCAAAGCTATGAGAGTCCGCTGTTTAAAATAAAGGTTGTAAGGTTGATATTCATCTTTGTCCCCACTGGTATCTAACGCTTCTTCACAAGCGGGTGTGAAGTGTATATGGGGAATGAGACCGGTCTCTGGAATATGGATATCTGTAGAATTGCAGAAATAAGCCTCTACGGTAAGCGTTACGCTCGCAGTAAATGTAACTGGAGAGTCAGCGTCTTCTTCTTCCCTAGTGGATCCGGTGCTAGAGCCCGCCATCTCCCTCATGACCGGAGCTATGTCAAGGAGTGGAGAATTGACTTGATCACTGCCGAACATGCGGCTCGGGGCATGCAGTTCTACGGGAGTGTAACTCTCCTCATTATCACACCTCTTCAGTGTGCTGATCATGTCCTGTGACTCCGGCATGATAATGGCCGCCTCCACATGCGTTTCTCTTAGTATGTCCGTAAGGCTTCGGAAACACTCTGACATTTTAAAGTCTAAGTCCAGCAATAAATTGTAGAGGATCATGTTTTCGCCCTCCATGTTCTCGAAAATATGTTGGATAGTACTGTAGTGGCCACTATGACGCCTTGTGTAGCCAGGCGGGAGAGGGCTATCCAGAAGCTGGCTGATTATTCGGATGATTTAGTGCATCAGTAGAACAGAATATAGTAGAGATGTTTCCCTCAGTATTGTGTCTTCCACTCCTACCATAAATAATTAGCACATATTAGCTAAATATGAATTTTAAAAGCTGAAATTGCCGGAGCTCTCTCATCGTGCGTCTGCTCTTGTTGGCTGCTGGCTCCGCCCCTCGGATGCACTCTTTTTTTATGACAATTCCAATGAACATTCAATCAGTGGGTGTCTCATATCATATGACATTCTTGATGTCCTGCCTTTTGAAAGCCCATAGGGTGGGACTGCTCTCTATGTCACAGCTCAGTCAAAAGTGGAAATGAAGGGGGCGAAGGGACAGAAGATACCAAGTAGGACCTTAAATCTTTTATTATAAAATATATAGACTTCTGAAATTTATCATCACTTTGAGACATTAAATATGTTAAGGTTGATAAAGCCCCAGGTCCCAATGATATACACACGGTTACTCTGGGAGATTTGTCTAGACATAGCCAAACCATTGTTTTTAATCTTAAAAGACTCTTACTGTTCTGGTGTTGACCACAAGATTGGCGTAAAGCAGATTCAATTCTTGTATTTAAAAAGGGATCAAAAGATCATGCAGGGAACTAAAGACCCACAAGCTTAACATTTGTAGTAGAAAAAAGTATTTAATAGATTATCAAGGATAATATTTAGCAATACATTATAAACAACAGTATCATTAACAGGAGTAAACACATTTGATGAAGGACAGATCCTATCAAATTATCTTAATTGCATTCTATGGGCTCCATGTACTAACAGGCGGGAGGACAGCTTCTAGACTTGCAAAGCTGTCCCCCCACCTTCGCTACATTTGGGCAGCGGATCTGTTCATCGCTGTGTGTAATGCTGTGTGTAATGCCTGCCCCTTCATTCATGCGGCCAATCGCGCAACTGAAGGGGCTGTCAATCACCGAGAGTGAGCATGCTCTCTGTGATTTTCCCTCACCACCTCATTAGACCGCTGCTTCTTACATTGCAGGAAGCAGGCTTGCATATGCGAACCTGCTCCGCAAGGGCTCCGGAGCAGCTCTCTCTTCTTTGTACATGGAGCCCTTTGAAGAAGTTAGTATAGATGAGGGTGCAAAGTCAAGTTGTTCAATATATATTTTGCTAAAGCTTTTGATACAGTTCCACAAAGAACATTATTTTTTAAATTGAGAAAGAGAGAGATCTTTTTGAAGAAAATAATTGTACTTGAATTGAAAATTGTTTAGAGGGCAGAGAGTTGTGGTCAATGGAAAATTCTCAATATGTGCAAAAGTGGTAAGTGTAGCATATCAGCATTCTGTCCTGGGTCAGTCTTTCTTTTATCTGTTTATAAACAAATCCTGAAAGGGGAATGGAAAGTCAAGTGTAAGTGTTTGCAAATTATACAAAATCACGTAAATGAATATAATCTATGTTACTTTTCTACAGAAGAATTTGGATAAATTGGGGGTTTGGGCAGGTAAGTGGCAGATGAGATTTAATTTAGATTAATTAAAAGTCATGTATTTTAGCAGCCAAAAAAATGCATGCAACTTATATTCTTAGGGCTAGATTACGAGTGGAGCGATATTTATCCCTCCAGCGCAAATGCTGCTTGACTTCGGGTCTTTGGGCGGGTCAGGTATTGCTCATATTCTAAAAGTAAAGTTTTTTAACTTGCGCCCAATCCTGACACGTACAAAGAGCTGAAGTCAGAATGTCGCGACCAAATTAACGTACTCTCCCACAGACTTCAATAGAGTGAGAAAAGCGGGAAAAAAATCTTACACCCATAATCGCGCTCTAAACTGAACTCATCAAATGACCCGTACTCTAATAAGCACTAAACCGCCACATAGCCCACTGCAACGTATCCCACTACACTATTAACCCCTAAACCGCCACAACCCTCATTGCAAAATACCCCTCTACACCATTAGCCCTTAAACTGCCTCAACCCCCATTGTAAAGTACTCACTAACCATCTAACAACTTAATTCTTCTATCCAGCTGTTGTCTTCCCCAGAACCTCTAGTTGATGTTTCTAGCTGCTATAAACTTATTTTTGTTAATTTATTACTGTATGTATGATTATTTAATTTATTATTGTATAAAATAAACACAATATTACAAAAGTTTCACAATGGCTAAACTTATGCTAAGAGGGGGTGAAGTATTTTAAGCCCTGTAATATATATATATATATATATATATATATATATATAAAATATATATATATATATATATATATACAGCAGGTATTGGCAGGTGCACTCTCACTAACACTTTAGTTCCAAATGCCAGGGTGCTAAAATATGGTGTAGAATATGGAAATCAGGAGACAGCACTCACTGGTCTTGACAATACTGGATTTATTCAGTGACGTTTCGGGGAATACACCCCTTCATCAGACCAGAGTACATAGAATGAAGCAAACATTTATACTGTTCCATAAGACCCTCCCCCAGTGTGAAATTGCGCCAAAATTGTTGTCATGGCAACCACCAAGTGTCAACAAACCCCATACAAATGAAAAACAAATGAATTAAAAAAACAAAATATACCACAATATACCAAATAAGTGAACATTGCAACCATGTACATATACAGAGCAAGTGGGAATCATAATGCAAACGGTAGATACAATTAAAGATCAAACAGAATATCAATAGAAAAAAGTATTCAGCATAGATAGATGTTATGGATGGGCAGCAGTTAACAGGACCAATGAGCAATGCTTAGATTAAACATTTCATTACAGGCTTATACTGAGCAAGCAATATATACATATACAGGGCATACTATCCCCATCATACAGGCAGGTAGACAAGATAGCGGAACGACTATAAGTAGAAATCACACTGCAGGCATACATTAGCATACATTAGCAGGGGGTGTCCAAGGTATATGTATGGGGCTTATCTCATTAGTATCAATGTAGCGCTGGCAGGAAGAGGGGCTATCAAGGCACATGAACATGGAGTAACCAGTAAAACACTCTATGCATACAGATAAGGAGAAGATAAATACCTGATGGGTTTAGAGGGATATAGCTCCGCGGAGAGTTGTGTGTGTTACCGGAGATACAATAAGCTTGGAGTACTGCACATGCGTATCCCAATTAAGCAACGCCCCTAAGGCTATCGCTATGTGAAAGTTAATTGGTTAGAGGAGACAAGCCCCTATGTTGTCAACAGGCAACAAACAGCTAAAGACAGCAGCAAGAGCAGCTGGAAAAAGATTACTTCCAAGGGAAAACATTTGAGGACCAGCCCCACTCATTTAAGAAACCAAGTTCATTTGATCCTCCCACTACTAATCCTAGTATAAGGACATACACAAGGATTATACAACAAAAACTGAATGCTGGCTGCCAGATGAAGTATAGAAACAACATGACTACCTCTGACTGGGAGGCCATAAGATCGCTTACAGCTGATGATTCAATTGTCATACGCCCGGCGGACAAAGGGGGTGCGATAGTCCTACAAGACTACAAAGACTACAAAATGGAGATTGATAAACAACTGGTAGATACTGCGACTTATATGGCACTGCCCTGCGACCCGACCATTAGCTACAAAGCACAGATTGATGCACTTATTGAACATGGGGCAGAGATGAATTGGATTGACTCAAGATTACGGGACTGGATGATTACTGACTACCCAATCAGACCAATCCTGTATACACTGCCTAAAATTCATAAACAACTGGACCATCCACCTTGAAGACCGATTGTCTCTGCCAGGGGTTCACTCCTTCAACCTCTGGCCACGTTTATAGATTCCATTCTACAACCTATGGTGACTAATATGAGGTCATACCTGAGAGACTCCACTGCATTATTTAAAGACCTAGCTGCACTAACCGAAATACTATCAGGTGATGTTTTGGCTAGTGTGGATGTAGCAAGTCTTTACACTATTATACCTCATGAAATGGGTATGGATATCGTAAGACGTAGTCTGGAAAAACATCCCTACATTGGACCCCCGGTTGGGTTCATCATTGATTTACTAGCTCTATGCCTGAAGATGAACTATTTCAAATTTGAGAAGAGATTTTACCTCCAGTTGATGGGAACGGCGATGGGCTCCAATATGGCCCCGGCCTTCGCAAATCTCTTTATGGAACACATGGAGGAGAATGTCTTCAAAGTATATGAACATGAACAGGTACTTTTTTATAAAAGGTACATTGATGACATCATCGTGGTGTGGAGAGGTACTACAGAATCATCCCAGGAATGGGTGAGAAACCTGAATACAATGGGTGACCAGGTGAAACTGAAAGAGGTGTCAAGCTACAACAAAGTAGATTTTTTAGATCTAAGAATCTATAAAGAAGACTCTGGCCTGGGTACAACCCTGTTTAAGAAAGAAACTGACCGTAATACACTGCTGCATGCCTCCAGCTTCCACCCTAGATCTCTTATACAAGCTATTCCAAAAGCACAGCTACTACGGGTTACAAGAAATAACTCTTCTGACATCAGAAGGAACACCCAGCTGAATGAAATGGAGGAAAGGTTCCGGAACAGGGGCTATAATAATGAACTGATTAAGAAAGCTAGAAAGGATATCACAGAGAACAGGACGAGTGTGGACCCCAAGACCAGAATGAATTTCATCACTACTTACTCCCCAGACACAAGGACACTGGGTATGACATTGAAAGAGAAATGGGACATAATTGAATCAGATGCATCATTACCATACCATGGGTATGGCCCTCCAAGAATTGGTTACAAGAGAGGGAGGAATTTAAAAGACATACTGATGAAAACTGACCCCATTAACAGTTACAGTAAAAAAACCCGACCCACTAAAAAAGGATCATTCAACTGCCCCAGTTGTGTGACGTGCAATTCAATGCTCCAAGGCAGTCAATTCCGACATCCTCACACGAATGAGTTGTTTAAAATTAAACATTACCTTACGTGTACCACACAATATGTGATATACATGCTAAACTGCAATTGTGGTTTATTCTACATTGGAAAAACTTCTGATGACATAAAAAAGAGGATGGCGAATCACAGAAGTGCCATACGAGCAGCCATCGATAAGGGGAAGAGTGACCAACCCGTTGCCAGGCACTTTTTGGAGATGGGCCACACGGTATCTGATCTTAGGTTCAAGCTGATTGACCACATCCCACCGCTAAACCGCGGGGGGGGACCGTGACAAGCTACTACTCCGTAGAGAGGCTGAATGGATTTATAAATTGAACACAGTCCACCCACACGGCCTTAACATGAGTATCGACTGGCATTGCTTCTTGTGACATCAGAAGACACAGGTACCACCTTTTTGTTCCCTGTAAACACTGTGTTTACTTTCTGTGGTTAGTTCACAGAAACAATTGTGGTTTACTTATCATTTGACTTATTTTTTGACTTTCTGATGTTCTCCATTGCTTTTGGATATTGTGGACATTGATTACCTGGTTTCATCCTTAAGACCCAAACGTGGGCATTTGACATTGAATTCTATGTCTATGTATATACCTGCTATCTATTGGGTTTGTTTATATGAATACCTGTTTAAAAAATTTTTTGGTGTGTCATATAACGGAGGTTGCCTTACATTGTGTATTTAGCCATTGGACATTTGGATATAACCGCATACTATATCTTATATCTTATATATATCTTTTGTGTATTTTTTATGCATTTGGAGTATACATAGCGATCCCTTGAGTTGTGTTGTGTGTGCCTTTTTCCACCCTTGTTTTAATACAATAGGTTAATTGTTTATTTTTTAATCAAATTTGGCTTTTTGTAAACTCAAAATTTGCTTTTTTGATATACTATACATGTACTTTTTTATCCACTGTGCATGTACTCTTCTGTACAATATGCCCCCTTGATTAATTCTTCCGTTTACCATCCAGTGCTAATGGATCTACCAACTATTGATTAGCTCAATATTCCTGCATTTGACCGTGTTAGGGACTGTGTCTGTGCTATATATAGCAGATCAGTTATTTTTACTTTCCCCATATGAGTTATTTTTACTTTCCCCATATGAATTTTTACTTTCCCCATATGAATTTTTACACCGTGTAAGGGTGTTCCTTACAATCTCTGGCTATGCGTATCCAGTGATCTCTTTTTCCAGCTGCTGTTGCTGCTGTCTTTAGCTGTTTGTTGCCTGTTGACAACATAGGGGCTTGTCTCCTCTAACCAATTAACTTTCACATAGCGATAGCCTTAGGGGCGTTGCTTAATTGCGATACGCATGTGCAGTACTCCAAGCTTATTGTATCTCCGGTAACACACACAACTCTCTGCGGAGCTATATCCCTCTAAACCCATCAGGTATTTATCTTCTCCTTATCTGTATGCATAGAGTGTTTTACTGGTTACTCCATGTTCATGTGCCTTGATAGCCCCTCTTCCGGCCAGCGCTACATTGATACTAATGAGATAAGCCCCATACATATACCTTGGACACCCCCTGCTAATGTATGCTAATGTATGCCTGCAGTGTGATTTCTACTTATAGTCGTTCCGCTATCTTGTCTACCTGCCTGTATGATGGGGATAGTATGCCCTGTATATGTATATATTGCTTGCTCAGTATAAGCCTGTAATGAAATGTTTAATCTAAGCATTGATCATTGGTCCTGTTAACTGCTGCCCATCCATAACATCTATCTATGCTGAATAATTTTTTCTATTGATATTCTGTTTGATCTTTAATTGTATCTACCGTTTGCATTATGATTCCCACTTGCTCTGTATATGTACATGGTTGCAATGTTCACTTATTTGGTATATTGTGGTATATTTTGTTTTTTTAATTCATTTGTTTTTCATTTGTATGGGGTTTGTTGACACTTGGTGGTTGCCATGGCAACAATTTTGGCGCAATTTCACACTGGGGGAGGGTCTTATGGAACAGTATAAATGTTTGCTTCATTCTATGTACTCTGGTCTGATGAAGGGGTGTATTCCCCGAAGCGTCACTGAATAAATCCAGTATTGTCAAGACCAGTGAGTGCTGTCTCCTGATGTCATATCCTGTCAGTAGCATGTCCCTTTAATTCAGAAACTCCACCCTGTTAGCTCTCTATAAAGGAACTCCCTTTCACAAGCTTCAGTGCTTGATTATTTCAGAAGTGTTAGGGAATCCCTTGATCGTTTGTTCCTTAAACTTTATATTAAGCCTTTGCAGAAATTCTAAAGCTCAAAACCTATGAAGTGTCTCTGATTACAAAAGTCATAGCATCAAACCTTTGATATTTTGCCGCAAACCATACGGAACTTTACTGTGTGAAAATCTAAGTCCGGATTAACTGTTTGATTCTCAGAGCCACAACGCTGCAAGTAGAGCTGCTGGGTGACGTCATCTCACGCTGACAGGCTCTGCCGATTCAGTCCGTCTAAGACCTGCAGCTGTAACTAGCTCTGACTGGGGAACTAATCATACCAAAGACAATCGCAAGTATTTCTATAACAGTATTTGACCGCATCAATTATATCTACAGCTAAAGATGAACTTTATTGATCTATGTAACACTGCTAACTATCCGGTCTGTTTCTAAGCTGTGTATTCAGTTAAGTTAATGCTCAATTTAACTTCTCGTTATTATTGTGCAGATATCTGGTTAAAGCACCTAACACCTTGCTAACAACAGAGGTACCTATCATTTAATCATATTTGTTAGGTAATGTTGTCACGCATACAAATCCATTCTATATAAGGGGGCTTTCCTTAACGTAAGGATTGGTGTGTTAATACACTTATCACAGAATAATCAAGCCTGTAAAATAACACCTCTGGTATAATGGACCCACTGGAAATGTCCAATCAAATAACATCTTTAAATCAGAAGGTGGAGATTCTTGCACAAGGGCTAAGAGATCTCACTAATGAGAATAATACATTAAAAAAACTGCTTAATGATTTTGTTGCACAAAAGACAAGTGAGTTCCCAGAACCACAGGTTAACCCTCCTATTCCTTTTAGTGGTGATCGAACCAAGTTCAGAGAATATAAAAATGCCTGTATGTTAATGTTTTCATTAAAGCCTAAAACATACCGTACAGATAAAATTAAAGTATGCACTGCTATTTCTTTTCTTACTGGGGAGTCCAGAGCATGGGCAGACAGTTTTTTTGAGTTGGATGACCCAATCTTAAATTCGATTGAAAATTTTTTCCATACCATGTCAATCCTGTATGAGGATGTAAATAAACAGCACACTGCGGAACAAAAGTTGAGATCACTAAAACAGGGAAAACGGGCAGTGGAAGACTATATTGCGGACTTCCAGCTCTGGGCCACTGACTCACAATGGAACACTATAAGTTTAAAAAACCAGTTCCGCCTGGGACTGTCCGAATACTTAAAGGACGAACTCTCATGAGTTGAATACCCAGAATCCTTGGAGGGGCTTATGAAATTATGCATTTCCATGGACAGAAGACATAGAGAGAGAAAGTCCGAAAGACAATTATATGAATTCCCAATTAAAAAACAATACCATACATCCCTGGACAAAGCCTCGTCTCAACCAGTCCCCATGGAAATTGGTGCAATACGAGGACCCTTGAGTCAAGAGGAAAAATTAAGAAGGCGCCTAGCTAACTTGTGTCTGTACTGCGCCAGCAAAGAACATGAAGTTGCAAACTGTCCCATACTTACACGTCAAAGAAAGGGTAAGTCAGATTACGTTTACAAACATCAGTCAAAAAATACTAATACTTACATGTCACTTAACTTATCTTTACAGTGGGATTGCAGGTCCAGAGTGAAGCCATACTTGATTCAGGAGCCAACGGGATATTCATTGATGAGTTAATTGTTAAACAAAATAAAATTCCAAGTGTGTTAAAAGCAACCCCTCTGTATGTGCGTGTAATTGATGGGTCACAATATTTAAAAGGGCCGATAACGCATCACACCATACCCATATTAACTATCACTAACTCTGGACACAAAGAGTTTATTTCCTATGACATAATCTCTAGTTCATTACATCCAGTAATCTTAGGATACCCCTGGCTTAAAAAACATAATCCTTTGATAGATTGGTTAAACAATGAAATTACTTTCCCTTCTAAGTATTGTACTGAGACATGTTTTCCATATGTCTCTATTAGACACATTGAACCTCACTTACCAGATGACTATAGAGATTTTGCTGATGTATTCAATTTAAAAGAAGCTGAGTCATTACCTCCCCATAGACATTTTGATTGCCCCATAGAAACAAAACCTGGGGTTGAAATTCCTTCTGGAAGATTATTTCCGTTGTCACAGAAAGAACTAAAACATTTAAGGGATTATCTTGACGAGAATCTCAGAAAAGGTTTTATAACCCCCTCATCCTCACCAATAGCCTCTGCCATATTCTTTGTTACCAATAAAGATGGCAGTCTCCGTCCAATAATAGATTACCGGGCTCTGAATTCTGTTACAATAAAAAATAAATACCCCCTCCCACTCATACCAGAATTACTTGAACGTCTCCATGGGGCATCTATTTACACCAAGTTGGATCTCAAGGGGGCCTACAACTTAATTCGAATTAAATCTGGTCATGAGTGGAAGACAGCTTTTAGTATGGTTTATATCAATACAACGTTATGCCATTTGGTTTGACTAATGCTCCCGCAGCATTTCAATATTTCATTAATTAAATCTTCAAAGAACTTATGGATGTATGTGTAATTGTATATTTAGACGATATACTAATATATTCAAAAAATCTAAAAGAACACACCAGGCATGTAAGATGGGTCTTAGCCACTTTAAGGGATCATAAGTTATATGCTAAGATGGAAAAATGTAGCTTCCATAAAACTACCATTAAATTCCTTGGCTACATTATATCCCCTGATGGGATTCAAATGGATCCTGAAAAACTCTCTGCAATTCGTGATTGGTCAACTCCCACTTCCATTAAATCACTACAAAGATTTTTGGGATTCACCAACTTTTATAGAAAATTTATAAACCACTTTTCTTCTGTAGTTCAACCATTAACTCCTTTAACAGGAAAACAGAAATTCATATGGGATAAAGAATCAAATCAAGCTTTTCATCACCTTAAAGAATTATTTTCAACAGCCCCAATCTTACACCTTCCAGATCCGGAATTACCATATACTCTTGAGGTTGGCGCTTCCAACGTAGGAATTGGCGCAATCTTATCCCAACCTGATAAGGAATCTTCATTACTCCATCCAGTGGGATATTATTCCAGAAGATTAACACCTGCTGAGAGGAACTATTCGGTTGGAGATAAAGAATTGCTTGCAATGAAGTCGGCCATGGAACACTGGAGACATTTATTGGAAGGAACAAGTACACCTTTTCAAGTCTTTACAGACCATAAAAACCTCCAATACTTAAAGAAATACAAAACCTTGTCTTCACGACAAGTAAGATGGGCTTTGTTCCTGGACCGTTTCAATTTTGTGCTAACTTACATCCCAGGAACAAAAAACTCTAAGGCAGATGCATTGTCAAGGTCATTTAACGTACCAACAGAAGGTGAAGAGAAGTCATATATAATACCACCTTGCAAACTCTTAGCATCTTTCACCACAATCCAAGCTGATATACTACGAGCTCAACAGTCAGACACTGAAATTCCTTCAGTCTGTTATCATGATTCAGTTACTGGATTATATCATTATAAAAACCTCATATATATACCTCAGTCACTCAGAGACACCATCCTACAACAAAACCATGACTTACCTCTAGTAGGACATTTCAGAATACAAAAGACAAACGAACTTATCAGTAGGAATTACTGGTGGCCAAATATGACGAAAACCATACAAGAATACATTAACAAATGTCATATTTGTGTCACAAAGAAAAATGGACATAATAAACCATTTGGACTATTACAACCTCTACCCATTCCAGAGAGACCCTGGGATATGTTATCAATGGATTTTATCGTTGACCTACCCATCTCTAACAATTATACTACAATCTTGGTAGTTGTTGACCACCTCTCTAAATTGGCTCTTTTTATCCCATTACGACGGATACCCACTGCTTCCACCACAGCAAAGGATTTTTTGACACATATTGTCAAGTTACACGGATTGCCTCTATCTATAGTTACGGATCGTGGATCCCAATTCACGTCAAAATTCTGGAGATATTTATGCAATAAATTGAACATTTCTCTCAGATTCTCAACAGCCTTTCATCCACAATCTAATGGGTTAACTGAGAGACTCAATCAGACCTTGGAACAGTATCTCCGCTGTTATATTTCAACTTTGCAGGAGGATTGGAGCGAATGGTTACCTTTGGCGGAATTTTCATACAACAATTCCATCAGTTCTTCCACGGAAGTGTCACCATTCTATGCCACATACGGTTACCATCCAAGATCATTTCCGAACACAACTTCCTCATCAAATTCCCCCGCTGTCTCGGATTATTTCACTCAAATCAAGGAAACCTTGGAAACCCTACAAACTCATCTCAAAAATGCTAAAGCAAGCCAAAAGTTGTACTTTAATAAAAACGTTCACCTCCTCCGAATTATAAAGTCAAGGACTTGGTCTGGTTGTCTACCAAGAATATCAACCTCAAAGTACCCTGTAAAAAGCTAGCTGACCAGTATATCAGTCTGTACCCAATACTAAAGATTATCAATGAAAACGCAGTGAAGTTGCAATTGCCCAGTAATTTTCACGTTCATCCGACCTTCCATGTCTCTCTATTGAAGCCGTACTTGGGTCATCATAAGCACACCGATACTCGTTCTCATCATTCCACAGTTCCTTTTGATGACAAAATGGATTATGAGGTGGAACGCATTTTGGACTCCAGAAAGCGCCGGAATATATTGAGTACTTGGTACATTGGAGGGGGTACTCTCCTGAGGAGGATTCTTGGGTTCCTATTCGGGACTTGAACGCCCCTCTGTTGTTGCAGTCTTTTCATTCCGCTTTCCCCTCGAAGCCGGGACCTTTGCTTTCGGGGAGACGCTCCTGAAGGGGGGGATCTGTCATATCCTGTCAGTAGCATGTCCCTTTAATTCAGAAACTCCACCCTGTTAGCTCTCTATAAAGGAACTCCCTTTCACAAGCTTCAGTGCTTGATTATTTCAGAAGTGTTAGGGAATCCCTTGATCGTTTGTTCCTTAAACTTTATATTAAGCCTTTGAAGAAATTCTAAAGCTCAAAACCTATGAAGTGTTTCTGATTACAAAAGTTACAGCATCAAACCTTTGATATTTTGCCGCAAACCATACGGAACTTTACTGTGTGAAAATCTAAGTCCGGATTACCTGTTTGATTCTCAGAGCCACAACGCTGCAAGTAGAGCTGCTGGGTGACGTCATCTCACGCTGACAGGCTCTGCCGATTCAGTCCGTCTAAGACCTGCAGCTGTAACTAGCTCTGACTGGGGAACTAATCATACCAAAGACAATCGCAAGTATTTCTATAACAGTATTTGACCGCATCAATTATATCTACAGCTAAAGATGAACTTTATTGATCTATGTAACACTGCTAACTATCCGGTCTGTTTCTAAGCTGTGTATTAATTTAAGTTAATGCTCAATTTAACTTCTCGTTATTATTGTGCAGATATCTGGTTAAAGCACCTAACACCTTGCTAACAACAGAGGTACCTATCATTTAATCATATTTGTTAGGTAATGTTGTCACGCATACAAATCCATTCTATATAAGGGGACTTTCCTTAAACATAAGGATTGGTGTGTAAGTACACTTATCACACCTGATTTCCATATATATATATATATATATATATAAAAACATACACAACAAGTTGCAGCATTTGTCACCTAAAAACAATTGCAGTATCATGTGCCTTTAAACAATAGATTTCACAACACTAAAAAACATCACCACGCCAACATGACATAGTTATACTTTCTTTTCACTTTCCCATGTGTTTCAGATTCCAATACATCAGAGAGAGACAGGTCAACCAGACTACAATCACCAAGAATGTTTTGAGTACCTAAAAAATAAAAATAAATTAAATCTTCATTGTTGCTTGGAGAAATGTCTATAACAAGTCTCCTTGCCAACATGTCATACTTACACTTTTTTCCACTTGCCCGTGAGTTTCAGATTCCAAAACATCAGAGAGGTCAAGTCATGCAGACTACAGTCATCAAGAAATTGTGAGTACCTACAGAAGAAAAAACATTGCATATACACACGTCAACATTTCAGACTTGCATGTTCTTTATCCACATGTTAAGATCAGCAATCAACAGAAATATACCTCTTAAAGACACAATCCCTAAATAGATCTAAGTAGCTATAAGGAGTTCAACATTGTTAAGACCTAGTGATGCTATGTAAGGTTATGAGGAGTACAAGTTAGAACTTAATACATTTCATTCACTTTTTTCACTGTTTTCCAGCTTTAAGGGGATCAATTCTCCTAAGACACAGTCCACAAAAACACATATGTACCTATAATGAAATCAACATTATTATGGCCTAGTAATGCTATGTGAGAAGACTACAAGGATTACAAAGGTTAACACTTGAAACCCACATTTCTTTTTACTTTCTGTTTTCCAGGTAGATCAATTCTAATAAAGGAACTGTCATGAACCAAGCCTCCAGACTAAAAAGAAAAAGAAAAGGTCTGGGAGGCATTCTGCTAAGAAGGGCTGTATAGGGATTTGAACCTGTGGCTCTGTGGTTGCTATTTCTGTTTGCTTACATGTTGAGCCACAGCCAGTTCCAACAATAGCATGGATCTTAAAAGATCTGATAAATAACTATTTGCCTTACTTGTTATTACACCTGTGCAACACACAGGTGTTCTCAATTCTGGAATTGATCAGAACCAACCCTGTGCAAAACCTCCCTATTTAAGGATGGCTTTTAGTCTGCATTTTTGTCTTCACATTGGATCTGTTTTGTCAAGTCAGAACCTGTTTCCTGTATTTCTTTGGAGAAAAGATTTCCTTTGCACCTGTTTACAAGGTATTACCAGGAGAAAGCCTTTACCTTTAAACCTGTTACCAATCTACAAGTTTGTTTCCTGCTTTATGCAATTCCTGCACTTGGCCATTGCCAGGAGAAGGATTTCCTTTGCACCTGTTTATAAGGTATTACCAGGAGAAAACCTTTACCTTTAAACCTGTTACCAATCTTCAAGTTTGTTTCCTGCCTTGTGCATTTCCTGCACTCAGCAATTATAAGGAGAGAGACTTTACCTTTAAACCTGTTACCAGTTTGCAAGTTGTTTCCTGCATTGTGCAATTCCTGCACTCAGCAATTACAAGGAGAGACACTTTACCTTTAAACCTGTTACCAGTTTGCAAGTTGTTTCCTGCATTGTGCAATTCCTGCACTCAGCAATTACAAGGAGAAAGACTTTACCTTTAAACCTGCTACCTGTTTACAAGTTGTTTTCTGCCTTGTGCAAATCTTACATTTCAGTTATTACCAAGAGAAAGACTTTCCTTTTTGAATCTGCATCTCTGCTTACTAGTTTTCTTTATTTTCACTCCTGCTGTATGTGGTCTTAACATACCTGAGTAGCATATTTAAATATTCTGCAAGTATTTGCTTAAACAAAGTATTTTGTTATTCAAATAAATTTGTTTTCATTTTCAATCAGTATGGCTTCTACTAACCTTCCTTTAAAGCAACTGTTCCAGACAATGAGGCTCTCACATGATATCCTGAGACAGAACATGACAGAATGTGAAGACCTTAAAAGAGAGCCCTCTGGGATTATTGCTATATTGGATTCAGTGTTAAAGTTTATTAAGGACATACTCATTAACTTTATGGAGCTGGTGGAAATGTTATCTCTCCCAACCGAAACCTTGTCTAAAGTTACCTCCCAAACAAGGAAAGGTTTTAAAGAACCCTTAACAGAAGAGGAGAAAATTCGGCGAAGACAGCTTAACCTCTGTTTCTATTGTGGGGGAACTGGTCACCACATCACAGGGTGTCCAGTAAGACCCCCTAGAGGATCAAGTCGAGATATAGCCAAGTTTAAAATGGACTCTGATGTTAAGGGAACAAATTATTCTTCCACTAGCAAACTTAAAGATACTCCTGGAGAGGATCCAGCTACTGAGAATACATCAATTCTACAAACAACCGTTTCTAACACGCTTCAAGAAATGGTACCTGATTTGAAACAGATGGTCATTGGGAGTACAACTCCAACTACATCCATTACCCATACCACTGCATCTGTTTCTGCATCAACCACATTGGGGAACTCTGCAAAAATACCTCCTGGAAATCCTGCACATTACCTTGTTTCTGCCCTGGCTGGAGATCCAGCTAACAAATGTCACTCATCAGACATAAAAGTGACAAACCTTCCAGCTAAATCAGACTCTGCCAATTCTAAAGATCCACACCTCCTTGCACCACCTTCACCCAGCTACTCATTGACTGAGAAAGAATTGGATGAGATGGTTGAATTGGATATAAATGGCACAGAAAATGAATTCCTGGACTCTGAAGGAGAGGTCATACTTTACCCGGAGGTACTCTACCCATCAGGCAGATATGACCCAGATAACAAATTCCTTGACTCTGAAGGAGAGGTCTTTTCCTACCCGGAGGTACTCTGCCCATCAGCCAGTCCATTGCAAGCTGCTGGGTATAATCAGGAACCTCTAAATCAAAACTGTCTTGGTTTTTCAACTCTTGTTATGCCTACAGGGATATCTTCTAAGGGTCCCCAATCTCAGGCAGCTGTTCCAAGCGAAGAATCAATTCCATCTGATTGTATTAGGGCTTCAAATGGAACACTTGTTCGTAAATCTCACCTTCAGATGTTTGATCAGGCTTTGAGCGCCCAGAGTGCGCTCTTTGGAGGGGGCATCTGTCATGAACCAAGCCTCCAGACTAAAAAGAAAAAGAAAAGGTCTGGGAGGCATTCTGCTAAGAAGGGCTGTATAGGGATTTGAACCTGTGGCTCTGTGGTTGCTATTTCTGTTTGCTTACATGTTGAGCCACAGCCAGTTCCAACAATAGCATGGATCTTAAAAGATCTGATAAATAACTATTTGCCTTACTTGTTATTACACCTGTGCAACACACAGGTGTTCTCAATTCTGGAATTGATCAGAACCAACCCTGTGCAAAACCTCCCTATTTAAGGATGGCTTTTAGTCTGCATTTTTGTCTTCACATTGGATCTGTTTTGTCAAGTCAGAACCTGTTTCCTGTATTTCTTTGGAGAAAAGATTTCCTTTGCACCTGTTTACAAGGTATTACCAGGAGAAAGCCTTTACCTTTAAACCTGTTACCAATCTACAAGTTTGTTTCCTGCTTTATGCAATTCCTGCACTTGGCCATTGCCAGGAGAAGGATTTCCTTTGCACCTGTTTATAAGGTATTACCAGGAGAAAACCTTTACCTTTAAACCTGTTACCAATCTTCAAGTTTGTTTCCTGCCTTGTGCATTTCCTGCACTCAGCAATTATAAGGAGAGAGACTTTACCTTTAAACCTGTTACCAGTTTGCAAGTTGTTTCCTGCATTGTGCAATTCCTGCACTCAGCAATTACAAGGAGAGACACTTTACCTTTAAACCTGTTACCAGTTTGCAAGTTGTTTCCTGCATTGTGCAATTCCTGCACTCAGCAATTACAAGGAGAAAGACTTTACCTTTAAACCTGCTACCTGTTTACAAGTTGTTTTCTGCCTTGTGCAAATCTTACATTTCAGTTATTACCAAGAGAAAGACTTTCCTTTTTGAATCTGCATCTCTGCTTACTAGTTTTCTTTATTTTCACTCCTGCTGTATGTGGTCTTAACATACCTGAGTAGCATATTTAAATATTCTGCAAGTATTTGCTTAAACAAAGTATTTTGTTATTCAAATAAATTTGTTTTCATTTTCAATCAGTATGGCTTCTACTAACCTTCCTTTAAAGCAACTGTTCCAGACAATGAGGCTCTCACATGATATCCTGAGACAGAACATGACAGGAACAGTGCTTAAAATGATGTATTTATAGTTTAAAATATAACATTCCATATACATTGATGCTTTTCAAGAAAAAATGACATCTTCTTAAACATGAAAGCCCTTTCAAACACAAATGTTGTCAGAATAAAATATATATGATTTTGTTTTACAGGATCTCCAGAAGTATCATTGCTATTATGGAACAGAATGAAGTATCTCCCTGCACACACACATACAAGTCTAGGTATCACTTACTTAATGTTACTCAACATTTAAAAAAAACACTTTGCTGACATTGAAGACTGCTCCTCAAACATAAGTCCAACAGGTGCATACCTATACGTCTGGGAAAGGTCATCATCTTTTGTAATATCACCAAATCACAATACAGTAAAGTAAAATAGCCTATTGGGTGATATACAACGACAAAGGGGCATTTGTACTTTACATACTACACAATTATAAAACACATTGCTGTGCAAAGTCATGATGTATTTGTATCAAACTCACATGTTCTTACAAAAATTGCTATTGACACTTGCAATAGGATGCACAAGTCTTTATGCAATGCCTAACCTTTCTCTTTTTCATCTCTTGCAGATTCAGCTATTCCTCATAGCAAAGTGCAAGAAGAAAAAATTATACAACAGTGACCATATGTCATTTCTACAAATTCTAATGAATCAACTTCTTGCAGACTAGAAGACAAACAAAATTTAAATGTATGTGTGGATTACACTTCCACTATTTTTGTAAATGAATGATTCCTGATATGAGGAGAGAGAGAGAGAGAGAGAGAGAGAGAGAGAGAGAGAGATATGCAACGTTCTGTTCACTGGCTGATCAAATTTCTATATTTAGTCAGCCTAAATATAGTTTAAGGTTTTAATGCTAAACCTGATACTGTATTTTCAGCTACACATCAGTGGTTTCTGAGTAAGTAATGATGTCAGTGTTTATCCATAACATCTATGTCTAACCCCCAAATTAGCACTTGTAAGCCACAGAGAATTGTTGGTCCAAAGTGGAACATGTTGCATATCCATTCAATGATAACCAAAAGGGCATTTTGCTGGGACAGAAAGAGAAGACAACAGCATGCCATAATGATCTTTTGTAGGAAGTATAACAAGGTGACATGAGAGTGATCTCAACACCTGAACTATGATTTGAGTTCTCCAAAGGTGTTATCAATCATGGTTCAGTACCTCCGGTGGGCTTCATTATAAGCTCCATTTGGTGCACTGGAATTGTGTGTGTCTGGCATGTGCCCTACATCCATATCCTGCATCCATATCAGAGAGGAGGGCTGAAGTGATTTGTTGGGCAGGTGCAGAAAACCCCACAACAACAAATTGAGAGCAAAGGTCAACAGTTGGGTGATTCCCATGTGTGAGGAATAGACCATGTGCATGTACGTTTTGAAGCTATGATGTGAAGGTGTTGGTCAGCATGCATGCAAGTTAGAATGGTGGCTGAAGGAGGCAGGTGAAGTGTGATAAAGCAAAGGAGTTGAGGGCATGTGTGCAAGCAGTGAGGGGCTGAGTGTAGAGCAGGTGTTAAAATGCAGAGGTATGTGAGGAATTGTGGTGGAAAATAAAGTTATATTTACCTTAAACTTAATTTTTACTGTCTACTCCTTATAGGTATACATTGCTATTGTTATCTGTATTGATTTTCACAATTGATGGTATGTTTAAAATATGTCTATTTCTCATTTTACAATATATTGATATTTATTATTTGTCACATTTTAATCATAATAAAAATAGCCTCCGTTGTCCATTTTGTTGTCAATATGTGTTCAATAAGTTGTGATCGGAACAATTATGATCACCAAAGCCATTACTGTCCATTCATCATAGGGTTAATTTTCCTGCTATCTGCTCTGATTCGATCCACACTTCCCAATACGGAAATGCTGTTACTGTTTTGATTGCGATTACTTGAAATACATAGATTGTGAGCACAAAAACTGAAGATAAATGGGATCAGAAAGATTGGAAATTTGAAATCAACTCCAAAATTATCAACTAAGTGGGCAAAAAAATTATGTGAACCCTTTTTAAACATATTGCTGAATTCCACAAAATGGTTTAACCCAACTAAAATACAAATAAAAATGATTCTATAAAGAAAAAAAGATTTGATCCAACAGCCAGGAATCAGAGGGCATGGCAGGGGTTACCTTAGTTTAAACACAGAACAAGTTACTTCAGTCTAAGGCCCTACAATATTACTATGTTTATGTTTAGGGAAGGTTTCAACTTTCATTTAAGCCTCCTTGAGTACATTTCTCACAAAGGTATCCAGTTAAGGAATTCCCTTAAGGTTAACATTACTGAGTATTCCAGCACAGTCACATACTGAAAATAAATCACAAATATAACTATTCCTATAAATGGATATTACTGAGCTAATATTTGATCTAATTGTTACAGAGCTTAATTGTGTATGGAGATTCATTTTAATGACCCAGCAAAATAAACACATAAAAGAATGTGCAGATAAGATGCACTTACTCCACCTATTCTACCCTCCTGTTCCATTATATTCTTGATCACTGAACTTTATACTTTGGTGAGGCAGTGAGATATTTTGGTTGTTTTAAACAGTCATAGTCAGTAGATGGTAACAATTTAGGGTTGCAGGTTCTAGTTCTGACAGAACCATTAAGGGCCAGATTGCAAGTGGCGCTCTATTTAGCATTTTTGCATGTGCGCAAACACCACCAGAAGTAAACTTTCAATGCGCGGTTTGGCGCACATCTTAAAAGTTTTAAGTAAAATGTTTGCGTGAAAGCAAAAGCCAGCGTGCACTACCTGTTGGACTTCGGATATCACAACCACGCTAATTTCTTATTCGAATATACTTCAATGGAGAGCGCACATAAAAAAACAAACAAATATCACTCTCACTAACCCAATCACCTTTAACCAAGTTCGCTATACCAGACAGAATATTGTAAATTTCAATGTTCTTTACATAGAATAAAATTTTCGAACTATTATATATATATATATATATATATATATATATAGATGCTTCTTTATATATCTGATTATTATTATAATTTGATTATTATTTAGTAAAATATATATATCAATACCTATCTACATACCTGTATGTATGTATATATATATATATATATATATATATATATATATACACTGTATATATGTATATGTGTGTGTATTTACAGATATTTATAGGAATATATATATATATATATATATATATAAATACATAGAACAGCACGAAACACGTCAAGATGGTCAGTTGTTGCAAACCCTGCATGTCTGACATGTTTGGCTTTTTAACCGATTTATAATAAAGATTATCAGCTAGATTTAGAGTTCTGCATTAGTCGTCAAAAGCAGCGTTAAGGGGTCCTAATGCTGCTTTTGGCCGCCCGCTGGTATTTAGAGTCAGCCAGGAAAGGGTCTAACGCTCACTTCCCTACCGGGATTCCAGGCTACCACAGATCCCCTTACGCCAATTGGGTATCCTATCTTTTCAATGGGATCTGCCTAACGCCGGTATCTGGAGTCTTGGGAGAAGTGAGCGGTAGACCCTCTACCGCCAAAAAAGTCAGTAGTTAAGAGCTTTATGGGCTAACGCCGGAATATAAAGCTCTTAACTACTGTGCTCTAAAGTACACTAACACCCATAAACTACCTATGAACCCTAAACCGAGGCCCCCCCCACATCGCCGCCACTATAATAAAACATTTTAACCCCTAATCTGCTGACCGGACACCACCGCCACCTACATTATACCTATAAACCCCTAATCTGCTGCCCCTAACACCGCCAACCCCTATATTATAATTATTAACCCCTAATCTGCCCCCCCCCCCCGTCGTCGCCACCTTACCTACACTTATTAACCCCTAATCTGCCGACCGGACATCGCCGCCACTATAATAAATGTATTAACCCCTAAACCGCTGCACTCCCGCCTCGAAAACACTATAATAAATAGTATTAACCCCTAATCTGCCCTCCCTAACATCGCCGCCACCTACCTACAATTATTAACACCTAATCTCCCGCCCACACCGTCGCCGCTACTATAATAAATGTATTAACCCCTAAACCTAAATCTAACCCTAACACCCCCCTAACATAAATATAATTTAAATTAAACTAAATAATATTCCTAAAATTAAATAAAATAATCCTATTTAAAACTAAATACTTACCTAGAAAATAAACCGTAATATAGCTACAATATAACTAATAATTACATTGTAGCTATTTTAGGATTTATATTTATTTTACAGGCAACTTTGTAGTTATTTTAACTAGGTACAATAGCTATTAAATAGTTAATAACTATTTAATAGCTACCTAGTTAAAATAAATACAAAATTACCTGTAAAATAAATCCTAACCTTAGTTACAAATACACCTAACACTACACTATCATTAAATTAATTAAATAAATTACATACAATTAGCTATAATAAAATAAAATACAATAAAATAAACTATACTATAATACAAAAACCCCCCCACTAAATTACAAAAAATAAAAAATAATTACAAGCAGTTTAAACTAATTACACCTAATCTAAGCCCCCTAATAAAATAAAAAAGCCCCCCAAAATAAAAAATTCCCTACCCTATTCTAAAATTGCCCCAAAGTAATCAGCTCTTTTACCTGAAAAGAAAAATACAATACCCCCCCAACATTACAACCCACCACCCACACACCCTTACTCTAACCCACCCAAACCCCCCTTAAATAAACCTATCGCTAACCCCCTGAAAATCATCCTACCTTGAGTCGTCTTCACCCAGCCGAGCCGAATTCTTCATCCAAGGTGCGCAGAGGAGGTCCTTGATCAGGTAGAAGTCTTCATCCAAGCAGCAAAAAAGAGGCCCTCCATCCGGTAGAAGTGTTCATCCAAGGCGGCTTCTTCAATCTTCATCCATCCGGAGTGGAGCCATCTTCAACGGAGCCGACGCGGATCCATCCTCTTTAACCGACGGACTAACGACGAATGAAGGTTCCTTTAAAGGACGTCATCCAAGATGGCGTCCCTTCAATTTTTTCAGCCAATCGGAATTAAGGTAGAAAAAATCTGATTGGCTGATGCAATCAGCCAATCAAATTGAAGTTTAATCCGATTGGCTGATCCAATCAGCCAATCGTATTGAACTCGCATTCTATTGGCTGTTCCGATATATAGGGGTCGGAGGTGTTAGGGGCAGCAGATTAAGGGTTCATAGGGATAATGTAGGTTGCGGCGGTGTCCGGAGCGGCAGATTAGGGGTTAATGGTATAATGCAGGTGTCAGCGATAGCGGGGGAGGCAGATTAGGGGTTAATAAGTGTAAGGTTAAGGGTGTTTAGACTCCGGGTTCATGTTAGGGTGTTAGGTGTAGACTTAGAGAGTGTTTCCCCATAGGAAACAATGGGGCTGCGTTAGGAGCTGAACGCTGCTTTTTTGCAGGTGTTAGTTTTTTTTTCAGCTCAAACTGCCCCATTTTTTCTTATGGGGATATCGTGCACTAGCACGTTTTAGCTGCTTACCGCTACCGTAAGCAACGCTGGTATTGAGGGTTGAAGTGGAGCTAAGTTAGGCTCAACGCACCCTTTTCTGAGCCTAATGCAGCCCCTCAGACAACTCTAAATACCAGCGTTGTCTTAAGGGTGCGTTGGGAAAAAAAGCAGCGTTAGCTACGCGGGTCTTTACCGACAAAACTCTAAATCTAGCCGTATGTTTTTTAATTACCGGATCTCCTCTTGAGTGCAAGTTTTTTTCACTATACATAGAACATTTTCACCTATGGAAAGAACATTGGAATGTAACCTATTTACAGTAAATACACACGAAAACACATTGTTAAAATATTAATAATGATTAAAACAATGTTTTACGTTTTCACATGAATACACATACTGTATGTATATATATATATATATATATATATATATATATATATATATATATATATATTTATATCAGTGGAGTATTAAGGTTTTGTGCTGCCCTAGGCACTCAAAATTCTGCAGCCCCCCAACCCCCCTCACCTTAGGTTTTAGGCTGTTTTTTGGCCATAATATTATTTGGTCAGGGTATAATGCGACTTTCAATAAACCTGCATACAACCAGGATATATGCATATATATATATATATATATATATATATATATATATATACAGGGAGTGCAGAATTATTAGGCAAATGAGTATTTTGACCACATCATCCTCTTTATGCATGTTGTCTTACTCCAAGCTGTATAGGCTCGAAAGCCTACTACCAATTAAGCATATTAGGTGATGTGCATCTCTGTAATGAGAAAGGGTGTGGTCTAATGACATCAACACCCTATATCAGGTGTGCATAATTATTAGGCAACTTCCTTTCCTTTGGCAAAATGGGTCAAAAGAAGGACTTGACAGGCTCAGAAAAGTCAAAAATAGTGAGATATCTTGCAGAGGGATGCAGCACTCTTAAAATTGCAAAGCTTCTGAAGCGTGATCATTGAACAATCAAGCGTTTCATTCAAAATAGTCAACAGGGTCACAAGAAGCGTGTGGAAAAACCAAGGCGCAAAATAACTGCCCATGAACTGAGAAAAGTCAAGCGTGCAGCTGCCAAGATGCCACTTGCCACCAGTTTGGCCATATTTCAGAGCTGCAACATCACTGGAGTGCCCAAAAGCACAAGGTGTGCAATACTCAGAGACATGGCCAAGGTAAGAAAGGCTGAAAGACAACCACCACTGAACAAGACACACAAGCTGAAACGTCAAGACTGGGCCAAGAAATATCTCAAGACTGATTTTTCTAAGGTTTTATGGACTGATGAAATGAGAGTGAGTCTTGATGGGCCAGATGGATGGGCCCGTGGCTGGATTGGTAAAGGGCAGAGAGCTCCAGTCCGACTCAGACGCCAGCAAGGTGGAGGTGGAGTACTGGTTTGGGCTGGTATCATCAAAGATGAGCTTGTGGGGCCTTTTCGGGTTGAGGATGGAGTCAAGCTCAACTCCCAGTCCTACTGCCAGTTTCTGGAAGACACCTTCTTCAAGCAGTGGTACAGGAAGAAGTCTGCATCCTTCAAGAAAAACATGATTTTCATGCAGGACAATGCTCCATCACACGCGTCCAAGTACTCCACAGCGTGGCTGGCAAGAAAGGGTATAAAAGAAGAAAATCTAATGACATGGCCTCCTTGTTCACCTGATCTGAACCCCATTGAGAACCTGTGGTCCATCGTCAAATGTGAGATTTACAAGGAGGGAAAACAGTACACCTCTCTGAACAGTGTCTGGGAGGCTGTGGTTGCTGCTGCACACAATGTTGATGGTGAACAGATCAAAACACTGACAGAATCCATGGATGGCAGGCTTTTGAGTGTCCCTGCAAAGAAAGGTGGCTATATTGGTCACTGATTTGTTTTTGTTTTTTTTTTGAATGTCAGAAATGTATATTTGTGAATGTTGAGATGTTATATTGGTTTCACTGGTAAAAATAAATAATTGAAATGGGTATATATTTGTTTTTTGTTAAGTTGCCTAATAATTATGCACAGTAATAGTCACCTGCACACACAGATATCCCCCTAAAATAGCTATAACTAAAAACAAACTAAAAACTACTTCCAAAACTATTCAGCTTTGATATTAATGAGTTTTTTGGGTTCATTGAGAACATGGTTGTTGTTCAATAATAAAATTAATCCTCAAAAATACAACTTGCCTAATAATTCTTAATTCTGCACTCCCTGTATATATATATATATATATATATATATATATATTTATAAAAAAAAACTTTACAACCAGTAGACATGATGCCATTTGAGCAATGCTTTAGCAAGATGCTATTTACACATAAACATCTGCTGTATGTTCATGCAAGTGCACATTTTTATTTGACAGAATAAAAAAAAAAATATGCTTGCCTGATAAATTTATTTATTTCTTGACACAACTCCATGGATAATCATCAATTACTATTGGGAATATCACTCCTGGCCAGCAGGAGGAGGCAAAGAGCACCACAGCAAAGTTGTTAAGTATCACTTCCCTTCCTACAAACCACAGTCATTAGACAAAGGGAAAGGAGAGAAAGGAAATAACACACAGTGCAGAGGTGCCTGAGGTTTATATACCAAAAAACTGTCTGAGAAACAGGGCGGGCTGTGGACTCACCATGTCAAGAAATAAATATATTTATCAGGTAAGCATAAACTTAGTTTCTTTCTAATGACACGGTGAGTCCACGGATCATCATCAATTACTGTTGGGAATCAATATCCAAGCTAGAGGACACAGATGATAAGGGAGGGACAAGACAGGCAACATAAACAGAAGGCACCACTGCTTGAAGAATCTTTGTCCCAAAAGAAGCCTCAGCCGAAGCAAAAGTATCAAATTTAGAAAATTTAGAAAAAGTATGCAAAGAGGACCAAGTTGCAGCCATGAAAATTTGTTCTACAGAAGCTTCATTTTTGAAAGCCCAGGAAGAAGAAACAACACTCATGTAATGAGCTGTGATTCTCTCAGGAGGCTGCTGTCCAGCAGTTTCATAGGCCAAATTAATTATACTCTTCAGCCAGAGCGAAAGAGAAATAGCCGTAGCTTTATGACCCTTGCGTTTCCCAGAGAAACAAAGCAGAAGACTGGCGAAAGTCCTTAGTCGCCTGCAAGTAGAATTTGTGCAGCAAATCCTTCTTATGAGAAGAAGGAACAACGATTTCCTGATTAATATTCCTATCCGAAACAACTTTAGGAAGGAAACCTAATTTAGTATTCAGAACCACCTTATCAGAATAAAAAGTTAAGATAAGGGGAATCACACTGCAACGCCGAGAGTTCAGAGACTCTCTGAGCTGAAGAAATGGCAACAAGAAACAAAACCTTCTAAGATAACATTTTAATATCTAAAGAATGCATAGGCTCAAATGGAGCCTGCTGTAAAACTTTAAGAACAAGGTTAAGACTCAAGGGAGGAGTAACAGGTTTAAACACAGGCCTGATTCGGAGCAAGGCCTGACAAAAGGATTGCATGTCTGGCACATCCGCCAGACACTTATGCAACAAAATAGACAAGGCATAAAACTGACCCTTCAGAGTACTTGCTGACAAACCCTTCTCCAGACCCTCCTGGAGAAAAATCCTAGGAATCCTGACTCTACTCCAAGAGTAACCTCTGGATTCACACCAATACAGATATTTATGCAATATCTTATGGTAAATCCTTCTTGTCACAGACTTACGAGCCTGGATCAATGTCTCATCAACCAATTATGAGAACCCGTGCTTAGATAAAATTAGGTGTTCAATCTCCAAGCAGTCAGCTTCAGAGAAACAAGATTTGGATGAAGGAAGGGACCCTGAAGTAGAAGGTCCATCCTAAGAGGTAGTCTCCAAGGTGAAAGAGATTATATTTCAACTAGGTCTTCATACCAGACCCTGCAAGGCCATGCCAGTGCTATGAAAATCACTGATGCCCTTCTGAGCAATGACTTGTGGAAGGAGAGCGAACGGGGGAAACATGTATGCTAGACTGAAATTCCAAGGGACTGCAAGAGCATCTATCAGGATGTCCTGTGGATCCCTTAACCTCGAACCGTACCTTGGAAGCTTGGCATTCGGCTGAGATGCCATGAGATCCAGCTCCAGCTGCCCCCATTTGAGGGTCAAGCTGGAAAACACCTACGGATGAAGTTCCCACTCCCCGGGATGAAAAACCTGTCGGCTCAGAAAATCTGCTTCCCAATTGTCCACTCCTGGAATGTGGATCACAGATAGACAGCAGATGTGGGTCTCCTCCCACTGAATAATTTGGGCCACCTCTGTCATGGCCAAGGAACTCTGAGTTTCTCCCTGGTTGTTGATGTATGCCACCAACATTATGTTGTACGACTGGAACCTGATAAACCGGGCTGAAGCTAACTGAGGCCAGGCCAGTAGATTGCTCTCAGCTCTAGGATGTTTATGGGGAGATCTGAGCCTTCAATGAGCCCAAGACTGCTCTCCAACCCAGCAGGCTGGCATCCATGGTCACAATCACCCATGAAGGTCTGTGGAGAGGTGTTCCTGAGACAACCACCATGGAAGAGAATCTCTTGTTGCCTGATCCAGATCTATTCGCGGAGACAGAGCCGCATAGTCCCCGTTCCATTGTCTTAACATGCATAACTGCAGAGCTCTGAGATGGAACTGAGTAAATGGGATGATGTCCATGGAATCTACCATCAGGAGAGAAACATTCTACATTAATGAATTATGCACTCTATGGCCAAGGGGATTAAATAGGGAATGCAATTGGACTGCCTTTTGGTAATTCAATAAAATGGAATGACATAAAAAGTTTATTTTTGTAGTATTGTACTGTTAAAACCTTACATAGATGGATGTGCGCCCATATGTACATATTGATATGAGATTTGATGTCTCTGGAAATTTGTGGATGAGTACATAATGTTGAATATCCAATATTGACCTAATATGTAGGTGTGTCTGTCCACTGATGGATTGTAAATTAAGACATTATAAAATCAAGTTAACTGATAAAAATAATTTATCCAAAAAATGATTTATCCATCTGTAATTAGATACATTTGACATATATATATTTTTTAATTCAATATATTGTTGTTATCAAAACAATGATTAAATTCTCAATGCATTTTTAAACTTTTATTAACATGAAATTTTGTCATTTAGATATTGATAAATTGATTAACGCTTATTATTTTTAATATTTAATATATGAATTTTCACATATGATATGTAGTATATATATTTGCTAGACAATATGATAATGATTCACTAGGTGGCGGTATTGTAGGCCATCAAAATGCACTTTAAAACACATTTGTATGTTATATTATTGCTCGCCACTAGAGGGCAACATTGTATCACTTTCAATCACAATATTTGGCGCCATTGTGGCTATTTAAATGTTTGTTCACTAATCTATGGTTAAGCTTGAGAAAGGGCCAAGTATGGGAAGAGCAGACAATGCCTCAGATACCGCAGGGGATACCTGGGTAGCAATGTCCTGCAAAGAATATCCTACCGGATTGTGAGAGGAAACTCAGGGCACTGCATGTGGAGACTGAAAAGATTGGGATGCTTGAGGAGAAAGCTGCGGCACATCTGATACAGGAGACACCTGAACAGCATCCGCCTTAACTAATGGTGGCTCCTGATCAAAAATTCTATTCCTGTAACCGAGAGTTCTCTCAATGCATGAGGAACAAAAAAGGTACTGGAGATTCCACTTGGGAATCAAAACACAGTTTGCATGCAGCAATTTGTAAAGCCTCTTGATCCATCTTGCAATAATAATGCCAAAAAAGAAAAAAATAAACCGTTTTTTACGTCACTTTAATTAAGATACTGCACCTTTAAATTAAGTTTAAATTCAGATTGTAAAGCCTCTTGTACCAAAAAGAAACAAGTTAGTGCAATAAAACCCCAGGCAACCCTCAACACCTCAGTAGCTTTACTGAGGTGCCTACCAGTCCTGCAGCCTAAGGTCAATTTTCTCTCACAAACGATCCGGCTCTCAAGACCTGCGACGGCTGAGCAATATACTTCTATAACAGAGCAGCTGACAACTGTGTCACTACCCCTCAACTCTGACAGAGCAAACTGAAAGCGTGCCAACGGAACTAACCGCCCGCTTACAAGGACCCTCCCCTATTGACTGGAGCGATCCCGGTCGGTCATAAACACAGTGTAGGAAGAAGTACATTGCGGCACTAAAAGTATAACACAAAAGTTCTGCCCGGATCTCAACCTGAGCGAAAGACACAACTGAGCCACCAATAATTAATAAAATATCTGCCCATCTCAGTCTACAGTGCCTCCAAACTGCCTAAATGATGAACCCTCAAAAGGGTCAATGTTAAAATTCCCCTTGTTATTGTAACAGCATCTAGCTGCTGAAGTGCCAAATTCTCCTTTCCCAAAGAAAAAATATATATGGCACTTACCTGAAAGACAGTCTGTCCGGAAGCAGGACAGGTCACCTGGTTTGAGAGGATGCCGTACCTAACATGGACCTGTGGAAAAAGAAAGAACTGAGTAAGCTTACTCAGGCTTTCTGACTAGGGCAGCAAAAACTTTGAGAAGTTTTCCCAATTGCTCAAAAGCCACCACTGCCCTACTGAAGATACTGACGTGGACTAAGGCTAGACCCCAGAAAAGATCAGAGCAAACCTAATCTGCTTTAAAATAATAAAATCTTGATTGAAGAAAACTTCTTATCAGACACCTAAAACTTCACCTCCTCCTTGCACAGCAGGCACAGAGAATGACTGGGGTTTGTGGGAAGGGAAGTGATACTTAACAGCTTTGCTGTGGTGCTCTTTGTCTCCTCTTGCTGGCCAGGAGTGATATTCCCAACAGTAATTGATGATGATCTGTGTCATTAGAAAGAAATAGGATTTGCTATCCATCTGACTGAAAACATGTGGACCACAATTTGAAAAGATTTAACACATATGTATTATATTAACTGGGAAAGCACATACAATACTCTAAGATCTCTGCTCTACCTTTCAGATTTATTCTGGCTACCAAAGTTAAGATATCCGGTCCTCACCAAAAAAAACAAAAAACAAAAAAACATAAAACCAATGTTTTAGGAAAGATTACGACCCAATTTGCAACTAGCTTCTACCATACTACAGTTTACAGTACAATACAATTATATATTTATAGTACATGGTTTCTTTAAGGCCATAATACTTCATCATATGACAGTAACACATATGACATTTTGATATTGTGCTGCTATTTACAAATACATTTATTTTCAGTGAGTGACCCACCTGAGAGCTCTAAAAGTCCAACTTCAGTCAGTGTCGTGTCCGCTACTCATCCAGGCCCAGTCTGGTCTGCTAATGTAGTCTTTGTGTTACGCACTTGTGTGACTCACTTGAGCCATGTGATTGTGCAGAGACTGCACGAAGGCAGCTATTGTTTTACCTTGTCATGTGACGTCAGCAACATGTTGGACCAAGTAAAACATTTTTTTAAGTACAGTAACAGTATTTACTAGTGCAGCGGCTGGAGGAAATAAAAAAAATGCCACCCCCTCAAATTTGCCGCTCTAGGCATGGGCCTTGTGTGCCTAGGCCCAAACACGCCCCTCATATATATATATATATATATATATATATATATATATATATATGCATACAAAGAGTATATATGTTATAGAACTTTGCAACCAAACCCCCTGCCATATAATATATTTCACTGAACCTTATAAAAAATATATTAATACAATTTAATAAATAATAATTAATAAAGCTCGGGAGCATGCATGTTTATAGTAATGTTAGACATAATTTCAAATACTGCTGTTATATTCTGTTAAAAATGTGCACACTCCAAAGCATCTAACATCCTACCTATGTTTACTCTTTAACAAAGGATACAATAGGATCAAAGCTAATTTGCAATAGAAGTAAGTTGGAAAGATATTTAAAACTGCTTGCTATATCGTAATCATAAACATTTAATTTTGACTTTACTGCCATAGAAACAGGCTCATTAACCCAATCTTTTAAACTTTTAAATATTATTAGCCCGTACATTGTTTATCTAGATATTAACATAATAATAGAGCATACCAATCTCTGATGATCTAAAAATGTAATAATCTACTTAGGGCACTATCATACTTTGCACACGTAGGGATAGATTACGAGTGGAGCGCAAATTAGCGCAAACAGTCGTGTGTTAACTTCGCAAGACAGAGGCTTGTTGCACATGCCGGGTTGTGCTCGTATTACAAGTTGAAAGTAAAAAGTTTTTGCGTGAATGAAAACCCAATACACACACAGAAATTATAAATATTGTGATGGCGTTAACTTCTTCAATGGAGGACAAACAAATAATATATATATATATATATATATATATATATATATATATATATATATATACTGTACTGTATATACTGTATATACTATACTGTATATATATATATATATATATATATATATAGCTATATTCTATGGATTCTTAAGAATATTTTACAGTTTGTTTAATTTTATAATATTTCTTATTTTTTGTAACATTTTATGTTACATATATCTCAATTACGCACTTTAAGATTACTAAAAAATTTTTTTAGCTAACCCGACTGGATTAAAATCGTGACACATGATGCGCAAAACGCTTATTTTACATTCCTATGTTCTTCACATAGAAAATAATGTATTTAAGAATAAAAAGGACATTTCCCGGTAAGTGAAGAACATTAGAAAAACGGGGTTGTGTATAGAGTGCCTATATTTAAAAGCTAAGGTGACTAAAATACATTTTTTTTTAATAAAAGCTATTTAAAACATCAAAAGTACAGTGGTATAAGCGAATATGAAAACATCAAAAATATAATGGTTAAAATAAATGAGCAAAACATGGATCCATGTATAAAATTATAATATATTGGTGAATGGAAAAGGTTAAAAACTCTTAAAACCCAATTATTTCACAGTGATTTCCTGATAAATTTGATGGTCACTATAAGCAATACTGCATGGGTGTGACTTGGATTGTACACTCCTGGTGTTATTCTAAGTGTAGACAACTATATCGCAGAGATAACCCTAAAAGAGACAATGTGGCTATAAGCAGTACTGAATCTATATGACTTGGAATAAACGCTCCTGTTATCTATCTATCTAAGTAAACATTGTTGTATCAACAGTGGTGAAATGGGGTTGTGTGCACCTAACAACAGATCAGTGTCCAAAGGTAGTGTCCAAAAACATGTATCTGTGGGACTTGGATATGTAGAATCTCTGAAAAAAAGGAGGAACAAGTATGCAGTCTCTGGTAAAAAAAAAATGTGTACACAAAAAAATCAGATTTACAGTATATCCAAATGTAGAAAACACACAAAAAACACAAACATATGCAAAAGTTTTGAGTAAAAAATAAAATTAAAAGTCAAACTTGCTGTGCCTCTGTGATGCAACTATGACCGAGAAGATCCCTCTGGTGTCCTAGGAATCTTTGTGATAATCTTGAAATGTCTTGTGAAAATAACAATAGTGCAGAGTGTTTCCGAAGTCTGTAGTGATATTAGAAATGGGCTTACCAGTTTAAAGTCAACGTGTTTCAGCCTCTATACATAGACCTTTATCGAGACTGATAAACAACTCAGGCCCAAATGATTTGTTTTAATCAGAAACAACAGTGACCCACGGGGGAGACAGAAACAACTATCAGTTTATGTTACAACACAAGAACAATGGCACCACTTGGGCTATTTCACTATTATGATGGTTTATACAAATGAAGCTTAATGGTTAATCATAAATCAGCTATATAGGGAATGGTGCTAAATGCATATAATAATTGAACTATAGATACAAAGTAGAATGTCACAAAAGATTTGTGAATATCTACTGGAAGTATGCACATGTAAGTACTCTCAGCCTAGACTGTAAGGCAATAACTACAGTTTAAGTTAAATAAAATATAACTTTTATTATAATCTACACTTAAAATAAGGGTAACAAACAAATTAAAAACGTCACTAACACTCCTGTGTGTTTAGACACTAACAGGCCCATTTATCAAGCTCCGTATGGAGCTTGAAGGGCCGTGTTTCTGGCGAGTCTTCAGACTCGCCAGAAACACAACTTATGAAGCACAAGACCGCTGCTCCATAACCCTGTCCGCCTGCTCAGAGCAGGAGGACAGGAATCGCCGGAAATCAACCCGATCGAATACGATCGGGTTGATTGACACCCCCTGCTGGCGGCCGATTGGCCGCGAGTCAGCAGGGGGCGGCGTTGCACCAGCAGCTCTTGTGAGCTGCTGGTGCAATGTTAAATGCGGAGAGCGTATTGCTCTCCGCATTTAGCGAGGTCTTGCGGACCTGATCCGCAGTGTCGGATCAGGTCCGCAAGCCCTTTGATAAATGGGCCTGTAAATCTATAACAAGAGGGAAAAAAGCAATAATATCTTATGCCTCTTAGTGAATATATAAATCTTCCAAAACTTGTGTTATAAGGTACCAGCTATTATATGTGAGCATAACCAAGTGTGTATGAACTCTATAATGGTATGAAATACACACTAAGGCCTAGATTTAGAGTTCGGCGGTAAAAGGGCTGTTAACGCTCCGCGGGCTTTTTTCTGGCCGCACCATAAATTTAACTCTGGTATCGAGAGTTAAAACAAATGCTGCGTTAGGCTCCAAAAAAGGAGCGTAGGGCATTTTTACCGCAAATGCAACTCTCGATACCAGAGTTGCTTACGGACGCGGCCGGCATCAAAAACGTGCTCGTGCACGATTCTCCCATAGGAAACAATGGGGCTGTTTGAGCTGAAAAAAAACCTAACACCTGCAAAAAAGCAGCGTTCAGCTCCTAACGCAGCCCCATTGTTTCCTATGGGGAAACACTTCCTACGTCTGCACCTAACACCCTAACATGTACCCCGAGTCTAAACACCCCTAACCTTACACTTATTAACCCCTAATCTGCCGCCCCCGCTATCGCTGACCCCTGCATATTTTTTTTAACCCCTAATCTGCCGCTCCGTAAACCGCCGCAACCTACGTTATCCCTATGTACCCCTAATCTGCTGCCCTAACATCGCCGACCCCTATGTTATATTTATTAACCCCTAATCTGCCCCCCACAACGTCGCCGACACCTACCTACACTTATTAACCCCTAATCTGCCGAGCGGACCTGAGCACTACTATAATAAAGTTATTAACCCCTAATCCGTCTCACTAACCCTATCATAAATAGTATTAACCCCTAATCTGCCCTCCCTAACATCGCCGACACCTTCCTTCAATTATTAACCCCTAATCTTCCGATCGGAGCTCACCGCTATTCTAATAAATGTATTAACCCCTAAAGCTAAGTCTAACCCTAACACTAACACCCCCCTAACTTAAATATAATTTTAATCTAACGAAATAAATTAACTCTTATTAAATAAATTAATCCTATTTAAAGCTAAATACTTACCTGTAAAATAAATCCTAATATAGCTACAATATAAATTATAATTATATTATAGCTATTTTAGGATTAATATTTATTTTACAGGCAACTTTGTAATTATTTTAACCAGGTACAATAGCTATTAAATAGTTAAGAACTATTTAATAGCTACCTAGTTAAAATAATAACAAAATTACCTGTAAAATAAATCCTAACCTAAGATATAATTAAACCTAACACTACCCTATCAATAAATTAATTAAATAAACTACCTACAATTACCTACAATTAACCTAACACTACACTATCAATAAATTAAATAAACACAATTGCTACAAATAAATACAATTAAATAAACTAGCTAAAGTACAAAAAATAAAAAAGAACTAAGTTACAGAAAATAAAAAAATATTTACAAACATAAGAAAAATATTACAACAATTTTAAACTAATTACACCTACTCTAAGCCCCCTAATAAAATAACAAATCCCCCCAAAATAAAAAATTCCCTACCCTATTCTAAATTTAAAAAGTTACAAGCTCTTTTACCTTACCAGCCCTGAACAGGGCCCTTTGCGGGGCATGCCCCAAGAAGTTCAGCTCTTTTGCCTGTAAAAGAAAACATACAATACCCCCCCCCCCCAACATTACAACCCACCACCCACATACCCCTAATCTAACCCAAACCACCCTTAAATAAACCTAACACTAAGCCCCTGATGATCTTCCTACCTTGTCTTCACCATGCCAGGTTCACCGATCCGTCCTGGCTCCAAGATCTTCATCCAACCCAAGCGGGGGTTGGCGATCCATAATCCGGTGCTGAAGAGGTCCAGAAGAGGCTCCAAAGTCTTCATCCTATCCGGCAAGAAGAGGACATCCGGACCGGCAAACATCTTCTCCAAGCCGCATCTTCTATCTTCTTCCATCCGGTGCGGAGCGGGACCATCTTGAAGCAGGCGACGCGGATCCATCCTCTTCTTCCGATGTCTCCCGACGAATGACGGTTCCTTTAAGGGACGTCATCCAAGATGGCGTCCCTCGAATTCCGATTGGCTGATAGGATTCTATCAGCCAATCGGAATTAAGGTAGGAATTTTCTGATTGGCTGATGGAATCAGCCAATCAGAATCAAGTTCAATCCGATTGGCTGATCCAATCAGCCAATCAGATTGAGCTCGCATTCTATTGGCTTTTCCGATCAGCCAATAGAATGCGAGCTCAATCTGATTGGCTGATTGGATCAGCCAATCGGATTGAACTTGATTCTGATTGGCTGATTCCATCAGCCAATCAGAAAATTCCTACCTTAATTCCGATTGGCTGATAGAATCCTATCAGCCAATCGGAATTCGAGGGACGCCATCTTGGATGACGTCCCTTAAAGGAACCGTCATTCGTCGGGAGACATCGGAAGAAGAGGATGGATCCGCGTCGCCTGCTTCAAGATGGTCCCGCTCCGCACCGGATGGAAGAAGATAGAAGATGCGGCTTGGAGAAGATGTTTGCCGGTCCGGATGTCCTCTTCTTGCCGGATAGGATGAAGACTTTGGAGCCTCTTCTGGACCTCTTCAGCACCGGATTATGGATCGCCAACCCCCGCTTGGGTTGGATGAAGATCTTGGAGCCAGGACGGATCGGTGAACCTGGCATGGTGAAGACAAGGTAGGAAGATCATCAGGGGCTTAGTGTTAGGTTTATTTAAGGGTGGTTTGGGTTAGATTAGGGGTATGTGGGTGGTGGGTTGTAATGTTTGGGGGGGGGGGTATTGTATGTTTTCTTTTACAGGCAAAAGAGCTGAACTTCTTGGGGCATGCCCCGCAAAGGGCCCTGTTCAGGGCTGGTAAGGTAAAAGAGCTTGTAACTTTTTAAATTTAGAATAGGGTAGGGAATTTATTATTTTGGGGGGCTTTGTTATTTTATTAGGGGGCTTAGAGTAGGTGTAATTAGTTTAAAATTGTTGTAATATTTTTCTTATGTTTGTAAATATTTTTTTATTTTCTGTAACTTAGTTCTTTTTTATTTTTTGTACTTTAGCTAGTTTATTTAATTGTATTTATTTGTAGCAATTGTGTTTATTTAATTTATTGATAGTGTAGTGTTAGGTTAATTGTAGGTAATTGTAGGTAGTTTATTTAATTATTTTATTGATAGGGTAGTGTTAGGTTTAATTATATCTTAGGTTAGGATTTATTTTACAGGTAATTTTGTTATTATTTTAACTAGGTAACTATTAAATAGTTCTTAACTATTTAATAGCTATTGTACCTAGTTAAAATAAATACCAAGTTGCCTGTAAAATAAATATTAATCCTAAAATAGCTATAATATAATTATAATTTATATTGTAGCTATATTAGGATTTATTTTACAGGTAAGTATTTAGCTTTAAATAGGAATAATTTATTTAATAAGAGTTAATTTATTTCGTTAGATTAAAATTATATTTAAGTTAGGGGGGTGTTAGTGTTAGGGTTAGACTTAGCTTTAGGGGTTAATACATTTATTAGAATAGCGGTGAGCTCCGATCGGAAGATTAGGGGTTAATAATTGAAGTTAGGTGTCGGCGATGTTAGGGAGGGCAGATTAGGGGTTAATACTATTTATGATAGGGTTAGTGAGGCGGGTTAGGGGTTAATAACTTTATTATAGTAGCGGTGCGGTCCGCTCGGCAGATTAGGGGTTAATAAGTGTAGGCAGGTGTCGGCGACGTTGAGGGGGGCAGATTAGGGGATAATAAATATAATATAGGGGTCGGCGGTGTTAGGGGTAGCAGATTAGGGGTACATAGGGATAACGTAGGTGGCGGCGCTTTGCGGTCGGAAGATTAGGGGTTAATTATTTTAAGTAGCTTGCGGCGACGTTGTGGGGGGCAAGTTAGGGGTTAAGAAATATAATATAGGGGTCGGCGGGGTTAGGGGCAGCAGATTAGGGGTACATAAGTATAACGTAGGTGGCGGTCGGAAGATTAGGGGTTAAAATTTTTAATCGAGTTGCGGCGATGTGGGGGGACCTCGGTTTAGGGGTACATAGGTAGTTTATGGGTGTTAGTGTACTTTAGGGTACAGTAGTTAAGAGCTTTATAAACCGGCGTTAGCCAGAAAGCTCTTAACTCCTGCTATTTTCAGGCGGCTGGAATCTTGTCGTTAGAGCTCTAACGCTCACTGCAGAAACGACTCTAAATACCAGCGTTAGAAAGATCCCATTGAAAAGATAGGCTACGCAAATGGCGTAGGGGGATCTGCGGTATAGAAAAGTCGCGGCTGTAAAGTGAGCGTTAGACCCTTTAATCACTGACTCCAAATACCAGCGGGCGCCCAAAACCAGCGTTAGGAGCCTCTAACGCTGGTTTTGACGGCTACCGCCGAACTCTAAATCTAGGCCTAAGTAAGGATATCTTATCTGGATAGCTCAGGATGAAAATCAAAGCGCCTGTAGTGAACAACTGTGTCACTCCAATATACAAGTTGGCAGCTTCAATACACTTGTATATTGGAGTGACACAGTTGTTCTAGTTTGTACATTCTACTTAGGCTTGAAAAAGAGCCGTCTTGAGTAGGAGTTTCAAGTGTTTTGCTTTCTTTTGGTCGATTTTGACCATTGCGGTTTTGATATTTGGTTGGCTAGTTTCATTGGTTGTTGCAAGGAGGTAAGCAGGTGGCGTGCTTGGCACTTCCAGGCCTAAAATTTGACATATTTCAGGGATGTCTGAGGGATCTTTAAGAGTAATTGTTCTAGAGTCCTTATTAATGTAGAGGGCAAAAGGAAAACCCCACTTTTATGGGATTTGGTGTTTCCTCAATTGCTGCGTCAACGGTTTCAGGGCACCTCTACGTTGAAGGGTTCTGACACTAAGGCCCTGATAGAATTGAACCCTGTTGCCTTGAAATTTTAGAGTAGGGTTTTTGCGTGCTGCCTGCAGAATTTTATCTGTATCTTGGAACAGTGCCATTTTAATAATTATGTCTCTAGGGGGCATACCTTCTTTTGGTTTGGGTTTGAGAGCTCTGTGTGCCCTCTCGATTCCCATATTGAAATCTTTGGTCCCCGCCGTCACCGAGTGAAAAAGTTGTGCTACATAGGAGAGGAGATCTTTGTTGAGGATACTCTCTGATACTCCTTTCAGTCTAATGTTATTTCTGCTGCTCCTATTTTCCAAGTCTTCTAGCTTTTTTTGGATTTCAGCTAATTCTTGATGGTGGGAGGCTATTGATTGGGTGACGTTTGTAATGTCCTCAACAATCGTGTCAGTGTGCTCTTCCATCCTCTGTCCATCCTTCCGCCAAGCTCAGCAATGTCAGTTTTAATTTCAGATAGGCTGTTGGTCATCGCTGTATGCATACTGTCAATTTTGTTCCACAGCTTCTCAAAATTTGTTGCCATGTCTTGTTTGGAGACCAAGTTTTTCAAGTCAGCTTTGGTTACAGATGTGGATGCTTCAGTTATGTCAGCCTGTTCATTATCTGATGTGTCTTGCTCCCCCTCTTCTAGATTATCTATGATGGCCATTTTGGGGGTTGGAGCTGTTTTAAAAAAGGCATTAACAGATGAAGACTTGGGAATCTTATCGCTTTTCATAGGACGCCTGGCAGACATTGTGAGAATAATTACGTGGAAGAGAAAAATGGCAGGAACTGTAGGCCTAGATCAAATGCAATCCCAGGTTTATTGAAATAAACAACATGGTAAATACCAATCCATAAGTATAGATAGAGTCATATATAGTACATAGATAAGCTTTATCTAGGAGACATGCAGCTATCTGAAGTGGTTCACACTACAGGTAAAGATTCAAAGACACAAATGATTATTTTGACAGAAGACTCTGCTCAAGACAGTGATGGTTTTTGAGATTATATCTCCAGCAGTCCTAAAAGTAAGTGTCTATTGTTGGGGTATTGTTTGTGGTTCTGCAGGTGTAGTTCTGTGTCAGGTAATTGTTGTGAGATGAAGTCCCAACTGCCCCCTTAGCTCTAGTGGTACAGCTGATTTAAAACTGTGTTCAGTGACATTACACCCAGGTGGTTACTTGCTGCGGCTGAAATAGCGCTTATTTTTTTCCGGTACCTTTTAAGCTGGGTTCGGTAATGTAAGGAAAATCCCTGCGTTTTTATTTCCTTGCTGCGATAACTGTTGACATCCTGATTGTAGTTGATGCAGGCCTCTTTACAGCTTAGCCGAAATGTGTAGCGGCCATGTGGCATTATATGTGACTTGGGGATGTCTCTGAGTGCCAATTACCTATCCCGCTTCTATTTAGCCTGTGTGATCTGTTGTGCGGGCCTAATCGCTCCCTGACTGCGCTAGGCTATGGCGCCATCTTGGATGCGCTCCAACTTACACTTATGTGTGGCGCAGCAAAGTTCCCTCCGACCTCAGCCCCGTCTACAGCACTCTGATGGTCTTCTCACCTCTGCTTCGGCTGTGGGGATTCTGTGTCACACATCGACGGCGAAATTGAGTAGGTGTACTGTCTCCTGGGCTCGGATGCTGTGTTCGCCGCCTCCATGCAGTTCTGCTGCTAGATGTTCAGTGTTTGGTGTCGCCTCTTTTATTTTGTTGTCATATTCAGATTAGTTGAATGCAGTCAGGGTAAGGTACAGGCCGTTTCTTCTCCAGCCTGGGCTATAATTAAGTGCCAATTTAGGACATAAAAAGCAAATTTGCTCAATGTGCTGAGCAGAGCTCTGAGACTACACGTCCATTACTCAGCTAGGTCAGGCCACGCCGCCCATTTGTCCTACTTTAACCAGTCACTGTTTACGCTGTATCACTGATTAATTAATCGCTCAAACAGCTTCCATTTATGATCACATTATGTTTTTGTTGTGACGATGTGGTTACCATAGAAACCGCTTGGCTTTTTTTTGTCCTAATTGGGGGGTGGGGTTTGATTTGAATATTGCTATAAGTTTGTTACACTTTGTACATTCTGTGTCTGAGCAAGGGAATACTTTGTCCCTGAAACGTCACTTTTTTCACAGTAAACATTTTACTTTATTGTAAAGACCAGCGAGTGCTAGTTTTTTGTTTGCCTATAGATCCCACTAGCACCCTGGCAGTTGCTGCATGGAGTGAGAGTGCACATCTGAGCTATATATATATATATATATATATATAGTATATATTGTATTGGGTACTTGTAAAGCGCGGCTAATCACCCGTAAGGGTCTCAAGGCGCTGCTCATTTTATCGACCACTGAAGGATGAAATGCTGAGTGGACCTTGCCGGGGATCAAACCTGCAACCCTTGGGTTGCTACAGAGCTCAGCCACAGTGCCTTAGCATGCTGAGCTGTCTGTAAATATGTTTTAATGTGTTTTAATGTATATTTACTGTTATATTTAGACGTGTATGTATGTATCTATGTTAAAGCCCTTTTCATGCCTTTTTTTTCTAATACCTGAGACCTAATATTTTTGAGCCCTTATACATTTTTAATGCAATTTAAAAACAAATAAAAAATGTAGACCTTTTTTGTCTTGTGTAAAAGTTAAAGGAGAGTACAAGAAAAGGGGAATTAAACCTAAAAGACCTATCTATAAATCAATGTAGGTAAAATATCAAATTGAGGAATCAATAATAAGCGTCACTGTGTAGGAGGATTTAATGTACACTTTCCAAAAAGGTATCAAATCATTTGCCAATGTTCATATCCATCTTCAAAAACTTTTCGTGTAAGTCACACAGATAAATAATATGTAACAGTCTCACCTCGCAAACCTTCATAACAACCCCAACATCACCATCATGACAAGCGGCTGCTTCAGGTGGGACCCGCCGGCTTAAGGGACACTCCCAACGCTGCCTCAGCGTGGCTGCTTAGTAGGTCACTCACCACTCGATCAGGCTGCACGCCAACTCGCTGCTTGCGAGGAAGGGGGAAGGAGGTGACGTCACTGGTGACGAATCCAGCTTCCGGTATCAATGTGGGCAAATAAAAAAGGAGGTGTGTCACTATTCCGATAACAGGGTAGTCCAAGGAGACAACAGCTGTTAGATCCTCAGGCGCTTATATAAATCAGTACAACAAAGTAACGATCCGTCCTTGCTGGTGGTATAATAGTAAAGCAAGAGGTGCGGACATTTCATTTAAAATAGTAAATATTTATTTACAAATCATTAAAAAATACGGGTACAAGCAATAATAGGCAGAGTAGGTGTAACACCTAAGCTGGCTTACGCATTTCGGTGTCTGCCGTAGTCATAGCCATCAAGGCTATGAATACGGCAAACGCCAAAACGTGTAAGCATTAGGTGTTACACCTACTCTGCCTATTATTGCTTGTTCCCATATTTTTTAACGATTTTTTAAATAAATATTTACTATTTTAAACGAACTGTCCGCACCTCTTGCTTTACTTGTGTAAAAGTTAACCAGAGCTCTGAAGTCTTACTAACCCGACGCGCGTTAAATTCAATTGTGCTCAAGTGAACGCATTTATTTTAATGGATAAGAATAAATGAATTAAAATATAAATATAAATGTATTTATTAAATGATGTATTAATTATACATAGATTACTAAAAATCCTGAAATTAATATAAAAAAGGGACGTCTGCCAAATATATGCTCTTTTAAAATTGACTTCTTGAAATATATCTCTTAAAATCTAAACAATTTATGCAGTTTATAACAATGTTTCTTATAAGTTAAATTCCACCTTAATATTTTAGTATTGTTTGAAGGAGCAATTCAAGTTAACAACTAAGTTTCTAAAAAATTCAAGTTTTTGTGCACAATGGTGATATTATTACTGTCCATTATTAACAGGGACTCCGGTGTCTGTTTTAGAAGTCCATCGTGAGTACTGACCAAAAGAAACAGTCTCTTGGATTAATTTAAAACAGGAAAGAAAACTTTGCGTACCTGGCTTTGCAGGCTTTTAATAATTCAAGCATGGACTTACTGCAGTTCTTTTCCGGTACTCTAATCTGTTCTTCTGCTGTGAGCAGAGCCTTACTACAACACATCAGAAAGAAGCAGAAGAAAATTAATACCTCCTTATCTAGATCTTGTCAAGGTTACAAGTCGTAAGGAGTACAAACGGCCGTTTGTTAAAGTCCCGCTCTAACCACAAAGGAGAGTACATCAGCTCAGCTGATCTGGGGGAGAGCACGTCAGCACAGCTGATTTGGAGGAAGCCAGCAGCAAAGATCCAATGTACTAGCACCGCTGTGATACACAGCAGAAGAACGGATTAGAGTACCGGAAAAGAACTGCAGTAAGTCCGTGCTTGATTTATTAAAAGCCTGCAAAGCCAGGTACAAAAAGTTTTATTTCCTGTTTTAAATTAATCCAAGAGACTGTTTCTTTTGGTCAGTACTTACAATGGACTTCTAAAACAGACACCGGAGTCCCTGTTAATAATGGACAGTAATAATCTCACCATTGTGCACAAAAACTTGAATTTTTTAGAAATTTAGTTGTTAACTTGAATTGCTCCTTCAAACAATACTAAAATATTAAGGTGGAATTTAACTTATAAGATACATTGTTATAAACTGCATAAATTGTTAGATTTTAAGAGATATATTTCAAGAAGTCAATTTTAAAAGAGCATATATTTGGGAGACGTCCCTTTTTTATATTAATTTCAGGATTTTTTTAGTAATCTATGTATAATTAATACATCATTTAATAAATACATTTATATTTATATTTTAATTCATTTATTTTTATCCATTATATGGATGAGCTATTTAGCGGTCCCATATTTACACATTGGTCTCTAGTTATCAAGCCGTCAACTGCAAATACGCTGGCATTCCGCAGCGTAGTTGTGGCGAGGCTGATTCGCCATAGTAATCAAGCCCTACAGACCGGCAAAAGTAGAATCTAGTGACGTAACCTACAATCTGCCAGACTCAGTCCGACACAGATCGATGGTTACGTCACTCCAGATGTTCCGAACGCAAGTTCGGCACTATCTGACTGCTTTTGGAAGTTATCAAAGAAGAACCAGGTACGCTCGCCACTATTCCGGCCCAGCGTACCTGGTTTTCAAACAATGTCCTAACGAAGAATGAAGGTTCCGTTAAGGGACGTCATCCAAGATGGCGTCCCTTGAATTCCGATTGGCTGATAGGATTCTATCAGCCAATCGGAATTAAGGTAGGAAAAATCCTATTGGCTGATTAGATCAGCCAATAGGATTGAGCTTGCATTCTATTGGCTGTTCCAATCAGCCAATAGAATGCAACCTCAATCCTATTGGCTGATTGCATCAGCCAATAGGATTTTTCCTACCTTAATTCCGATTGGCTGATAGAATCCTGTCAGCCAATCGGAATTCGAGGGACACCATCTTGGATGACGTCTTTAAAGGAACCTTCATTCTTCGTTAGGACTTCAATTGGGTGGGTTTTAGAGTAGGGTTGGGTGTGTGGGTGGTGGGTTTTAATGTTGGGAGGGTTGTATTTCTTTTTTTTTTACAGGAAAAAGAGCTGATTACTTTGGGGCAATGCCCCGCAAAAAGCCCTTGTAAGGGCTATTTGTAATTTAGTATAGGGTAGGGAATATTATTATTTTGGGGGGCATTTTTATTTTATTAGGGGGCTTAGATTAGGTGTAATTAGTTTAAACTTCTTGTATTTTTTTTATTTTCTGTAATTTAGAGTTGTTTTTTTTTGTACTTTAGTTATTTTTAGTTAATTTTATTTAATGTTAGGTAATTGTAGTTAATTAATTTAATTAGTTTAATGATAGTGTAGTGTTAGGTGTAATTGTAACTTAGGTTAGGATTTAATTTACAGGTAATTTTGAATTTATTTTAGCTAGGTAGCTATTAAATAGTAAATAACTATTTAATAGCTATTGTACCTAGTTAAAATAAATACAAAGTAGCCTGTAAAATAAAAATAAACCCTAAAATAGCTACAATGTAACTAATAGTTATATTGTAGCTATCTTAGGGTTTATTTTATAGGTAAGTATTTACTTTTAAATAGGATTAATTTATTTAATTATATGAATATTTATTTAGATTAATTTAAATAATATTTAAGTTGGGGGGGTTAGGGTTAGACTTAGGTTTAGGGGTTGATTCATTTAATATAGTGGCGGTGGTGTAGGGGGGGTAGATTAGGGGTTAGTCAATGTACTGTAGGTGGCGACGGTGTAGGGGGGGGCAGGATAGGGGTTAATAAATGTAATGTAGGTGGCGGAGGGCTCTGGGTGCGGGGGTTTAGGGGTTAAACAATTAATTTATTTGCGGCGGGGTCCGAGATCGGCAGGATAGGGGTTAATAACTTTATGTAGGTGGCGGCGGTATAGGGGACGGCAGATTAGGGGTTAATAGGTATAATGTAGGTGGCGGCGGGGTCCGGGAGCAGCGGTTTAGGGGTTCATATATTTATTATAGTGGCGGCAGGGTCCGGGAGCGGCGGTTTAGGGGTTCATATATTTATTATAGTGGCGGAGGGGTCCAGGAGCGGCGGTTTAGGGGTTAATAAGTTTATTTAGGTGCAGGGGGCTCCAGGAGCAGCGGTATAGTGGGTAAAACAGTATAGTATAGTGTGGGTGCTTAGTGACAGGCTAGCAAGAAAGCTGCGAATAAGCCGATGAGCAGCGAGATCGATAACTGTCAGTTAACAACAGTCCGCGGCTCATCGCACCGTACCGTGCTTTTTGACTGCTTTCTTGATAACTTTGGCGAACGTATTCAGGTCCGTGACGGCGATGTTAGGCGCGCTTAGGCGAGCGTATTGGGGCCGGCGAATGCAGGTAAGTAGACACGTTGATAACTAGAGGCCATTGTATCCTTTTAAAAATACATTTATTTATTTTTAAACTCATTTATTCTAATCTATTGTATCCTTGAGCTATTTAGCACTCCCATACTTACACATTGTATCATTTACTATTGAAAACACTTTATCAATCTTAGGGAAGGGTTGATTAGTTAGGGAGCAAAGGATAACAGCTGAGCGCCCTACTTAAAATTATATTAGCAACTAGTGATCCACTAGTAATCTAGCCCATAGTTGGTGTTATTATCTAAGTCCATTATGTTACATATGTAAAAAATATAGGCTTTCCATAGGAAATGACGCCTGTATTTGGAAGTGATGCCTCTTTAGCCATTACATAATATGCCATTAGCTTTAGGAGAGAAAGGTTATCAGATCAATGCATATTTAGTCCAGCCAAAACAGGGCTCATTTATCTTTCAAGGTAAAGAGCAATACATTTATTATCCCCATTGTTTTTCTATATTGATTATATCAATATTTATGTTAGTTATGTGCTTTTTTTTTTAAAATTAAATAACTGGTTTTGAATTTACTTCCTTATTTTAAGGCATAATATTGCACTACAATTCCCATAGAAAAAAAATGAATATTAAAAGCTTTCAGCAAGATTACAAGTTTTGCAGTACGGCTATACCACTGAAAAATTGACCGTTGAGCGAGGAATATGCAGGTCTCACGTATTACAGCTATACCTCTAGCATTTTAGCATTTACGCAACTCTCCATTCCGCACTCAAAAAATGGCTTGCGCCTGTATTACAGGTTGTGCTGTCCGGCTATAACGCTAGCATTATAGCTTACATCACCGTGATCCATTTCGCTATCTGAGATTAGTAGCATTTTAGCATTTACGCAACTCTCCATTCTGAACTCAAAAAATGGCTTTTGAGTGCGGGATTTTCATTGTTCAAATCAGCCAATAGGAATGAGAGCTGCTTAAATCCTATTGGCTGATTTGAAGCAACTCTTATTCCTATTGGCTGATTCAAAATTTTCAGCCAATCGGAATTAAGGTAGGAAAAATCTGATTGGCTGATTGAATCAGCCAATCAGGTTCAAGTTCAATCCGATTGGCAATAGAATGCAAGCTCAATCTGATTGGCTGATTGGATCAGCCAATCCGATTGAACTTGAATCTGATTGGCTGATTCAAACAGCCAATCAGATTTTTCCTACCTTAATTCCGATTGGCTGAAAGAATCCTATAAGCCAATCGGAATTCGAGGGACGCCATCTTGGATGACGTCCCTTAAAGGAACTTTCATTCGTCGTCTAGTCTTCGGGAGAAGAGGATGTTCCGCGCCGGAGGTCTTGAAGATGGAGCCGCTCCTCGTCGGATGGATGAAGATTGAAGATGCCGCTTGGATGAAGATGTTTGCCGGTCCGGATGTTCTCTTCTGCCCGGATAAAATGAAGACTTCTGCCGCTCTGGATGTCTTCTTTTGGTCCATCGCTGCTCGGCTGAGTGAAGACGACTCAAGGTAGGGATATCTTCAGGGAGGTAGTGTTAGGTTTATTTAAGGGGGGTTTGGGTTAGATTAGGGGTATGTGGGTGGTGGGTTGTAATGTTGGGGGGGGTATTGTATGTTTTTTTTAAATGCAAAAGAGCTGATGACTTTGGGGCATGCTCCGCAAAAGGCCCTTTTAAGGGCTGGTAAGGTAAAAGAGCTGTTAACTTTTTATTTTAGAATAGGGTAGGGCATTTTTTTATTTTGGGGGGCTTTGTTATTTTTTTAGGGGGCTTAGAGTAGGTGTAATTAGTTTAAAATTCTTGTAATCTTTTTTTTTTTTTGTAATTTAGTGTTTGTTTGTTTTTTTGTAATTTAGTTTAGTTGATTTAATTGTAGATAATTGTAGGTAGTTTAGTTAATTAATTTATTGATAGTGTAGTGTTAGGTGTATTTGTAACTTAGGTTAAGATTTATTTTACAGGTAATTTTGTAATTATTTTAACTAGGTAGCTCTTAAACAGTTAATAACTATTTACAGGGAGTGCAGAATTATTAGGCAAGTTGTATTTTTGAGGATTAATTTTATTATTGAACAACAACCATGTTCTCAATGAACCCAAAAAACTCATTAATATCAAAGCTGAATAGTTTTGGAAGTAGTTTTTAGTTTGTTTTTAGTTATAGCTATTTTAGGGGGATATCTGTGTGTGCAGGTGACTATTACTGTGCATAATTATTAGGCAACTTAACAAAAAACAAATATATACCCATTTCAATTATTTATTTTTACCAGTGAAACCAATATAACATCTCAACATTCACAAATATACATTTCTGACATTCAAAAACAAAACAAAAACAAATCAGTGACCAATATAGCCACCTTTCTTTGCAAGGACACTCAAAAGCCTGCCATCCATGGATTCTGTCAGTGTTTTGATCTGTTCACCATCAACATTGCGTGCAGCAGCAACCACAGCCTCCCAGACACTGTTCAGAGAGGTGTACTGTTTTCCCTCCTTGTAAATCTCACATTTGATGATGGACCACAGGTTCTCAATGGGGTTCAGATCAGGTGAACAAGGAGGCCATGTCATTAAATTTTCTTCTTTTATACCCTTTCTTGCCAGCCACGCTGTGGAGTACTTGGACGCGTGTGATGGAGCATTGTTCTGCATGAAAATCATGTTTTTCTTGAAGGATGCAGACTTCTTCCTGTACCACTGCTTGAAGAAGGTGTCTTCCAGAAACTGGCAGTAGGACTGGGAGTTGAGCTTGACTCCATCCTCAACCCGAAAAGGCCCCACAAGCTCATCTTTGATGATACCAGCCCAAACCAGTACTCCACCTCCACCTTGCTGGCGTCTGAGTCGGACTGGAGCTCTCTGCCCTTTACCAATCCAGCCACGGGCCCATCCATCTGGCCCATCAAGACTCACTCTCATTTCATCAGTCCATAAAACCTTAGAAAAATCAATCTTGAGATATTTCTTGGCCCAGTCTTGACGTTTCAGCTTGTGTGTCTTGTTCAGTGGTGGTCGTCTTTCAGCCTTTCTTACCTTGGCCATGTCTCTGAGTATTGCACACCTTGTGCTTTTGGGCACTCCAGTGATGTTGCAGCTCTGAAATATGGCCAAACTGGTGGCAAGTGGCATCTTGGCAGCTGCACGCTTGACTTTTCTCAGTTCAAGGGCAGTTATTTTGCGCCTTGGTTTTTCCACACGCTTCTTGCGACCCTGTTGACTATTTTGAATGAAACGCTTGATTGTTCGATGATCACGCTTCAGAAGCTTTGCAATTTTAAGAGTGCTGCATCCCTCTGCAAGATATCTCACTATTTTTGACTTTTCTGAGCCTGTCAAGTCCTTCTTTTGACCCATTTTGCCAAAGGAAAGGAAGTTGCCTAATAATTATGCACACCTGATATAGGGTGTTGATGTCATTAGACCACACCCCTTCTCATTACAGAGATGCACATCACCTAATATGCTTAATTGGTAGTAGGCTTTTCGAGCCTATACAGCTTGGAGTAAGACAACATGCATAAAGAGGATGATGTGGTCAAAATACTCATTTGCCTAATAATTCTGCACTCCCTGTAATAGCTATTGTACCTAGTTAAAATAAATACAAAGTAGCCTGTAAAATAAATATAAATCCTAAAATAGCTACAATATAATTATTCGTTATATTGTAGCTATATTAGGGTTTATTTTACAGGTAAGTATTTAGCTTTAAATTGGATTAATTTATTTAATAAGAAATAATTTATTTAGTTAGATTAAAATTATATTTAACTTACGGGGGTGTTAGGGTTAGGGTTAGACTTAGCTTTAGGGGTTAATACATTTATTATAGTAGCGATGAGGTCCAGTCGGCAGATTAGGGGTTAATACTTGAAGTTAGGTGGCGGCGATGTTAGGGAGGGCAGATTAGGGGTTAATACTATTTATTATAGGTACAACTAACAAGTAATTGTAAATAGACTTACAAGTAAGAGTAGGTAACTTAAATCTGTGAGGAAAATTCCACCAATGCCCTCGCAAAATCAGAGCTAGATTGTTTTTAGTTAGAAAAAATGTTTTTCTCCATTCATACACTAAAGTTTATTAAAGTCAAAATTTTTAACCACACATACATTTAGCAAGAGCTAAAAATTAAAAACACTACACCCAAGTTGAGCTGTGATTTTTAAATTAGTCTGAAATCAGCATCAAAGGTATCTGGCAGCAAAATTATAGATATAGGCTAAGCCCTTACAATCCGAGGGCTAGATTAAGTTTAAATTTTACCAAATATTAAAGCTGCATTATACCAGACCAACAAAGGTGAGCAAGTTAAAAAGAGGGGAAAGACAGAGCTTATCCCAGAGGACCCCTGACGTACGTTTCACAAAAAACGCTTCCTCAGGGGTTTGCGAGGCGGGAGTGAGGCGGTTTAGGGGTTAATACATTTATTATAGTGGCGGCGAGGTCCGGTCGGAAGATTAGGGGTTAATAAGTGTAGGTAAGGTAGCAGCGACGTTGGGGGGGCAGATTAGGGGTTAATAAATATAATGTAGGTGTCGGCGACGTTGGGGGCAGCAGATTAGGGGGTTCATAGGGATAACATAAATTGCAGCGGTGTCCGGAGCAGCAGATTATGCGTTAATAATATAATGCAGGTGTCAGCGATAGCGGGGGCGGCAGATTAGGGGTTAATAAGTGTAAGGTTAGGAGTGTTTAGACTCGGGGTTCATGTTAGGGTGTTAGGTGCAGACTTAGAAAGTTTTTCTTCATAGGAAACAATGGGGCTGCATTAGGAGCTGAACGCTGCTTTTTTGCAGGTGTTAGGTTTTTTTTCAGCTCAAACTGCCCCATTGTTTCCTATGGGGGAATCGTGCATGAGCACGTTTTTCAAGCTGGCCGCTATCGTAAGCAACGCTGGTATTTAGAGTTGAAGTGGCAGTAAATTATGCTTTAGGCTTTCTTTTGGAAGCCTAACGCAGCCCTTCAGAGAACTCTAAATACCAGCGTTATTTAAAAGGTGCGGGGAAACACGCGTAGCTAACGCACCCCTTTGGCCGCAAAACTCTAAATCTAGGTGAAATTAACTTAGCTGTGAAATAAAACCTAAGCAAGCTACAATATAACTAATAGTTATATGGTAGCTAGCTTAGATTCTTTTTTTTTTTCACAGGTAATTTATGTATTTTAACTTGGTAGATTAGTTAGTAAAAAATAATTAACTATTTACTAACTACCTAATTAAAATATATACAAACTTACATGTGAAATAAAAATAAAACCTAAGCTGCCTTACACTAAAAGCTAACATTACAAAATAAAAAAAACTACCATTACAAAATAAAAAAAGTTAACCACAGCTCTGAAGTCTTACTAACCCGACGCGCGTTACATTCAATTGTGCTCAAGTACGCATGCAGCTTTCGATGCACAAAGAGCCGCGATATGCCCCTTATCACTCCTGCATAACAGTTAGTGATCCACTAGTAATCTAGCCCATAGTTGGTGTTATTATCTAAGTCCATTATGTTACATATGTAAAAAATATAGGCTTTCCATAGGAAATGACGCCTGTATTTGGAAGTGATGCCTCTTTAGCCATTACATAATATGCCATTAGCTTTAGGAGAGAAAGGTTATTAGATCAATGCATATTTAGTCCAGCCAAAACAGGGCTCATTTATCTTTCAAGGTAAACAGCAATACATTTATTATCCCCATTGTTTTTCTATATTGATTATATCAATATTTATGTTAGTTATGTGCTTTTTTTTAATTAAATAACTGGTTTTGATTTTACTTCCTTATTTCTTAATGCATAATATACATACTACAATTAATATGGAAAAAATATTAATATTAAAAGCTTTCTGCAAGATTACAAGTTTTGCGGTACGGCTATACCGCTGAAAATTGACCGTTGAGCGCGGAATATGCAAGTCTCCTGTGTTACAAGTCGCAGCGGTACAGCTATACCGCTAGCATTTTAGCATTTACGCAACTCTCCATTCCAAACTCAAAAATTGGCTTTGAGTGCGGGATTTTCATTGTTCAAATCAGCCAATAGGAATGAGAGCTGCTTAAATCCTATTGGCTGATTTGAAGCAGCTCTTATTCCTATTGGCTGATTCAAAATTTTCAGCCGATGGAAATGCAATGGTACCCCCAGTATAAAAGGGGTACCTTGCCTTTCTATCCTCAGTGTGCGGCAGACGATCGCATGAAGAGGACCTCCACATTGGATCGATGGACCTCTGCCTTGAACCTTCACCACCTCGCATCGACCGCTCCGCCTCCGTAGGGATAAAGAAGATGCCAGTCTTGCGATGGATGAAGATAGATCCGCCTGGATGAAGATGGAGTCGCCGATTTGAAGATCGTTCAAGTGGGACTTCAACAACTGTGAGTACCTAAAGAGGGGTTAGTGTTAAGTTTTTTTAAGGTTTTTTTGGGGTGGGTTTTTTTAGATTAGGGTTGGCACTCTCTAAAGAGCTAAATGCCCTTTTAAGGTCAGTAAAAGAGCTGAATGCCCTTTTCAGGGCAATGATCATACAAATGCCATTTTCAGGGCAATGGGTAGATAAGGTTTAACTTTATTTTTATTTTGTGAGTTTGGGGGGTGGGGGTTTGTACTGTTAGTGGGTCTTTGTGTTTTTCTTTTGTAGGAAAAGAGCTGATTTATTTAGATCAATGCACTACAAAAGGCCATTTTAAGGGCTATTAGTAGTTTATTACAGATTAGTTTTTTTTTATTTTGTGACATTTTTTTTTTTAAATGGGTATTAGAATAGGAATAATTTTTATTATTTTTGATCATTTGTTATTTTGTGTAATTTTTTTTCGTTTTGGGGTGTGTTTTTTTTAGATTAAGGTGGGCACTCTTAAAAAAAACTGAATGCCCTTTTAAGGGCAATACCCATACAAATGCCCTTTTCAGGGCCATGGGTAGATAAGGTTTAACTTTATTTTTATTTTGTGGGTTTGGGGTGCGAGTGGGGTTTGTAATGTTAGTGGGTCTTTGTGTTTTTCTTTTGTAGGAAAAGAGCTGATTTCTTTAGGGCCTTTTAAGGGACCTTGGTAGTTTATTATAGATTAGGGATTTTTTATTTTGGGGTGGTTTTTTTTTGTTTTTTGTTTTTTTTAAAAAAAGGGGTATTAGAATAGGAATAATTTTTATTGTTTTGGATAATTTCGTTTGATATGTTTTTTTATTTTTTGTAATGGTATTTTTTTTTAATTTTGTAATGTTAGCTTTTAGTGTAAGGCAGCTTAGGTTTTATTTTTATTTCACAGGTAACTTTTTATGTATTTTAACTAGGTAGTTAGTAAATAGTTAATAGCTATTTTTACTGCCTGTGAAATAAAAATAAAACCTAAGTTACTTACAATATAACTATTAGTTATATTGTAGCTAGCTTAGGTTTTATTTCACAAGTAAGTTACTTTGTATTTAGATTTAAATAGGTATTATTTAGTTAATAATTTAAACTTTAATTTAGGTCTATTTAAAGTATGTTAAAGTTAGGGGGTGTTAGGTTTAAGGTTAATATAGTTTAATTTAGTTTTTTGCTATGTGAGGGCCGGCGGTTTAGGGGTTAATAGGTTTAGTTAGTGTTAGCAATGTGGGGGGTGCGGTTTTGGGTTTAATAGGTTTAGTTAGTTTTGGCGATGTTGTGGAACTGCGGTATAGGGGTTAATAGGTTTAGTTAGTGATGTCTGGGATTGACACTTTAGGGGTTAATAGGTTTAGGTAGAGTTGACAATGTGGGGGTGCAGTTTAGGGGTTAATAGATATAGTTAGTGTCGGCGATGTTGGGGAACGGTGGTTTAAGGGTTAATACTTTAGTGATTTATTTAGTGTTGGTGATGTTTGGGAATGGCAGTTTAGAGGTTAATAGGTTTAGGTAGTGTTGGAGATCTGGGGAGGTGTGGTTTAGGGGTTAATAGGTTTAGTCTGTGTCGGCGATGTCAGGGAACTGCGGTTTCTGGGTTAATAACTTTATTTTGTTATTTAGTTATTGTCAGCTATCTGGGGGCGGCGGTTTAGGGGTTAATAGGTTTAGGTATTGTTAGTGATGTGGGGGGATGGCGATTTAGTGGTTAATAGCTGTATTTAGTGGCGGCGTGGGTGGTGGCGGCGGCGGTGGTTTAACCTAATTTTGTTTCGGCAGTCGCCGGAACATTAGTTAGAAATAATGATTCGTCCGTAATAAAGATTCGGTCCAACACTAATAATAATTCAGTAACAGTTTCGTATGCATCCAAATTTAAAAATCCGGAACACCACGAATAAATTCCGAAACCGAATTACCGACACATACCGAATTATTACGAATGCCTCAAACCAAATTTTTTTTTACGACCCGAACCGAAGCGAACCAAACTTTTCGATCACACTAATCTAATAAAATCTTACCTGTGAAATTAAAAAAAACCTAAGATTAAACTATAAATAAACCTGACATTACTATTTTAAAAAATAAAATAAAAAATAAAAAAAACTAATTAACAATATTAAAAAATCCTAATCCTACCAAAAATTTTAAAAAACTAATTAACAATATTAAAAAATCCTAAAACTACAAAAAAATTTAAAAAACTAACATTACAAAAAAAACACTAAAATTATGAAAAATAATAAACAAAATCCTCTAAAATAATAAATATTAAACCTAATCGAATTGCCCTACAAAAACAAAAAAAGCCACCCCAAAATAAAAACACCCCCTAAGCTAACAATAAACTATCAATAGCCCTTAAAAGGGCCTTTTGAAGCAATCAGCACTTTTACCTAATAGTAGTTCCATACAGTCCCCATAATACAGAGGTGGTGGTTTCGGGGTGGCCCCAAGGGAGTGGCGGCTATTCCCGGGTACCAATGGAGAGCTCCCTTGCCCCAAGATGTCCCAGTCCAAAAAGCGACATGATCAGTCACTGGGGGTCGGAGTGGCACTGGATCAAAGGTACACCGGGTAAGTTCTAGTGGAGTAGGGGTTGTAGGGGGGTCCGAAACACCAAGTTCCCAAGGGAGCTCCCTTCCGGCAATCACCCCACCTCTTGCCCTCCCTAGGGGGTACCAATCCCCAAAAGAGCAGAGCTCTGGGACAAAGGACCGCCGGAGCGACCTGGTGTAAAGGTTAGCATGCGTCCGGGGTAGTCCGACCGGGCAGTAGTTCCAGGAGCCCGGCCAGCCTGAGAGGGGTCAGGCAGTAAGCTATCAGCTCTTCCATGAGGTGGTAAAAAATGAAAAGGAAGAGTTTGGGAGATCCCGTAAGCCATGAAAGGGACAAAACCGGTGTAATAAATAGTGAACCAACCACCCAAAATAAAAAGAACTTAAGTCTAAAAAAAAACTAAGCTACCCATTGCCCCTAAAGGGGCATTTGTTTGGGCATTTCCCTTAAAAGAGCAATCAGCTCTTTTGCACCCATAAAAAAGATCTAATAAAAAAAAAAACAACACCCAAAAAAATAAAAATAAAACCTAACACTAACCCCAGAAAATGTACTCACCGTTCCTGAAGTCCAGAAGTCCAGGCGGAGCAAAGACTTCATCCAGGCGGTGAAGATCTTCTTCCCGGAGGTGCGGCACTATCTTCTATCTTCTTCCCGGAGGTGCGGATCGGGCTTCGGCAATGCGCGGATTCGGAGCACGGGTCATCATCTAGAGCGCTGATTCTCTTCAGCAGCAACGGTCTTAAGCGGCGTGGATCCTCTTCATGCAATCGTCAGCCATACACCCAAGCTTGAATGCAAGGTACCGCTTTTATATTGGAGTACCGTTGCATTTCTATTGGCAGAACAGCCAATAGGATTTAATGATTTTCTTTTAGAGGAGAATTTGTAAATTTTGTAGGTAAAAGGCCCTGTTCTTATTTTGGGGTGTCTTTTTTGTTTTTATAGGGATATTAGATTAGGTTTCATTTTTATTATTTTGGATAATTTTGTTTATTACTTTTTGTAATCTTAGTGTTTTTTGTTTTTTTTCGTAATTTTATTTATTTATTTTTTTGGTAATGTTAGATTTTATTTTATTTTTTGTAGTATTAGGTTTTTTAATTTTGTAATTTAGGTTTTTTATTTTTATTTTATTTTATTAAAATAGTTATGTTAGGTTTATTTATAGGTTAAACTTAGATTTTTTTATATTTCACAGATACGTTTTTATTTATTTTGAGATATTGTAAATTTAATTTAAAGTATATGGGATAGTTAGGTTTAGGGGTTAATAGTTTAATTTAGTGTGTTTTGATGTGGGGGCGGCATTTTAGGGGTTAATAGTTTTATTATAGTAGTAGTGATGTGGGGGGGCGGCGGTTTAGGGGTTAATAGTTTTATTGTAGTAGTAGCGGTGGGGGGGCGGTGGTTTAGGGGTTAATAGTTTTATTATAGTAGCGATATGGGGGCCGGCGGTTTAGGGGTTAATATGATTATTTAAGCGTTGGCGATGTCGAGGGACACTGGTTTAGGGGTTTATGTTAGGGTGTAAGGGTTTTACATACATTTCTTTTCCCCATAGACATCAATGGGGATTGCGTTACAGCGATTGCCATTCCGCGATCGCAAGTGTTAGTTTTTTTCTAACACTTTCACTCCATTGATGCCTATGGGGAAAAACGTGCAGAAGCACATCAAGTCAGGCTTATTGCACCATATCGCACAACAATAGAAGGTTTTTCAGTAACTTGTAATGCCAGCGCTATGGAGAGTACGATACCGCCCATTTTTTGTGTTATTTAAGCACCCGATTTAGTGCACAACTTGTAATCTTGGTGTAAGTATTTAAACACCACAAGTGTCTAACAAATACTCTGAATAATATAGCATTGCATGTCTTGCCCTACTTAAACACAACAGTGAAACATTGAAGGTAAAGTAATACATTTTGTTAGTACCTATAAGGGAAATGTGGGAGAAATTACAAGGATTCTTATAGAAAATTTTCAAGTACTTAAAGGATTACTTTCTGTTATAATTTTTAAGCTAAACAACTAACATATTAAAGTTAATAAACATTAATTAAAACCTACTGACCTATATTTTCTCCAAAACGAAGTTTCATAACGTTCTAAAAGTTATATCTTTTATTCGCAGATGATGTCACGTTATCCTGCCCACTATTTTCAGCACTGCATGTTCAAAATACTTAAACCAATAACTTTGTGTTTAAAGCGCCATTTTGAAACCTAGGTATTGTAAACGGATTGGTACAGAGCAAAGGATACCCACGGAGTGGGTTTGGAAAACAATTAAATTTGCAGACAAGATTTCTGATATACGGTAGAGATATGTTAATGAAATGCTATTGATAAAAAGCGTATTTGGGGTAGTTAGTTAGTAACAGGCATAGAAAATATTTACTTTAAAAGGGATGTATAAAATACTAATTGGAAAAAGTGGTGACTAGATTATTCTTTTAAGTAATCATTAATACCAGATGAAACGGTATTCCATATTGTTATAATATGTTTACCTTGATTCCCTGAATGTATGTAATTATATCATTTTAAAGCAGAGTATATTGTATTATGATAAGCTGAGGTACTGAACTTCATATAGGGAGGCGCTTATAGATGGGATCATCTCTATGAGTGACGTATGTATGTGTTGCCTAGCTCCAGGCAAAGGGTATATGCCCTGAAGGTTTGTCTGATCGCACCTTTTTGATAAAATTAATGTGGGAGTACATAGTTTGAGAGAGCAGGATAAGCCCAATTATTTCCCATTATTTTGGGTCTCATGCAACCATGGGGATATAGAGATGTTTTTAACTCAAACTATGTTCCACAATGGGCCATCTTGTCTACTTGTCTAGAAAAAATCCTATTGGCTGATGCAATCAGCCAATAGGATTGAAGTTAAATCCTATTGGCTGATCCAATCAGCCAATAGGATTGAGCTGGCATTTTATTGGCTGTTCCAATCAGTAAATAGAATGCCAGCTCAATCCTATTGGCTGATTGCATCAGCCAATAGGATTTTTTCTACCTTAATTCTGATTGGCTGATAGAATTCTATCAGCCAATTGCAATTGAAGGGATGCCATCTTGGATGACGTCACTTAAAGGAACCGTCATTTAGTAAGAAGACTTTGTTGGAAGAGGATGCTCCGTGCCGGATGTCTTGAAGATGGACCCGCTCTGATGCTTGGATGAAGACTTCTCCCGGTAAGGTGATCTTTTTTTAAGGGGGTATTGGGTGGGTTTTAGAGTAGGGTTGGATGTGTGGGTGGTGGGTTTTAATGTTGGGGGGGATTTGTAATTTTTTGTTACAGGTAAAAGAGCTGATTACTTTGTGGAAATGCCCCGCAAAAGGCCCTTTTAAGGGCTATTTGTAATTTAGTGTAGGGTAGGGCTTTTTTTATTTTGGGGGGGGCTTTTTTATATTGTTAGGGAGATTAGATTAGGTGTAATTAGTTTAAAAATCTTGTAATTTGTTTATTATTTTCTGTAATTTAGTGTTTGTTTTTGTACTTTAGCTAATTTTATTTAATTGTATTTAATTGTGTTTAATTTAGGGAATTCATTTAATTATAGTGTAGTGTTAGGTGTGTAATTTAGGTTAGGTTTTATTTTACAGGTAAATTTGTCTTTATTTTAACTAAGTAGTTATTAAATAGTTAATAACTATTTAGTAACTATTCTACCTAGTTAAAATGAATACAAACTTGCCTGTAAAATAAAAATAAACCCTAAGCTAGCTACAATGTAACTATTAGTTATATTGTAGCTAGCTTAGGGTTTATTTTATAGGTAAGTATTTAGTTTTTAATAGGAATAATTTAGTTAATGATAGTTATTTTTATTTAGATTTATTTAAATTATATTTAAGTTAGGGGTTGTTAGGGTTAGACTTAGATTTAGGGGTTAATAACTTTAATATAGTGGCAGCGACGTTGGGGACGGCAGATTAGGGGTTAATAAATGTAGGTAAGTGTCGGCGATGTTAGGGACAGCAGATTAGGGGTTAATAATATTTAACTAGTGTTTTCGATGCAGGAGTGCGGCGGTTTAGGGGTTAATATATTTATTATTGTGGCGGCTATGTCCAGTTCAGCATATTAGGGGTTATAAATTTTATTTTAGTGTTTTCGATTGGGGGGGCCTCAGTTTAGGGGTTAATAGGTAGTTTATGGGTGTTAGTGTACTTTTTAGCACTTTAGTTAAGAGTTTTATGCTACAGCTTTGTAGTGTAAAACTCTTAACTACTGACTTTAAAATGCGGTACCAGTCTTGACAGGAGAGGGTCTACCGCTCACTTTTTGTCAAACTCGTAATACCAGCGCTATGCAAGTCCCATTGAAAAAATAGGATACGCAATTTACAAAAGTGGATTTGCGGTATTTCCAAGTCTGGCCAAAAAAGTGAGCGGTACACCTGTACCTGCAGGACTCGTAATACCAGCGGGCGTTAAAAAGCAGAGTTAGGACCGGCCAACGCTGCTTTTTAAGCCTAACGCACAACTCGTAATCTAGCCGAATGTTCTCCTCCTGTCCTTTTGCAATCAGGTTTTCAAGCCTCTTCCCAAATAGCAAAGTAGAATCAAATGGGGAGATTCAAAAGTTTGACTTTAGAAGCAGCATCTGCATCCCAATGTTTTAGCCAAAGTGCCCAACATACTAGCGGCTAGATTTGGAGTTTTGTCGGTAATGACCCGAAAAACTAACGCCGGCTTTTTTCTGGCCGCACCATAAAAATAACTCTGGTATTGAGAGTCCACAAAAAGGCTGCGTTAGGCTCCAAAAAAGGAGCGTAGAGCATTTTTAACGCAGCTTCAACTCTCGATACCAGAGTTGCTTACGCAAGCGGCCAGCCTCAAAAACGTGATCGTGCACGATTCCCCCATAGGAAACAATGGGGCTGTTTGAGCTGAAAAAAAACCTAACACCTGCAAAAAAGCCGCGTTCAGCTCCTAACGCAGCCCCATTGTTTGCTATGGGGAAACACTTCTACGTCTGCACTTAACACCCTAACATGTACCCCGAGTCTAAACAACCCTAACCTTACACTTATTAACCCCTAATCTGCCGCCCCCGCTATCGCTGACACCTGCATTTTATTTTTAACCCCTAATCTTCCGCTCCGTAAACCGCGGCTACTTACATTATCCTTATGTACCCCTAATCTGCTGCCCCTAACACCGCCGACCCCTATATTATATTTATTAACCCCTAACCTGCCCCCCACAACGTCGCAGCCAGCTACCTACAATAATTAACCCCTAATTTGCCGAGCGGACCTGAGCGCTACTATAATAAAGTTATTAACCCCTAATCCGCCTCACTAACCCTATAATAAATAGTATTAACCCCTAATCTGTCCTCCCTAACATCGCCGACACCTAACTTCAATTATTAACCCCTAATCTGCCGACCCAATCTCGCCGCTATTCTAATAAATGTATTTACCCCTAAAGCTAAGTCTAACCCTAACACTAACACCCCCCTAAATTAAATATAATTTAAATCTAACGAAATTAATTATCTCTTATTAAATAAATTATTCCTATTTAAAGCTAAATACTTACCTGTAAAATAAATCCTAATATAGCTACAATATAAATTATAATTATATTATAGCTATTTTAGGATTAATATTTATTTTACAGGTAACTTTGTATTTATTTTAACCAGGTACAATAGCTATTAAATAGTTAAGAACTATTTAATAGCTAAAATAGTTAAAATAATTACAAATTTACCTGTAAAAGAAATCCTAACCTAAGTTACAATTAAACCTAACACTATGCTATCAATAAATTAATTAAATAAACTACCTACAATTTCCTACAATTAACCTAACACTACACTATCAATAAATTAATTAAATACAATTCCTACAAATAAATACAATTAAATAAACTTGCTAAAGTACAAAAAATAAAAAAGAACTAAGTTACAAAAAATAAAAAAATATTTACAAACATAAGAAAAATATTACAACAATTTTAAACTAATTACACCTACTCTAAGCCCCCTAATAAAATAACAAAGCCCCCCAAAATAAAAAAATGTCCTACCCTATTCTAAATAACTAAAGTTCAAAGCTCTTTTACCTTACCAGCCCTGAACAGGGCCCTTTGCGGGGCATGCCCCAAGAAGTTCAGCTCTTTTGTATGTAAAAGAAAAAATACAATACCCAAGCCCCCCAAAATTACAAACCACCACCCACATACCCCTAATCTAACCCAAACCCCCCTTAAATAAACCTAACACTAAGCCCCTGAATATCTTCCTACCTTATCTTCACCTCACCGGGTTCAACGATCTGTCCAGAAGAGCTCCTCCGATGTCCTGATCCAAGCCCAAGCGGGGGGCTGAAGAGGTCCATGATCCGGATGAAGTCTTCATCCAAGAGGGACCTGAAGAGGTCCATGATCCGGATGAAGTCTTCTATCAATGGCATCTTCAATCTTCTTTCTTCCGGATCCATCTTGCAGACCTCCGACGCGGAACATCCTGCTGGCCCGACGGACTAACGACGAATGACGGTTCCTTTAAGGGACGTCATCCAAGATGGCGTCCCTCGAATTCCGATTGGCTGATAGGATTCTATCAGCCAATCAGAATGAATCAGCCAATCAGAATCAAGTTCAATCCGATTGGCTGATCCAATCAGCCAATCAGATTGAGCTTGCATTCTATTGGCTGTTCCGATCAGCCAATAGAATGCGAGCTCAATCTGATTGGCTGATTGGATCAGCCAATCGGATTGAACTTGATTCTGATTGGCTGATTCCATCAGCCAATCAGAATATTCCTACCTTAATTCCGATTGGCTGATAGAATCCTATCAGCCAATCGGAATTCGAGGGACGCCATCTTGGATGACGTCCCTTAAAGGAACCGTCATTCTGCAGTTGGACGTCGCCGGAAGAAGATGGGTCCGCGGTGGAGGTCTTCAGGATGGAGCCGGTCGTCATCGGATGAAGATAGAAGATGCCGCTTGGATCAAGATGGTTGCCGGTCCAGATCGCCTCTTCTTCCCGGATAGGATGAAGACTTTGGAGCCTCTTCTGGACCTCTTCAGCCACCGGATGATGGATCGCCAACCTCCGCTTGGATTGGATGAATATTTTGGAGCCAGGACGGATCGGTGATACCTGGTGAGGTGAAAACAAGGTAGGAAGATCTTCAGGGGCTTAGTGTTAGGTTTATTTAAGGGGGGTTTGGGTTAGATTAGGGGTATGTGGGTGGTGGGTTGTAATGTTGGGGGGGGGGTATTGTATGGTTTTTTTTACAGGCAAAAGAGCTGAACTTCTTGGGGCATGCCCCGCAAAGGGCCCTGTTCAGGGCTGGAAAGGTAAAAGAGCTTTTAACTTTAGTAATTTAGAATAGGGTAGGGCATTTTTTATTTTGGGGGGCTTTGTTGTTTTATTAGGGGGCTTAGAGTAGGTGTAATTAGTTTAAAATTGTTGTAATATTTTTCTTATGTTTGTAGATATTTTTTTATTTTTTGTAACTTAGTTCTTTTTTATTTTTTGTACTTTAGTTAGTTTATTTCATTGTAGTTATTTGTAGATATTGTATTTAATTAATGTATTGATAGTGTAGTGTTAGGTTTAATTGTAGGTAATTGTAGGTATTTTATTTAATTAATTTAATGATAGTATAGTGTTAGGTTTAATTGTAACTTAGGTTAGGATTTATTTTACAGGTAATTTTGTAATTATTTTAACTAGGTAACTATTAAATAGTTCTTAACTATTTAATAGCTATTGTACCTGGTTAAAATAATTACAAAGTTGCCTGTAAAATAAATATTAATCCTAAAATAGCTACAATGTAATTATAATTTATATTGTAGCTATATTAGGATTTATTTTACAGGTAAGTATTTAGCTTTAAATAGGAATAATTTATTTAATAAGAGTTAATTTATTTCGTTAGAATAAAATTATATTTAAGTTAGGGGGGTGTTAGTGTTAGGGTTAGACTTAGCTTTAGGGGTTAATCCATTTACTAGAATAGCGGTGAGCTCCGGTCGGCAGATTAGGGGTTAATAATTGAAGTTAGGTGTCGGTGATGTTAGGGAGGGCAGATTAGGGGTTAATACTATTTATTATAGGGTTAGTGAGGCGGATTAGGGGTTAATAACTTTATTATAGTAGCGCTCAGGTCCGCTCGGCAAATTAGGGGTTAATTATTGTAGGTAGCTGGCTGCGACGTTGTGGGGGGCAGGTTAGGGGTTAATAAATATAATATAGGGGTCGGCGGTGTTAGGGGCAGCAGATTAGGGGTACATAAGGATAATGTAAGTAGCCGCGGTTTACGGAGCGGAAGATTAGGGGTTAAAAATAAAATGCAGGTGTCAGCGATAGCGGGGGCGGCAGATTAGGGGTTAATAAGTGTAAGGTTAGGGTTGTTTAGACTCGGGGTACATGTTAGGGTGTTAAGTGCAGACGTAGAAGTGTTTCCCCATAGCAAACAATGGGGCTGCGTTAGGAGCTGAACGCGGCTTTTTTGCAGGTGTTAGGTTTTTTTTAAGCTCAAACAGCCCCATTGTTTCCTATGGGGGAATCGTGCACGAGCACGTTTTTGAGGCTGGTCGCTTGTGTAAGCAACTCTGGTATTGAGAGTTGAAGCTGCGTTAAAAATGCTCTACGCTCCTTTTTTGGAGCCTAACGCAGCCATTCTGTGGACTCTCAATACCAGAGTTATTTTTATTGTGCGGCCAGAAAAAAGCCGGCGTTAGATTTTCGGGTCGTTACCGACAAAACTCCAAATCTAGCCGATAGTACGTTAAGGATTAGGGATCGTTCAGGGGAAGGCTCTATACCCACGGGATTATACTTTGCATTGATATACACTGACTTGCATAAACTACGCTCCCCTACCTACCAGTATAGTATATATTTTGTGTATTATGTAGGACACCATTTACTATCACGGTCTATATGTAAATTATGAACGAACTCCTCTATACGGATGATTTGGGTATTTTATGTCTAATTGTCTAATTAACATTGCATATGTTGATATTTACACATTTTAGTATGTCTCCTTGTTTGATACTATGTTGATGCCATTGTTAATTTTCTGACAATGTGCACATATAATTGCTGCCACAGATGTTCTTGCATGACCATTCTGCTGTTTGTGTATTTAATGTATTTTAATGCATTTTAATCATTGTTGGTGTTGTTTACTTGAGTAGGGTTGCCTTGGCAACAATTTTGGTGGTTTTTACACTGGGGGAGGGTCTCTTGTGGGTGTATAAATGTTTGTTTCACAGTATGTACTTTGGTCTGATGAAGGGGTGTATTCCCCGAAACATCACTGAATAAATCCAGTATTTGTTAAGACCAGTGAGTTCTGTTTCCTGTTTTCCATAGCTTGAACCCTACTCTAGCACCCTGGTATTGGAAATTGAACTGTTTGTGAGAGTGCACCTGCCACAATTTTTCTGTATATATATATATATACACACACACACACATGCATAACCAAACATATACACAAGTGTATACATACACATGCATACAAAGATGAATAGGTACACATAGTCATATACGCAACAAACATGACCAATTAATAAGATAGAAAGAAAGAGATTTAACTTTAAAAAGGGACAGTCAAAATAAAACTTAATGATTTAGCAAGGGCAAGCAATTTTAAACAACATTCAAATTTACTTTATTATCAAATATGCTTTTTCCCTTGGTGGATAAAACCGGGGAAAGGGTAATAAAAGGATTATCTGTAACATATCACAGCCTAATATCACTGTCCCTTTAAGACTGCCTTCCCTGCTTCTGACAAACATGCTGGTTTGGGCAGTATTTGCATTCAGCTTGCCTGCCTAATTAATCATTCATGCACCTGATTTCCTCAGCTTCTTTTTAAGTCTTCTCAGGCCTAATGTGCTTTGCATTAACTTTGAAGTTGTGATCCTGAACAGAGGTCTGTGACTGTTTCTTGCATGAATTCAACCAAGTTATTCAAGCTACAGCCTTTCCTATGTCCTATGCTTAAAATCATCAAATCGCAAGTATCCAAATAATTCCATTTTTGTTACCTGGACACTGCTACTTAAACTCTGAACTTTATTATAAATCAAGTATACTTTTGGTTATCATCACTCTCTAATTATAACAACAGCATCTTACTCAGAACTTTATAACTATTCTCTGCAACAAGTTGTCATAGCTGAAATATCCTTCTACAAATATGTTAACATATTCAGAACTCTGCATCTATGTGTTCAGTTAAAAGCTTTCATGTGATTCTCCAATATATGCACAAACAGTAATTGATGCCTTAAACTTTCAACTTAACTAAACCTGTGCTGCTCTGCTTATTACTGACATACAGCTATATATAATATTATGTACTGTGAACCTGAAACAAACCTTGGTTTGCATATACATGCACAAACAGTAATTAATGCATACAAGTTGCAACTTGTCTATCACCTGTGCTGCTCTGCTTAATTCTGACATACAGCTCTATATAATATTATGTACTGTGAACATGCAACAAACCTTAGTTTGCATCTAAGTGTCAATCTTCTACCAGTTTACTCTAAAGCCTGAACATTCCACATTGCTATATTTTTCTCTCATTAAATCCTGCAGCTACTCCTGTTAAGTAACTAAAAGTCACAGTGAAGTCAGAATATATTGTATACAAATGTTGCACTCTCCATTTATTCTACAATAACTTATAGCAACTATGAATCATAGAATATCATCTATCCACGTCCAGGATACTCTTCCCCGGGTCAGGGGTCGGTGTCTTCAAATACCTACCACTGCCCCGAGGGTCTGTGTCCTGAGCGCATGTACACCGGATCATGACAGAAAGTTAATGCCTAAAAAAGGGATCCGCAGTGGAAGTGGATGCACCGACCCTCGAAGGAAAATTAAAAATTACAACCTATCTCAGACCCAAGCTGTCCCCAAAAGAAAAACAGAAGATTTTCATACTTTTAAATATTTAAAGTCACAGTACTCCCATTCTAGAGTATCCTCTACTCATGTTCTTGGTTACCATTTTGGTGAAACTGATCCTGAATCTGACTATGACAATGAAGAGAATGTAACCATAGATTCAGCAGAAAAAATTGAGATCTTTAAAGATTTAAAGCGATAGAACCACTTATCTAGAATTTCATCTATTCCACATGTTCGTGAATTCCATTTTGGTGAAACTGATTCTGAATCCGACTATGAAAATGAAGAGGATGTATCCATAGATTGAGCAGAAAAATATCAGATCTTTAAAGATTTAAAGAGACAGAACCACTTTTCTAGAATTTCATCTACTCATGTTCGTGATTTCCATTTTGGTGAGACTGATTCTGAGTCTGACTATGTAATTGAAGAGGATGTATTCATAGATTCAGCAGAAAAAATTCAGATCTTTAAAGATTTAAAGTGACAGGACTACTGTTCCAGAATACCATTTACTCCTCCTGTTTGTGATTCCCATCCTGGTGATACTGACTCTGAGTCTGAATATGTCAATGAGGAGGATGACTTCACAGATCCAGCTGAACTGGCATTAGATTGGTATGAGCGCAACTTTAATTCACCACAAACTCAGACTAAACCTCAACCTACTGGCTATAATGACATCCTTGGTAGCTATATTTACAATATAGATGATACAGACAGCTCCCATCATGAAACCTCTCATGAAAATACTGATCTTCCTATTTCTGATATTCCCATGGATTTGTTAGATTGGACAGATTCAGAGCCGGAAGAAAAGACATCTGGTTTACAGACTGCAGTTTGGAGAAAAGGTTCCCTCAACTACTATGCTGATTTATTACATCAGAATTATGCATCCAGTGATGAAGAGGATTTCTGTTCTCAACCTGATATAAGGTACTACAGGCCACAGTGGCACCTCCCTAAGAAACCTCATATAGGGAAGAAATATCAGTTATCTAAGCTCTCAAAAAATAAAAAGAAGAAAAAGAAAATCGTTCTGCCTACAGAAAATCAGAAGTGTAAAGAGGAAACTCAGCCTGAATCTCCTGTTTCAGTTTCTGTTGTGCCAGATCCTCTTTTGCCTCATGATACTGTCAACACCAAGTTGGATGTTGTCTCTAGTCACCATCAGTCTGTTTTTAAAGCATCTAATGGTATCTCTTCTCAGACTCTTCGACTACAAACACTGTGTCCAACTACTGATTTCTTACATCCCTCTCATGCTGCCTCAATGTCAATAAAACCTGTGCTAGAAGCAAAAGATAATTTTGATCCAGATATACAACCTTTGAGTTTACCAGAGATAGTCCCTGGAGAATTTAGCTCTGATATTCAAACTCAAATAAGTATGCCTGCTGAACCCCAGACAATTTCTCAGTCAGAATCTTGTGTCACAATTCCTCTGCTTCTACCTGAGAGTCGCATATTTCAGTACACTTCACCTTCTCAAAATTCTTCTCTTACTGCATCTAAGAAAAATTGTTTTCCTTGGGAGATACTTTGCATCAACCTACATTTTCTACTACATCCGTTCCCTGTACAGGAATTCCTGATACTAAACCCTGTGTGGACAACATTGAACCTAGTTCGCAAGTGGACGTTCTTGACCCTGAAATTTGTACAAAAGTTCTTCAATAAGATTCCCCAGTGGCCATTCCTGTCCCTGTTTTCCATGATGATACTACTAAACCTGGCATCAAGGTGGACTCTCCTGTTTTTGACCCTGGTATGGGTATTTTTTTGTTTAACCCAGAAATGGGTGTAATAATACTTGATCCTGAAGATAGCCTTGCCCTCTGCTCAGAAGAGAGTATGGTTCCTGGCTCTAAAGTGGGTTCTTTTTCTTTTTCTATAGTTGAACCTTGCCCTGGCATGGGCATTCCTTCACCCGATCCTACTGAGGATATTCCTGAACCTTGCCCTGGTGAGGGCATTCTTTCACCTGATCCTACTGAGGATATTCCTGAATCTTGGCCAGATGTGGGTACTTCTGAACCTTGCCCTGGCATGGGCATTCCTTTACCTGATGCTATTGAGAATGTTCCTGTACCTTGCCCTGATGTGGGTATTCCTGAACCTTGCCCTGGTGTGGGCATTCATATACCTGTTCCTAGTGAGGACACTCTTGATTCCGAATCCAGTAAGGAGACATTTCATATTGAATCTGAAGATGGCAAGAACTGGACAAATCTTGCACTCTACACTCCTATCTCCTACTTCGAAGAAAGCCCTGCTATTGGGCTAGAAGTGGCTATAGCTTTTTCTTTTGGAGTATATCTATTCCTCAGGCAAGAGGTTAATTCTGAGGATACTCAAATTTCTGACACAAAGGTGGATAATCTGGTTATCAATCCAGAATGCTGCATCTCTATTTCTGATGTTGAGGAAAACCTATTCATATGTCTAGGACTGGGCGCTTTTTCATTGGCTGTGTACATGGTCATCTATTATGAAGAACATCCGCCTATCAACCCTCAGGATGATTCTTTGGTAGGAAGCTCATTGTATGTTATGTTCATGCATTCTCACGATGACTACAAGAAAGATGACTTCAAGTTTTGCTCTCATAATTTCCAAGATCTTTTGATACCTGAATTCCTTGGCCTTTGCTTTTTCAAGAGATCTCCAACCCTCCTTTCTTGATTTCGGATTGGACTCACTACCTCCATACATCTACTAACGGCTCTCCATATCATTTTTGTTCTCTCTCCATTTGGATTGCGCTGGGTGCCCGGAGGTCACCTTTAAGGAGGGGGTTCTGTAACATATCTCAGCCTAATATCACTGTCCCTTTAAGACTGCCTTCCCTGCTTCTGACAATCATGCTGGTTTGGGAAGTATTTGCATTCAGCTTGCCTGCCTAAATCATTCATGCACCTGATTTCCTCAGCCTCTTTTTAAGTCTTCTCAGGCCTAATGTGCTTTGCATTAACTTTGAAGTTGTGATCCTGAACAGAGGTCTGTGACTGTTTCCTGTATGAATTCAACCAAGATATTCAAGCTACAGCCTTTCCTATGTCCTATGCTTAAAATCATCAAATCACAAGTATCCAAATAATTCCATTTTTGTTACCTGGACACTGCTACTTAAACTCTGAACTTTATTATAAATCAAGTATACTTTTGGTTATCATCACTCTCTAATTATAACAACAGCATCTTACTCAGAACTTTATAACTATTCTCTGCAACAAGTTGTCATAGCTGAAATATCCTTCTACAAATATGTTAACATATTCAGAACTCTGCATCTATGTGTTCAGTTAAAAGCTTTCATATGATTCTCCAATATATGCACAAACAGTAATTGATGCCTTAAACTTTCAACTTGACTAAACCTGTGCTGCTCTGCTTATTACTGACATACAGCTATATATAATATTATGTACTGTGAACCTGCAACAAACCTTGGTTTGCATATACATGCACAAACAGTAATTAATGCATAAAAGTTGCAACTTATCTATCACCTGTGCTGCTCTGCTTAATTCTGACATACAGTTCTATATAATATTATGTACTGTGAACATGCAACAAACCTTAGTTTGCATCTAAGTGTTTAGATTAGGGGTATGTGGGTGGTGGGTTGTAATGTTGGGGGGGGGTATTGTATGTTTTTTTAAATGCAGAAGAGCTGATATCTTTGGGGCATGCCCCGCAAAAGGCCCTTTTAAGGGCTGGTAAGGTAAAGGATCTGTAAACTTTTTATTTTAGAATAGGGTAGGGCATTTTTTTATTTTGGGGGGCTTTGTTATTTTTTAGGGGGCTTAGAGTAGGTGTAATTAGTTTAAAATTCTTGTAATCTTTTTTTTTTTTTGTAATTTAGTGTTTGTTTTTTTGTAATTTAGTGTTTGTTTTTTTTGTAATTTAGTTTAGTTGATTTAATTGTAGATAATTGTAGGTAGTTTATTTAATTAATTTATTGATAGTGTAGTGTTAGGTTTAATTGTAACTTAGGTTAGGATTTATTTTACAGGTAATTTTGTAATTATTTTAACTAGGTAGCTATTAAATAGTTATTAACTATTTAATAGCTATTGTACCTGGTTAAAATAAATACAAAGTTGCCTGTAAAATAAACATAAATCCTAAAATAGCTACAATATAATTATTAGTTATATTGTAGCTATATTAGGGTTTATTTTACAGGTATTTAGTTTTAAATAGGATTAATTTATTTAATAAGATTTATTTTATTTTGTTAGATTTAAATTATATTTAATTTAGGGGGGTGTTAGGATTAGGGTAAGACTTAGCTTTAGGGGTTAATACATTTATTATAGTAGCGGTGAGGTCCGGTCGGCAGATTAGGGGTTAATAAGTGTAGGTAAGGTAGCAGCGACGTTGGGGGGGCAGATTAGGGGTTAATAAATATAATATAGGGGTCAGCGATGTTAGGGGCAGCAGATTAGGGGTACATAGCTATAATGTAGGTTGCGGCGGTGTACGGAGCGACAGATTAGGGGTTAATAATATAATGCAGGGGTCAGCGATAGCGGGGGCGGCAGATTAGGGGTTAATAAGTGTAAGGTTAGGGGTGTTTATACTCGGGGTACATGTTAGGGTGTTAGGTGCAGACTTAGGAAGTGTTTCCCCATAGGAAACAATGGGGCTGCGTTAGGAGCTGAACGCTGCTTTTTTGCAGGTGTTAGGTTTTTTTCCAGCTCAAACTGTCCCATTGTTTCCTATGGGGGAATCGTGCACAAGCACGTTTTTGAAGCTGGCCGCGTCCGTAAGCAACGCTGGTATTGAGAGTTGAAGTGGCGGTAAATATGCCTGTACGCTCCCTTTTTGGAGCCTAACGCAGCCCTTCAGTGAACTCTAAATACCAGCGTTGTTTAAAAGGTGCAGGGGATAAAAAACACGCATAGCTAACGCACCCCTTTGGCCGCAAAACTCTAAATCTAGCCGTTAGATTTGAAGCCTCAAATCCATATGACTGACTAAACCAGCAGCGTGCGCATCATGTCTCAAACTGCGGCCTGATGTGCGTCTGCTGAAGAGGAGAAGGCAGAGGCTTGAAGGCTCACGGTCGCAACGGATAACGTGGTTTTCAAAATAGAATATAAAGGGTGTTAGCAAAATATACTGAAAATAAAAGTACAAAAATGTATTAGGAAAAATGTTTTCAATATTTCCTCTACCAGTATAGAGATTTAAACCGGGTACCTTCAGGTTCTAAACTGTTTGCTAAACCACTAAGCTATTTGCTCAGTGTTGATATTTAGCAGAAAATAAAATAAAGGCTAACATGAATTATGTATTTATATAGAGATGTATATTTACATAAAATAAACAAAATTGTTTAAATTTAATAATAGTTTAATTTTATATTTTTCACAATTATATTGAGTTCAATTGTATTGTATAAATTGTTCAATTATATATGTACAATTGTATTTAGTTCATCAGCAGGAGAAGGCCGTAAAATTGCCCAAAGTCTCCTTCTGACAGTGTCGGGAGTTAGAGATGCCACTGCCTATTTGGATGGAGGATAGCTAGGTTTAGAGGAGACGGCTTAGGTAAAAGAAAAGGTACGGATACACAGAGGCAGACACACGCAGTGGCAGCAATCAAAGTTTCTGAAAGGCTGTCGCTGGGCATGCTATACCACCAACGAAAAATATAGACAAGTTTAGAGTTTTTAAAATAAAAGTTAGATATAACACTCTTTGCAAAAATCAAAGGGAAAAATACAAAAGGAAAACAGTTATGAAAATTTATGAGTTAAAATATAAATCCCTGTTTTGGGAGCCTCAGAATGGCCTGATGTTACAGGAGAGTTGTACCTTTCTTGCTGCAGGAGACAGCCTTGCGGAGGAGATGGACCCGACTGCATGGAAAACATCGGGTGTGGTCCAGCATACTGATGCGGCATGTGAGATCTGTTTGTGGCCCCCTTCGGGGGTGAATAGTGTTCTCTGCGCTGGGGATCGATTTTGCCCTGCATACCCATTTGAACAAGCATGGACATGCTTCACTAGCCTGGAGGCATACAAAGTTCGTGAGACAAGGGCTCCAATAACGGCAGTATCTATGTTTGAAATAATGGAGGGTAACAGCTCAAAGGGACTCACTAGCCCTTCTCATAGACATGACTGTAGTACCGTGTGGATGGCTGATTTGACCCCAGGAACTGTACAAAAAGCTGGGGTAGGATAGATCTCCTGTTCTTGGACATTGAAGATATAGGTTATACAGGTTATCCTATGTTTATCAGTCTTACAGTTTTTAGTTTTGCGTAATAATTTAGGTTTCATTATTACTGTAAGAGTTTACATAGTGGGTCTGCTTCCTATGATCTTATAAAATCACTTTTTTTTTAAGGAGATATATGTTTGCTGATAATGGTACTTCATTGATGGCATGTGTTCACCTTGCTCTAGACTACAATTTATTTTTGTTCATTATTGTTCCTGCTATGTCCTCCTATTAGGTATTAGCTTATGTGAAACTTAAAAGCAGTCTTTGAACAGGTATTCTATTAATGCATTTGTCTTTGCTATGTTTTATGCACTTCCTGTCATTGAATACTATATGGTACATAAATTTGAATATATCCACCAACTTATTAGACAGAAAGATGGCATCTCTGAATGGTTATTTTTCCCTGGGGAGTAATGGTCTATCACACACTATAGTTAGATGTTTGTTCCTCTGTCCGCGGCCGAGGCAGGGGAACATACTGTAGGCAATGGTTACCCTCAGATTAGTAGATCCAAGCCACATTCTGATAACGTTCAACCTTTAACTAGTTTGACTAACTCCTCAGCTTTTTAATATACAAGTACCAGCAAGTGGGTTCACTCCTATATAGAACACTAGTTGCCACCAAGCTAGGTCCATTTTGATATATGTCTATTGTATACTTTGACCCTCCAACTTCTAAACTAGTCGTTTTTCCCCAAATTCCCTTGAACTTAGATATATGCTGGCGATGCCCAGGTGCCCCATAGCACGGCTATTTTTAGCACAGCATTTCTAAAATAGCGGATTACATCTTTTGTGGCACACCGCACTGCACTGTACTACTATGTTAATAAACTAGGGGACCCCACTACTATGGATACTTTAGGCGTGTATAATATAGCTTTGTACATAGACACGTGCCTATATTTGTGGAGACAGGAGTATAACGCTTGGCCATAGGCCTACATAATCCCAGACGTACTACTGCAGAGATATATTTTTTATCAAAGCTGATTGCCCTAGCGTTGACATCATGCTCCTACATAGCTGACATTAGCTATGAGTACCTTGCTGGATGCGCCATTATCCAGAAATAGACAGGTACTTGCGCTTCACCATATTAGATTTATCACCAATGGAGTTAGGACAGGCTTGTCAACTTATCAATGTAAAATAATTTTATTAACTGTAGTTTGGCTATAATATTGCTTACCTTTGATATAACTGTTTAATATGTATGCATAACACTTTCTGAATCCATAAAATGTTACTGTTCTTTTTATTTTCTTTTATTTTTATTGCTCCCTTCATCTGAGTTTATAGATATAGTATATTATCGGTTTAAAAACAAACTAATTGTTTAACGCTACTCTCCTGTCCCCTGAGTTATGTTAGAGACTGCAATATTGCACAATCTCCTAAATAGATGCTTGAGCTGCAGCTGCAGTTTCAATTGCAAATTCTATGTATGCAAATTATTATGACCCTGGGGAAGTCTCCCTATGGGTGATGGGGGAAACCAGACGTGGACTCCTTGCCCAGTGTGCTTAGAGGAATGTGGCTGCACCTCACTGACGAGGCCCATAGGAGGCCGAAACGATCGTCTGGGGTTGTCATGTTCCTTGTTCAGAGGAGAATTGCCTGGTATTTCGGGGCTGGACTGACCTTACTTGGCGGGATCAGACTGATATACTTCAGGAAAGTTTTCTTCTGTGAAAAGCACACTGGTCTAAAAGAGGCTGCCTCCGGGTGGTAAATCGCCATAGAACAAGCCACTGAGCTGTTGTTCGTTCCTGGTAGAGCGCTTCTCTCTTTGTATGCAAATTATTATGACCCTGGGGAAGTCTCCCTATGGGTGATGGGGGAAACCAGACGTGGACTCCTTGCCCAGTGTGCTTAGAGGAATGTGGCTGCACCTCACTGACGAGGCCCATAGGAGGCCGAAACGATCGTCTGGGGTTGTCATGTTCCTTGTTCAGAGGAGAATTGCCTGGTATTTCGGGGCTGGACTGACCTTACTTGGCGGGATCAGACTGATATACTTCAGGAAAGTTTTCTTCTGTGAAAAGCACACTGGTCTAAAAGAGGCTGCCTCCGGGTGGTAAATCGCCATAGAACAAGCCACTGAGCTGTTGTTCGTTCCTGGTAGAGCGCTTCTCTCTTTGTATGCAAATTATTATGACCCTGGGGAAGTCTCCCTATGGGTGATGGGGGAAACCAGACGTGGACTCCTTGCCCAGTGTGCTTAGAGGAATGTGGCTGCACCTCACTGACGAGGCCCATAGGAGGCCGAAACGATCGTCTGGGGTTGTCATGTTCCTTGTTCAGAGGAGAATTGCCTGGTATTTCGGGGCTGGACTGACCTTACTTGGCGGGATCAGACTGATATACTTCAGGAAAGTTTTCTTCTGTGAAAAGCACACTGGTCTAAAAGAGGCTGCCTCCGGGTGGTAAATCGCCATAGAACAAGCCACTGAACTGTTGTTCGTTCCTGGTAGAGCGCTTCTCTCTTTGTATGCAAATTATTATGACCCTGGGGAAGTCTCCCTATGGGTGATGGGGGAAACCAGACGTGGACTCCTTGCCCAGTGTGCTTAGAGGAATGTGGCTGCACCTCACTGACGAGGCCCATAGGAGGCCGAAACGATCGTCTGGGGTTGTCATGTTCCTTGTTCAGAGGAGAATTGCCTGGTATTTCGGGGCTGGACTGACCTTACTTGGCGGGATCAGACTGATATACTTCAGGAAAGTTTTCTTCTGTGAAAAGCACACTGGTCTAAAAGAGGCTGCCTCCGGGTGGTAAATCGCCATAGAACAAGCCACTGAGCTGTTGTTCGTTCCTGGTAGAGCGCTTCTCTCTTTGTATGCAAATTATTATGACCCTGGGGAAGTCTCCCTATGGGTGATGGGGGAAACCAGACGTGGACTCCTTGCCCAGTGTGCTTAGAGGAATGTGGCTGCACCTCACTGACGAGGCCCATAGGAGGCCGAAACGATCGTCTGGGGTTATCATGTTCCTTGTTCAGAGGAGAATTGCCTGGTATTTCGGGGCTGGACTGACCTTACTTGGCGGGATCAGACTGATATACTTCAGGAAAGTTTTCTTCTGTGAAAAGCACACTGGTCTAAAAGAGGCTGCCTCCGGGTGGTAAATCGCCATAGAACAAGCCACTGAGCTGTTGTTCGTTCCTGGTAGAGCGCTTCTCTCTTTGTATGCAAATTATTATGACCCTGGGGAAGTCTCCCTATGGGTGATGGGGGAAACCAGACGTGGACTCCTTGCCCAGTGTGCTTAGAGGAATGTGACTGCACCTCACTGACGAGGCCCATAGGAGGCCGAAACGATCGTCTGGGGTTGTCATGTTCCTTGTTCAGAGGAGAATTGCCTGGTATTTCGGGGCTGGACTGACCTTACTTGGCGGGATCAGACTGATATACTTCAGGAAAGTTTTCTTCTGTGAAAAGCACACTGGTCTAAAAGAGGCTGCCTCCGGGTGGTAAATCGCCATAGAACAAGCCACTGAGCTGTTGTTCGTTCCTGGTAGAGCGCTTCTCTCTTTGTATGCAAGAATTATATACCAGATTTTAGGTCATGCCCGGATACGGCTGATGACATCAGTTTATTTTATTTTGCTCATATTCTATATTACTTGGCTCCCCCCCCCCCCCCTTTTTGGAGCTTATTCATTAAGCTAAGGGACACAGATCCCATCGAAGACCCCCTAAAAAAATACATAAGAGTCCATCATAGTTATGGTTGATAAACCTTTCTGTGATATAGGTATATGTTTATAGTCTGGAGGACCCAAAAAGGGCCCTATATAATAATCCCTCCCCCCATACTCTATTCACTTATCTTTGTATCATTCTAGCAACAAGGGCTTATATTTGACCCTATATGTTATTGAATTTAATAAGAAGATACAGATGTGAGGACCTAAAAAGGGGTCCTATATACCAAAAACTTTAAAATCTGAGTTTGATTCACAGGTTCATTAACCACTTAGATTACATTACATTTCTTGGAATTGCTTATGGTTATTAGTTTCTTATTGTCTGAAATGTTTGCATGCCTTCTATTATTGTTGTAACGCTCTATGTATAAACAGTGATGTCTACTTTTCTAAACCGCCCCCACTGGCTGGAGGTCTATGTATGTGGTTACTATGTACTACTTTATCTTTCACCTCAATAAAAATATTTAAAAAAAAAAAAAAAAATATATAAATCCCTGATAGAAGGGATTCAAACCGGAAAAAATATAGAAATTTTTTAGACATACAAATCCTAAACTAATAATATAACCACTAGGCTATTCTGAATAATTAACATATATAGGATTACAAAGAAATATATAGTACATTTAAAATACAATAAAAGGAGAGAAAACATCACCTTCTGGCTGGAAGGCAGCAAAGAAAAGAGGAAGCTATTTCCTGTTTCTTTTTGGATATATTATCTGCTCGTTGCTGATTGGTTGTTTTTTTGTTTCTATGTTACTTGTTCTTTGCTGCTGTTTTGGAAGTCAGTAAAGATTAATGCATAAAATATGAAGCCTCCTGACTTGCCATAAAATTTGTAGCAAATACGTTATCTCGTACAGGTCAGCATTCTGAAGAGAACCTGGCCTGCTGACCATAAATTGATAAACAGACACCAACCTAGATAAACAGACAACACATACTAATGAGGTACAAAATAAAATAATTGGGCATATCCTACTGCCAAGATGTTTCACATATACCTTTTATTTGCAAGGACTATTTTCCTTTGCGTACAACACATGTTTTTCCCTTTTTGTTCTCTGTCCAGGGGTAACATAGTTCCACCTTCAAAAATAGTGCAGGAACTCCGTTCCCATGTGTTCCCAATAGACTTGACTGGTATAATGTGCCTTAAATTGAGGAATCTATAGTGCATGCTCATAATAACTGACATCTGCATGGTTGACATGTGCAATCAGCTAAACTACACAAATGAAGATACTAGCATAGAAATGAGAAGTTAGTAAGAGCGCTATTAATTTGAAAGAAATATATGGCCCCATTTCGTAACTTGAGAACCTGTCCACATGGCTTTACATCAAACAGGCAGCAGACCATGTATGTTTACTGCCCAGATGTATCATTACACAATAGTTTTATCAATCACGCAAGAGTAGAGTATGCTAATCATCCCAAGAGTGTGTTCAGGGAGATTTCTCTCCACCAACTCAGAGGTGTTGGAGAGTTTAAGAAGCAGCAGTCTGCTGAGCGGTACTTTTCACATTGCCGGAGCAGTCTTGGATGTGTGAACCTGCCACAAAATGGCTAAAAAGCTTAGTACATGGAGACCATAATCTGCACTTTGTGGGCTATATTACAAGCGGAGCGCTAATTTATCACGTGCCTGCAAACGGGCAAATTCACCCGTACAGGCACGTGATAAAGAATCAGCCATTACAAGTGGCTGGTTATTGCTACCATAATACACAAAAGCAAGCAAAATTATTTTTAGAAATAAGTGAAGAACCCAATTTATAAATGGTCCTTTGCTATAATATTGACAAATCCCAAGATTATACACTGCCAGTGCAATCAGTTTACTTTATGCTTCCGTGTAATACGTTTCCTTTATGTCAGCATCTGAAAAAGGATTCTTGCAGAAACCTGGAATCCCAGCCAAAATAAAGTGGTCTGGCTGATATCCTATACTGTATCTATTATGAATATAACTTTGTGTGACTAATTCAGCCAATGTTTGCAGGGGATTTACAAATTTACCACAAAATAAATCTCAGCAATCTATATATAACACTAATAAAACACAAGTGGCATTCCTACCTAAAAAGCTTACATATTTCATGGAAATAAAATGCAGTCATCTTCTAAATTAGCAATTAGACGTGCATTTGGCAATAGTTTTAGAAATTAATGCTAAATATGGAACCAGATTTATTTGTTTAATAGTGGATCACACAAGATCTGAATTTGCACCATTATATGAATAAATCTGACTTTGAAAAAGAGCTGAATGACACTACCAGCAGCCATATTCAGCATTAAATGGATGTGAAACTCAATTGTTTTCTTTCATGATTCAGATAGAGCATGCAATTTTAAGCAAGCTAAATGTAGCCACCAATCAGCAAGCGCTATACAGGTTCTGAACCAAAAATGGGCTGGCTTATAAGCTTACATTCCTGCTTTTTAAAATAAAGATACCAAGAGAACAAAGAAAAATTAGTAATTTAGAAAGTTGCATAAAATTGCATGTTCTATTTGAATCATGAAAGAAAAATATTTGGGTTTTATATTCCTTTAATTTATAAATATGAATTCCAAATGTCTATTAATAATAATGACCCCATGCCAATTATTTCAAAACCTCCACAAGAATTAACTTATTAAAAGCTAGCCAAATCCATTTGTAACACATTTACACCCCTACACAACTAGGGTTTCCTCTCACAACCAGTATTCTACCAGCATGGGTGGTATTTTTATAATCTAGATCAATGTATATAACAAAAAACAAAAATACAAACAAAGGACCAGTTAAGGTGAAACTTATAAAAAAAAGTTGTAATGTCATTTAAAAAAACAATAATTTCAAATCATTCCTAATAGCATTACTTTTGTTTTATAATTGTGTAACAAAATGTATGCTAGTTAGTATGGCTGCTATTTGTTTTATCAAGGGAGGTTTCAGCCCTATAACTAATGCATAGAAAAAACAATAGTATTCTAACCAGGAAGCCTTTCATACTTTCAAATTATACCTGTTGATAACACATTTGTGCTTGTTATAAGTGGCATTCATTTTGTTTTTGTGCCTGTTCAGCTCTCATGTTAACCATCTATTTTTACTTTTTTTTTTTAAACTAAGTTAAACATATATATATAGGCAAAAAATTGGTGTATGTGCACTCTCACCAACGTTCAACAACTACCAGGGTGCTGTACGGTGAATGATAAAAAAGCAAAAAGAAGCACTCACTGGATTTTCATCAAAAAGTGACCAGAAATTTAATGTAGTTTGTCTACAAACTACATTAAATTTCTGGTCACTTTTTGATGAAAATCCAGTGAGTGCTTCTTTTTGCTTTTTTTATTTATATATATATATATATATATATATATATATATATATATATATATATATATATATATATATATACAGTGGGGAAAAAAAGTATTTAGTCAGCCACCAATTATGCAAGTTCTCCCACTTAAGAAGATGAGAGAGGCCTGCAATTTTTATCATAGGTATACCTCAACTATGAGAGACTAAATGTGGAAACAAATCCAGACAATCACATTGTCTGATTTGGAAAGAATTTATTTGCAAATTATGGTGGAAAATAAGTATTTGGTCACCTACAAACAAGCAAGATTTCTGGCTCTCACAGACCTGTATCTTCTTCTTTAAGAGGCTCCTCTGTCCTCCACTCATTACCTGTATTAATGGCACCTGTTTGAACTTGTTATCAGTATAAAAGACACCTGTCCACAACCTCAAACAGACACACTCCAAACTCCACTATGGTGAAGACCAAAGAGCTGTCGAAGGACACCAGAAACAAATTGTAGACCTGCACCAGGCTGGGAAGACTGAATCTACAATAGGCAAGGAGCTTGGTGTGAATAAATCAACTGTGGGAGCAATAATTAGAAAATGGAAGACATACAAGTCCACTGATAATCTCCCTCGATCTGGGGCTTCACGCAAGATCTCACCCCGTGGGGTCAAAATGATCACAAGAATGGTGAGCAAACATCCCAGAACCACACGGGGGGACCTAGTGAATGACCTGCAGAGAGCTGGGACCAACATAACAAAGGCTACCATCAGTAACACACTACGCCGCCAGGGACTCAGATCCTACAGTGCCAGACGTGTCCCCCTGCGTAAGCCAGTACATGTCCGGGCCCATCTGAAGTATGCTAGAGAGCATTTGGATGATCCAGAAGCGGATTGGGAGAATGTCATATGGTCAGATGAAACCAAAGTAGAACTGTTTGGTAGAAACACAACTTGTCGTGTTTGGAGGAGAGAGAACACCATACCTACTGTGAAGCAGGGGGGTGGCAACATCATGCTTTGGGGCTGTTTCTCTGCAAAGGGAACAGGACGACTGATCCATGTACATGAAAGAATGAATGGGGCCATGTATCGTGAGATTTTGAGTGCAAACCTCCTTCCATCAGCAAGGGCATTGAAGATGAAACGTGGCTGGGTCTTTCAGCATGACAATGATCCCAAACACACTGCCTGGGCAACGAAGGAGTTGCTTCGTAAGAAGCATTTCAAGGTCCTGGAGTGGCCTAGCCAGTCTCCAGATCTGAACCCCATAGAAAACCTTTGGAGGGAGTTGAAAGTCCGTGTTGCCCAGTGACAGCCCCAAAACATCACTGCTGTAGAGGAGATCTGCATGCAGGAATGGGCCAACATACCAGCAACAGTGTGTGACAACCTTGTGAAGACTTACAGAAAACGTTTGACCTCTGTCATTGCCAACAAAGGATATATAACAAAGTACTGAGATGAACTTTTGATATTGACCAAATACTTATTTTCCACCATAATTTGCAAATAAATTCTTTCCAAATCAGACAATGTGATTGTCTGGATTTGTTTCCACATTTTGTCTCTCATAGTTAAGGTATACCTATGATGAAAATTATAGGCCTCTCTCATCTTCTTAAGTGGGAGAACTTGCATAATTGGTGGCTGACTAAATACTTTTTTTCCCCACTGTATATACATCCAAATACCAGCGTCTCCCACAAAGGACAACCGCCTGGGTGCAGACTTACAAGTAATATATCCACCAAAAAAGATGCATTCTCTGGACTTTTTGAAATGAAGTAACAAGATTACTTTATTTGGAACGTTTTCGGGGAACTTGTCCCCTTCGTCAGCATAAAACAACAGTGAATATATCAAACATTTATAGTGTGCATAACAAACAATCAACAAATCAACTCATACCCAGCTCAAACAGTGGCCCCAAACCTCCGCCATGGAACGCTGCTTGCGTTCCACTGACTCGCTAGACCGGATGTAGTGCGCATGTCACTTCCGGTTTCGTACTTCTATGTAAAATATAGTGATTAATCTTTCACTCTTTGTCAAATGTGCATAATTGTGAAAATACATCTTAAACACTAAAGGAACTATAATACAACAGTAGTGTCCCTATTTAAGTGTGGAAAATTGTGTGCAATTAAACATACACTTAAACGTTGTCATGGTAACTTGTCAAGCTCCCGTTTGTCATAGATACTTATATACAAGAAGACAGGTTTAACCAGGGAAATTTGCCTACTTACTCATAAACATGTGACCAAATTCTTATTCAAACACAGTGTTGCAGCACATCACTTGCCTAAAGACTGTCTTTCTAACATGTGTAAAAAATAAACATAATATACGTGTACATTTACATATACGCTTATGCTTTGTCATGGTAACCTAGTAAATTTCCAAAAGCTTTATGTGTATTTATGCAATTGGGGCTTAGATTGCTAATATAAAGGCTCGTGCATACATTCTAGTGGACCACAGAGATGACACTTTGACTCCCTTATTCCATGATGGTATGTTATTTTAGGTTAGATCTATGCCTTAATCCAGCACTATATTGGGGTCTTCAGTGTGTGACAACTCTCAACCACTAGATTATCGGATGTCTTAACATCTTTATGGCAAATGTATGTTATGCCAGATAAATAAACCTGAGACACCTACCCCAAAGGAAATGGATACATTACCAAATATAACGCTAGTAGCATTAAAATACATGACATTTAGACCACACTATTTACAACCCAAAAAAGGGGAAAGAAACCGTGCATATAGTGCACATATAGACTGTATCGCCATATACAGATAGAAAATGTTGCTACACTTGCAATCATACTTTTGCCAGCATGCCTCAAATAAACAGGTAAACCTCAACTATTATGGGAATAGATGAGATATTCATCCACATTTCAAATATGTCAAAACACATAGCTGAACAGGCATTATAACCAGCATTTATACCCCATGCATACACAGCAAAGCTGTAACTCAATATACATGTGTATAGTCCATTGTGCCTCTCCTCTAGGCGGGTTGTTACATATTTTCAGACCAGTCACTTTATTTCACCTCGTAGTCAAAAATGTCAGTCAGGTGTGTAATGTAAAGGTAACCACTCTAAGATTGTCAGACTTCCACAGGTCTCTAGGGATACAAAAATGCTCCCCATGACTTGTGCTGTGAGCCAATGGTTGGACCGGGCACCAACAAGTGGAGCCCTCATCCAATACCCGCTACACAGAGTTATAATATCTCTGGGGTGTACCTCAAGTGTGTGACACACATTTAGACAGCACTACAAGAGGGCTTTAAAATCAGGTACCATGTTTAGGCCACCAGGATGAATGGGGCCTAATCGGTACATCCATTGTGCTTTCCGTTGTAGTAGTATTTTATTTCGGTCACCCCCCCTATCCAGAGGGGGGACATGATCGATGAGCGTATACCTGATGGATGACACAGGATGCTTTCTCAGCGCACAATGCCTCGCTATGGGTTGTTCAGAATCCCCAGTCTGGAGTGCCAACCTTATGGCATGTCTGTGGTTCGCCATCCTCTCCCTCAGGGTTCCTGACGTCTTTCCCACTAAAATCGGGAGCATGGACATACCAGAAGATATATAACAAATGTAGTTGTACAAGTTATTGAATGTCTAATAACATAATTTTTATTGGTATGTGGATGATGAAAAGATTCAGCATTTATGAGCCCATTGCAGGTAGTGCACCCTAAACATCAGTCCTAATAGCATTACTTTTGTTTTATAATTGTGTAAGCAAAATGTATGCTAATTAATATGGCTGCTATTTGTTTTATCTTATGATAAGAGAGATGACGCTTTCTCATCTCTCTTATCTTAGGAGTCACTATAAATAATACACATATTAAGGCTCAGACATTTTTAGCATATCACACTTTTTGTTGTTAGTATGACTCAGTGGTTACCATGACAACTGCAGTTTGGCGGTTTATTTGGTCTGATTAGGGGGTGGGGTTATTATTTGTTTGCTATAAATGTATTTCACCTTGTATCACATGTGTATGAGGAAGGGGATACATTGTCCCCGAAACGTTACAACACGGTCACAGTAAAAAAAGTTTCTGCATGTTTAAATATGTTATTTAGAAAACTACATACAAGAGATTATTGTAACATTATGCATTGATAATAATAGTGAAGGCTAAATGTGTATTAAAGCTTTTGAGCTGGCATTTCATCAACCACCATCCTGTAAGATTATCACAGGTTGGGAAGTCTGCCTAATTTCCCACCTGTAGCTTCTCCGGCCAGGGAAAATGTCCCAATTGTTAGGGACTGCCCTTTCTCTGTTAGGTACACTCCCATAATAAGCATGGCTCTGCCCAATACCCAACCGACCCTTTATATGACATGTTCATAGCCTAAACTTTCTGTTGCAGTGTGTGCACAAAACTCAGGTAGTTCATCTCCCATAAGTCCCCTTACCTCCCTATCCTGGAAATTCTCTGGGAAATGTTGCGAAATATGTTTAGGTATCACCATTATTAAATGATTTAGTTTCCATGTTTTACTTCATTATGACATTTACTTACATGAATCTCTTTAAAAATCCATGCAAAAACCATTATTGGTGCTTACCTGATAAATTAACTTCTTTCATGGTGGTTGAGAGTCCATGATCCATTACTCCTGGGAATTACTCTTCCTTACCACTAGGAGGCGGCAATGAGTCCCCATCCCAAAAAGCTCAATAAAACCCCTCCCACCTGAAGTAAGAAAAAGCAAGAAGATCCATTAAAGGAGCAGGGAAAAAAGATGTGCTAAAGAAAAGACTAAATTCAAAAACAATGGGTGGGATCTAGTGGGACGCTCACCACCATGAAAGACATGAATTTATCATGAATTATCTTTTCTTTCATACAGGTGGGGAGAGTCCACAATCCTTTACTCGTGGGAACTAATAAGCAAGCTGTGGAGTCAACGAGTAATAACATTAAGGGAGGTATTTAAAAAACATTTTTTTTTCACTGAGTAACTAAATACAAAACTACACAAAAAAACAACAAGTGCAAAAAAATAAAAAAAATAAGCAAAAACAACCGCCTAAAAGACCTTCCTACCAAAGGCTGCTGAAGAAGAAGCAAAAACATCAAAATGGTAGAATTTTGTAAAAGTATGCAAAGACGACCTGGGGGCCGATTTTTTGCTAAAAACAGAAGTTATGAAGCAGCTACTTCATAACTTATCTGCCTGCTCTGAGGCTGAGGACAGAAATCAATCCAATCGAATACGATCGGGTTGATTGACACCCCTTGCAAATCTGCAGGGGGCAGCATTGCACCAGCTGTTCACAAGAACTGCTGGTGCAATGATATATGCTGTCTGCATTTATCGATTTGCAGCGGACATGATATGCTACATAGTATTATGTCCGCTCGCACATAAATATACCCCCAATTAGCTGTCTTACAAATTTGGGACAAGATTATGAGTGGAGCACAACCATTTGCGCCCAAGCGATAAGGGGTTTATCTCGAGAGTTTGCGCTCATTGGGCTTTCCGCTGGTATTACGAGTTGAAAGTAAACGTGATTGTTTAAGGGCAATTTTGATTTACTCTAGAATGATTACTGTGACTTCAGAGCTCTGGTTAACTGTTTCACAAAACATAAAAAGTTGCACAAACAACATCAAAAATACATTACAAAATATAATTATCCTCATAACACTATCTTATAAACATTATTAAAAATAAATATTGCACGCAAAAGTTATAAAGTCTCAAAGATATGAGGTCTCAGGTGTTAAAAATAAAAAGGCAAACAACAAGGGACTTTAACTTAGAGATACATCTATAAAGATGTACAGTATATGTATATATATATATATATATATATATTTACAGACATATATAGTATACACATATGAACTCATAAATACATATGTACACACACACACAATATATATATACTTAGCTTCAGCTCCTTAAGCTCTCTCCAAAATCAATATTTTCAGTACAGCTGAACTGGATATACCCTATTTAAAATAGTGGAGAGGCTTAGCTGTTGGTGGCCTGATCTGAGAAATAGGGGTGTTGGATCGAGACTCGGCTTAATTGCCCTCAGTACCGAACTATTACATTTGAGGCCTTCCCCTACATTAGAAGCCTCAGCAAAGTCCCCAAAACTTGCTGAGCCCTGAGTGCTCAGTTATTTCTTTGAAATTGTTCATTGACAGATATTATCACTGCAACACACATCAAGCATCAACCCAGCATGGCAGTGAATATAAATATGCTTGAAGAAGCTATATGTGACTTATTGGAAGAACACTTTGCAAAGCTGCACCGGTTTGCTGAAATCTGCTTTCATACCCGCCCAGATTATGCATTAGGGGAGGCCAACGCTACTACCTACTAACACGCAACATGTGGACCTGGAGGCTACAAAGAACATTTTCACCACTACTGAGCGGGGAGAACAGGTATGCTCCACATCAGATGCCTCCACACCGAGTGACCACGGCTTGTTGGAAGGGGGGGGACTGGGGTGCTAGAGTGGTAGACCCGGGTCCCAAGAACGACATCACTAGTGATACAGCTACACAAATTGGGAATCCTCCCCTTAAAACTAACTGGGGTGCTGAGAAAACCACAGATCCTAACAACCGCGACAGCAGACATAAACCTTCCCCAAACTCAACTAAACAGCCGATGCAACAAGGTGTCCAGACCGCAACTAGTGGGCTTGCCCGGTGTATGCATGGAGAGAGGGCTCTGCTACACCAATCCTCACATGGGCTGGATCCAGATGCTGGCGGTCCTGCACAAAAAGACCCAGGCCGCGGATCTCCTGCTACCAGTGAGGAGTCGGTAAGCGGCAAAGAACTGACCATTGTCTTAAGTGGCCATGGGAGAGAAACTGCTCCCACACTTCAACAAGTAAAGGATCGCGGGTCCGCTGTTTCTCTCACTTACCAATTGACTCTTTCCTCGATCAGACCATGCTGGAATGAAACACAGATCATGCTGGGAGCTCCTTTATTGAAACTGACCTCTGATGCTGGCGACACGGCTTGGCCATGCGGTCTCCTGATTGCAGGGTCAATGCAACCTGGACCAACCCAGCTACAGGGATCCATACAGGGGAACAATAAACCCGAAAAAGTTACAAGAATGAATGTAAAGATGGCACATCCATCCCCGGGTGGAATCAATTCCATCCTCCACTTCCCTACCAGGAGAAGCCCCAATAAGGGACTCCATCTCCATAGGAAAGAGAGCATCCCTTAAAGAAAAGGAAGAAGCCGGAAGACAATAACTGTCCTCAAGGTCCGAAGCCACCTGCTACGTGGGAAGAAATTCCCCAACTCAAATGTCCTGGGAAAGGACCCCTCTACATAACTCTCCGAACAGAGAAACAGCCAACCCTTGTTCTGAAACCTATCCAATAGCCCTGGGAAACTATATTCAGAACCCAGGAATCTGGAATAGACTGAAATCAAGCCTCCTGAAAAATGTATTATCTGCCCCCTACCAGAACCTCTAGGTTCCAGTTAGCACTTGGCCTCCAGACCGGGCCAGAGTTGCTTTGCTTCTAAGACGGGGAGTAAACCTTTTGTTCCTTATTTTGATGAAAGGAACGAAAACAATTATAAGCTTTAGATTTCCCTTTAGATTTCTTGTATTAAGGAAGAAAACAAATTATGCTTACCTGATAATTTCCTTTCTTCTGATGGAAAGAGTCCACAGCTGCATTCATTACTTTTGGGAACTAAGAACCTGGCCACCAGGAGGAGGCAAAGACACCCCAGCCAAAGGCCCAAACACTCCTCCTACTCCCCTCATCCCCCAGTCATTCTGCCGAGGAACAAGGAACAGTAGAAGAAATATCAGGGTGAAAAGGTGCCAGAAGAATATAAGGACGCCTCAAATAAATTACGGGTGGGGAGCTGTGGACTCTTTCCATCAGAAGAAAAGGAAATTATCAGGTAAGCATAATTTATGTTTTTCTTCTTAAATGGAAAGAGTCCACAGCTGCATTCATTACTTTTGGGAACACAATACCCAAGCTAAAGAGGACACTGAATGCCAAGAAGGGAGGGTACAATAGGCGGCCCATACTGAGGGCACCAGGCCTGAACCACTACCCAATAAAAAACCCACTTCGCCCAAAGCCGAGAAAGTTTTTAAAGGAAAAAGCTCCAGTAACACTGACTCGCAGCAAGTCCAGAGCCAAACTAGAGACAGCAAAACGGACTTGACCAAGCCAACAGTCCACTGAGAGACACCGTCGCCCAACAGACAGTCCCCCACCACTCTCCCCCACAAATGAAGGGGAAATTAGCCTAAATCCCCAAGGGAACAAGGCAGATGGAGAACAGAGTAAACCAAAAGGTTCTTTACTACAAAAAGCACACCTCCAAGAATAGGTCCAGATCACAGAGACCCAAAGGTAACCAAACAGGGAAGGAGGCCACGCCTATACCAAGCGAAACCCGGAATAAAACCAGGCACAGAGACAGAAAAGATGTCTCCCCAACAACTTGCAAGCACAGAGCGTGAATAAGAAGCAAAGGCCTCTCAACGTCTACCCACAGAATACCAGAGTATTTGACCGTGGAAAACGTGTAATAAACCCAGGCGAAAACTCCAAGTTTGATAACATAAGGAACTTGCAAGGAAGAAGAAACAGTAAACAAGACATAGACAGCATAAAACAGCCCCTCAACAGAGGGCACACTCCAGGCAACCAAAGACGTCGGACCTACTCACAGTTCCCTGAAAAATGGGAAAACAAAGCCTCCATTGAGGCCCCCCAAGAAGGAGAGAATACCCGTAGAACCCGAAGGAAGAATAAACCTTCTCCTAACAAAGGAGAAAGGAAAAAAACATCTCCTAGCAGGCTGAGCTATGAGGATAGACTCAACAAGCCCACAAATCCAGATGAGACTGCGACTCCTAGACCACTCGTACATCCAGACCTACAGAACCCATGAAGTTGGACCAATCCAGCTACAGGGATCCATACAGGGGAACAATAAACCCAAAAAAAGGTACAAGAATGAATGTAAATATGGCACAGCCATCCCCGGGTGGAATCAATTCCATCCTCCACTTCCCTACCAGGAGAAGCCCCAAGAAGGGACTCCATCTCCATAGGAAAGAGAGCATCCCTTAAAGAAAAGGAAGAAGCCGGAAGACAACAACTGTCCTTAAGGTCCGAAGCCACCCGCTAAGTGGGAAGAAATTCCCCAACTCAAATGTCCTGGAAAAGGACCCCTCTACATAACTCTCCGAACAGAGAAACAGCCAACCCATTCTCCAGCAGAGCAGAGAATCCACGGGTATACTGGCAAACTGACCAGGGGAATGCAACCCTAAGGCGCACCAGAAATTCAATACCAGCAGCTGGTTTAAACCCGCAACTCTTGAGGCGCATGGGTTTTTCTGTTGAAAAGAGTAATACAAACTCTGAAAACCAGGCCAACCCTGACCCGTCTGGTAGATGGGGCAAGGACATAGCCCAAGTTCCTACTACCTTGGAACACCCTGACCAACCCTGAGATCCAAAACAACCCAAAACTGGGCCAAGAAAAAGAAGTGAAGCCCTAGAAAGTGGAAGTCTCAGGAAGAAAACAGGTCTGGGCATCTAATAGTCCAGGTAACCATACCATGGAACAAAACTTCCCAAATGACCAAAAGCCAGACAATGGGAAAGGGTGCATATCCCCAAAATCTGGATAGTGAGGAAAACTCGAAAGTCCCGACCAAAGGAAGGAACCACCCCTAGTATGGTATTTTTATAATCTAGATCAATGTATATAACAAAGAACAAAAATACAAACAAAGGACCAGTTAAGGTGAAACTTATAAAAAAAAGTTGTAATGTCATTTAAAAAAACAATAATTTCAAATCAGTCCTAATAGCATTACTTTTGTTTTATAATTGTGTAACAAAATGTATGCTAGTTAGTATGGCTGCTATTTGTTTTATCAAGGGAGGTTTCAGCCCTATAACTAATGCATAGAAAAAACAATAGTATTCTAACCAGGAAGCCTTTCATGCTTTCAAATTATACCTGTTGATAACACATTTGTGCTTGTTATAAGTGGCATTCATTTTGTTTTTGTGCCTGTTCAGCTCTCATGTTAACCATCTATTTTTACTTCTTTTTTTTTTAAACTAAAAAGTTAAATATATATATATATATATATATACACTGTGTGCAGAATTATTAGGCAAATGAGTATTTTGACCACATCATCCTCTTTATGCATGTTGTCTTACTCCAAGCTGTATAGGCTCAAAAGCCTACTACCAATTAAGCATATTAGGTGATGTGCATCTCTGTAATGAGAAGGGGTGTGGTCTAATGACATCAACACCCTATATCAGGTGTGCATAATTATTAGGCAACTTCCTTTCCTTTGGCAAAATGGGTCAAAAGAAGGACTTGACAGGCTCAGAAAAGTCAAAAATAGTGAGATATCTTGCAGAGGGATGCAGCACTCTTAAAATTGCAAAGCTTCTGAAGTGTGATCATCGAAAAATCAAGCGTTTGATTCAAAATAGTCAACAGGGTCGCAAGAAGCGTGTGGAAAAACCAAGGCGCAAAATAACTGCCCATGAACTGAGAAAAGTCAAGCGTGCAGCTGCCAAGATGCCACTTGCCACCAGTTTGGCCATATTTCAGAGCTGCAGAATCACTGGAGTGCCCAAAAGCACAAGGTGTGCAATACTCAGAGACATGGCCAAGGTAAGAAAGGCTGAAAGACGACCACCACTGAACAAGACACACAAGCTGAAACGTCAAGACTGGGCCAAGAAATATCTCAAGACTGATTTTTCTAAGGTTTTATGGACTGATGAAATGAGAGTGAGTCTTGATGGGCCAGATGGATGGGCCCGTGGCTGGATTGGTAAAGGGCAGAGAGCTCCAGTCCGACTCAGACGCCAGCAAGGTGGAGGTGGAGTACTGGTTTGGGCTGGTATCATCAAAGATGAGCTTGTGGGGCCTTTTCGGGTTGAGGATGGAGTCAAGCTCAACTCCCAGTCCTACTGCCAGTTTCTGGAAGACACCTTCTTCAAGTGGTACAGGAAGAAGTCTGCATCCTTCAAGAAAAACATGATTTTCATGCAGGACAATGCTCCATCACACGCGTCCAAGTACTCCACAGCGTGGCTGGCAAGAACGGGTATAAAAGAAGAAAATCTAATGACATGGCCTCCTTGTTCACCTGATCTGAACCCCATTGAGAACCTGTGGTCCATCATCAAATGTGAGATTTACAAGGAGGGAAAACATTACACCTCTCTGAACAGTGTCTGGGAGGCTGTGGTTGCTGCTGCACGCAATGTTGATGGTGAACAGATCAAAACACTGACAGAATCCATGGATGGCAGGCTTTTGAGTGTCCTTGCAAAGAAAGGTGGCTATATTGGTCACTGATTTGTTTTTGTTTTATTTTTGAATGTCAGAAATGTATATTTGTGAATGTTGAGATGTTATATTGGTTTCACTAGTAAAAATAAATAATTGAAATGGGTATATATTTGTTTTTTTTTAAGTTGCCTAATAATTATGCACAGTAATAGTCACCTGCACACACAGATATCCCCCTAAAATAGCTATAACTAAAAACAAACTAAAAACTACTTCCAAAACTATTCAGCTTTGATATTAATGAGTTTTTTGGGTTCATTGAGAACATGGTTGTTGTTCAATAATAAAATTAATCCTCAAAAATACAACTTGCCTAATAATTCTGCACTCCCTGTATATATATATATATATATATATATATATATATATACATCCAAATTCCAGCTTCTCCTACAAAGGACAACCGCCTGGGTGCAGACTTACAAGTAATATATCCACCAAAAAAGATGCACTCTCTGGACTTTTTGAAATGAAGTAACAAGATTACTTTATTTGGAACGTTTTCGGGGAACTTGTCCCCTTCGTCAGCATAAAACAACAGTGAATATATCAAACATTTATTGTGTTCATAACAAACAATCAACAAATCAACTCATACCCAGCTCAAACAGTGGCCCCAAACTTCCGCCATGGAACGCTGCTTGCGTTCCACTGACTCGCTAGACCGGATGTAGTGCGCACGTCACTTCCGGTTTCGTACAAATGACCAAAAGCCAGACAATGGGAAAGGGTGCATATCCCCAAAATCTGGATAGAGAGGAAAACTCGAAAGTCCCAAACAAAGGAAGGAACCACCCCTAGCCAAAGTACAATGCTCCAAGGAGCAAGGCTAGAAGTCAAATGATGAGACCTCTCTAAGCCTCAGGACAGCACAAGGGATACCTCAAGGTCCATAAACACCCTACTAGCATGGCTAGTCTCCCTATCACCCCCACACAGGCAGAGGACAAAGGGAAGAGGTGCTAAGCCTACCCAGCTCCAGAGAACCCCGAGCTAAATAAGTCCACGCAGGGATCAATCATCCAAAAACTGTGACAGGTTTCAAAACTGCAAACCTTCCACGTGCTGAACAGCTATCCATACAAGCTGTTGAATCAAGTCCCAACAGGACCATCTAAACAAGATTGTACTTGAAAAGCACGGCTCATCCTCTTAAGGACTCAAGGCACCGCTCAATTTATCACCCTCGAAAGGAGGAAAGGCTGAGTAAACCTTGCGGGGGATCGAACTTGCAACCCTCGGTATGCTACAGAGTAGCGTAGCCTTATAATAGCTGTAGCTGGTTTCAAACTGCAAACCTTCCGCTTGCTAGACTGATAAGCTAACCATCAGCTACTACTGCAAGCTAGCCAGCTACTGCAGCTGGCTAGTTTCCAGCCAGCCCAAAAGCCTGAAAATGAAGGCCAAACCGCTTAACTATGGTAAAAAAGGGGTGCTCAGCCCACCAACCCTCTTCCACATGGAGGAGGAAACTCTAGGTTCTGATGAAATCAGATATCAGATAAGGTGACACAGTGGAACACTCCTCTGCTCTGACCAGGTCATCTATGACTGAAGGCTATAAGGAATGACAATCCTTCCCACCTCACAAACCCACCGGTTCTCTCAGGTGCTTGGTTGAACATGAAAAGCAATGATAACCTAAGCACTCAGCGCCACTACCGAACAAGTCCAGCAGAACAGCGCCACGTGTCTGAACAGCCTCAAGACCGAACGAACCCAACATGGCCAGCCTGTATCCTGGGTCCTAACTGGCAAGCTGCATACATTTTTCCTCACAGGGGAAAAAAGGAGACAGACAACATTACACATAGGACTAACATGTCCAAATAACTTCCGAAGAAGTAACAAAGAGTATCAATCCCAGATGGTTCCTGAAGGAAACAAAAAACAAAATAAAATAAAAGGCAACCCAAAGGTTAAAGCCCAAAAACACAAGCCTAGCCGCAGAACCAGCCAAATGGAGCCCATCCTTCAAAATGGGAAAGAACTCAAAACAAGACAATAGTCAATTACCGCCATTGACTTCAATAGGCAGGCAAATTTGAAAACCCACAGGGACTCTTTCTGGCCACAATAGTGATGGAAAAGTTGTTTCAAGGGTACTAACACCTGGACTGTGGCATGCCGGAGGGGGATCCATGGCAAAACTCCCACGTAAAATTACATAGTTGATGCAGAGTCTGGTTTTAATCCATAAAGGGCATAAATTACCTAACATTCCTAAATTGTTTGGAATAACGTGCTTTAAAACATCAGGTATGATGTTGTATCGATCAGGTAGTGTAAGGGTTACGCCTTCTTCACAGTGACAGACTAAACTCCCCGTTTAATGCACCACAAACAACCGCAAACAGTCCATTTGCACAACCACGAGATAGATAGATTTGATAGATAGATAGATAGATAGATACATAGATTAGATAGATAGATCAATAGATGCAATATACATTTGATAGATACGATAGATAGATGGATTTGATAGATAAATAGATTTGATAGATAGATAATTTCCCAGACAGAGAATAACAAGACGTGTGGTTTGGGACCCATGGTAAGGTTCCCAGAGGCAGAGTTGCGGCGCCAGGGGACGTGTATATGGCATGGATTTTAGGAACCGGGAGATGGAAAAAGATGCTTGGTCGGTCCTCCTACTTCAAATTTGGGGCACTGCGTGTGCAATCTACTGTGCCACCAGACATGAGTGGTGTGTTAAGTAGTACTATTCTGATCAGTTTAATCCCTGTTACGCCCCCTATCAGGTATATGACGCCCACCTATCAAGATATGAGTGGTGGCATTGGGCAAGTGGGCACAGTATACGTTGTGAGCCTGACACAAAAAAGCAGACTGATGTTTCACAGTCAAAAAACTTTTTTTTTTAAATTATTTACACTACTGTTACACCAGATATGAATGGTGGCACTGGGCAAGTGGGCACAGTATACGATGTGAGCCTGGCACACACGCTGGCAGGCAGGCAACTGCAATTAGATTACACAAGCAGACTGATGTTTCACAGTCAAAAAAGTTTTTTTTTTTAAATTTACACTACTGTTACAACAGATATGAGTGGTGGCACTGGGCAAGTGGGCACAGTATACGCTGTGAGCCTGGCACACATGCTGGCAGGCAGGCAGGCAGGCAACTGCAATTAGATTACACTAGCAGACTGATGTTTCACAGTCAAAAAAGTTTATTTTTTTTTAAATTTACACTACTGTTACAACAGATATGAGTGGTGACACTGGGAAAGTGGGCCTGGCACACACGCTGGCAGGCAGGCAACTGCAATTAGATTACACAAGCAGACTGATGTTTCACAGTCAAAAAAGTTTTTTTTTTAAATTTACACTACTGTTACAACAGATATGAGTGGTGGCACTGGGCAAGTGGGCCTGGCACACACGCTGGCAGGCAGGCAACTGCAAATAGATTACACAAGCAAACTGATGTTTCACAGTCAAAAATGTTTTTTTTTTTTAAATTTTCACAACTGTTACAACAGATATGAGTGGAGGCACTGGGCCAGTGGGCACAGTATACGCTGTGAGCCTGGCACACATGCTTGCAGGCAGGCAACTGCAATTAGATTACACTAGCAGGCTGATGTTTCACAGTCCAAAAAGTTTTTTTTTTTTAATTTACACTACTATTACACCAGATATGAGTGGTGGCACTGGGCAAGTGGGCCTGGCACACACGCTGGCAGGCAGGCAACTGCAATTAGATTACACTAGCATACAAAGAGAGAAGCGCTCTACCAGGAATGAACAACAGCTCAGTGGCTTGTTCTATGGCGATTTACCACCCGGAAGCAGCCTCTTTTAGACCAGTGTGCTTTTCACAGAAGAAAACTTTCCTGAAGTATATCAGTCTGATCCCGCCAAGTAAGGTCAGTCCAGCCCCGAAATACCAGGCAATTCTCCTCTGAACAAGGAACATGACAACCCCAGACGATCGTTTCGACCTCCTATGGGCCTCGTCAGTGAGCTGCAGCCACATTCCTCTAAGCACACTGGGCAAGGAGTCCACGTCTAGTTTCCCCCATCACCCATAGGGAGACTTCCCCAGGGTCATAATAATTTGCATACAAAGAGAGAAGCGCTCTACCAGGAACGAACAACAGCTCAGTGGCTTGTTCTATGGAGATTTACCACCCGGAAGCAGCCTCTTTTAGACCAGTGTGCTTTTCACAGAAGAAAACTTTCCTGAAGTATATCAGTCTGATCCCGCCAAGTAACGTCAGTCCAGCCCCGAAATACCAGGCAATTCTCCTCTGAACAAGGAACATGACAACCCCAGACGATCGTTTCGGCCTCCTATGGGCCTCGTCAGTGAGGTGCAGCCACATTCCTCTAAGCACACTGGGCAAGGAGTCCACGTCTGGTTTCCCCCATCACCCATAGGGAGACTTCCCCAGGGTCATAATAATTTGCATACAAAGAGAGAAGCGCTCTACCAGGAACGAACAACAGCTCAGTGGCTTGTTCTATGGCGATTTACCACCCGGAAGCAGCCTCTTTTAGACCAGTGTGCTTTTCACAGAAGAAAACTTTCCTGAAGTATATCAGTCTGATCCCGCCAAGTAAGGTCAGTCCAGCCCCGAAATACCAGGCAATTCTCCTCTGAACAAGGAACATGACAACCCCAGATGATCGATTCGGCCTCCTATGGGCCTCGTCAGTGAGGTGCAGCCACACTCCTCTAAGCACACTGGGCAAGGAGTCCACGTCTGGTTTCCCCCATCAACCATAGGGAGACTTCCCCAGGGTCATAATAATTTGCATACAAAGAGAGAAGCGCTCTACCAGGAATGAACAACAGCTCAGTGGCTTGTTCTATGGAGATTTACCACCCGGAAGCAGCCTCTTTTAGACCAGTGTGCTTTTCACAGAAGAAAACTTTCCTGAAGTATATCAGTCTGATCCCGCCAAGTAAGGTCAGTCCAGCCCCGAAATACCAGGCAATTCTCTTCTGAACAAGGAACATGACAACCCCAGGCGATCGTTTCGGCCTCCTATGGGCCTCGTCAGTGAGGTGCAGCCACATTCCTCTAAGCACACTGGGCAAGGAGTCCACGTCTGGTTTCCCCCATCACCCATAGGGAGAATTCCCCAGGGTCATAATAATTTGCATACAAAGAGAGAAGCGCTCTACCAGGAACGAACAACAGCTCAGTGGCTTGTTCTATGGCGATTTACCACCCGGAAGCAGCCTCTTTTAGACCAGTGTGCTTTTCACAGAAGAAAACTTTCCTGAAGTATATCAGTCTGATCCAGCCAAGTAAGGTCAGTCCAGCCCCGAAATACCAGGCAATTCTCCTCTGAACAAGGAACATGACAACCCCAGACGATCGTTTCGGCCTCCTATGGGCCTCGTCAGTGAGGTGCAGCCACAATCCTCTAAGCACACTGGGCAAGGAGTCCACGTCTGGTTTCCCCCATCACCCATAGGGAGACTTCCCCAGGGTCATAATAATTTGCATACAAAGAGAGAAGCGCTCTACCAGGAACGAACAACAGCTCAGTGGCTTGTTCTATGGCGATTTACCACCCGGAAGCAGCCTCTTTTAGACCAGTGTGCTTTTCACAGAAGAAAACTTTCCTGAAGTATATCAGTTTGATCCCGCCAAGTAAGGACAGTCCAGCCCCGAAATACCAGGCAATTCTCCTCTGAACAAGGAACATGACAACACCAGACGATCGTTTCGGCCTCCTATGGGCCTCGTCAGTGAGGTGCAGCCACATTCCTCTAAGCACACTGGGCAAGGAGTCCACGTCTGGTTTCCCCCATCATCCATAGGCAGACTTCCCCAGGGTCATAATAATTTGCATACAAAGAGAGAAGCGCTCTACCAGGAACGAACAACAGCTCAGTGGCTTGTTCTATGGCGATTTACCACCCGGAAGCAGCCTCTTTTAGACCAGTGTGCTTTTCACAGAAGAAAACTTTCCTGAAGTATATCAGTCTGATCCCGCCAAGTAAGGTCAGTCCAGCCCCGAAATACCAGGCAATTCTCCTCTGAACAAGGAACATGACAACCCCAGACGATCGTTTCGGCCTCCTATGGGCCTCGTCAGTGAGGTGCAGCCACATTCCTCTAAGCACACTGGGCAAGGAGTCCACGTCTGGTTTTCCCCATCACCCATAGGGAGACTTCCCCAGGGTCATAATAATTTGCATACAAAGAGAGAAGCGCTCTACCAGGAACGAACAACAGCTCAGTGGCTTGTTCTATGGCGATTTACCACCCGGAAGCAGCCTCTTTTAGACCAGTGTGCTTTTCACAGAAGAAAACTTTCCTGAAGTATATCAGTCTGATCCCGCCAAGTAAGGTCAGTCCAGCCCCGAAATACCAGGCAATTCTCCTCTGAACAAGGAACATGACAACCCCAGATGATCGATTCGGCCTCCTATGGGCCTCGTCAGTGAGGTGCAGCCACATTCCTCTAAGCACACTGGGCAAGGAGTCCACATCTGGTTTCCCCCATCAACCAAAGGGAGACTTCCCCAGGGTCATAATAATTTGCATACAAAGAGAGAAGCGCTCTACCAGGAATGAACAACAGCTCAGTGGCTTGTTCTATGGAGATTTACCACCCGGAAGCAGCCTCTTTTAGACCAGTGTGCTTTTCACAGAAGAAAACTTTCCTGAAGTATATCAGTCTGATTCCGCCAAGTAAGGTCAGTCCAGCCTCGAAATACCAGGCAATTCTCCTCTGAACAAGGAACATGACAACCCCAGATGATCGTTTCGGCCTCCTATGGGCCTCGTCAGTGAGGTGCAGCCACATTCCTCTAAGCACACTGGGCAAGGAGTCCACGTCTGGTTTCCCCCATCAACCATAGGGAGACTTCCCCAGGGTCATAATAATTTGCATACAAAGAGAGAAGCGCTCTACCAGGAATGAACAACAGCTCAGTGGCTTGTTCTATGGAGATTTACCACCCGGAAGCAGCCTCTTTTAGACCAGTGTGCTTTTCACAGAAGAAAACTTTCCTGAAGTATATCAGTCTGATCTCGCCAAGTAAGGTCAGTCCAGCCCCGAAATACCAGGCAATTCTCCTCTGAACAAGGAACATGACAACCCCAGACGATCGTTTCGGCCTCCTATGGGCCTCGTCAGTGAGGTGCAGCCACATTCCTCTAAGCACACTGGGCAAGGAGTCCATGTCTGGTTTCCCCCATCACCCATAGGGAGACTTCCCCAGGGTCATAATAATTTGCATACAAAGAGAGAAGCGCTCTACCAGGAACGAACAACAGCTCAGTGGCTTGTTTTATGGCGATTTACCACCCGGAAGCAGCCTCTTTTAGACCAGTGTGCTTTTCACAGAAGAAAACTTTCCTGAAGTATATCAGTCTGATCCCGCCAAGTAAGGTCAGTCCAGCCCTGAAATACCAGGCAATTCTCCTCTGAACAAGGAACATGACAACCCCAGACAATCGTTTCGGCCTCCTATGGGCCTCGTCAGTGAGGTGCAGCCACATTCCTCTAAGCACACTGGGCAAGGAGTCCACGTCTGGTTTCCCCCATCACCCATAGGGAGACTTCCCCAGGGTCATAATAATTTGAATACAAAGAGAGAAGCGCTCTACCAGGAACAAACAACAGCTCAGTGGCTTGTTCTATGGCGATTTACCACCCGGAAGCAGCCTCTTTTAGACCAGTGTGCTTTTCACAGAAGAAAACTTTCCTGAAGTATATCAGTCTGATCCCGCCAAGTAAGGTCAGTCCAGCCCCGAAATACCAGGCAATTCTCTTCTGAACAAGGAACATGACAACCCCAGATGATCGTTTCGGCCTCCTATGGGCCTCGTCAGTGAGGTGCAGCCACATTCCTCTAAGCACACTGGGCAAGGAGTCCACGTCTGGTTTCCCCCATCACCCATAGGGAGAATTCCCCAGGGTCATAATAATTTGCATACAAAGAGAGAAGCGCTCTACCAGGAACGAACAACAGCTCAGTGGCTTGTTCTATGGCGATTTACCACCCGGAAGCAGCCTCTTTTAGACCAGTGTGCTTTTCACAGAAGAAAACTTTCCTGAAGTATATCAGTCTGATCCTGCCAAGTAAGGTCAGTCCAGCCCCGAAATACCAGGCAATTCTCCTCTGAACAAGGAACATGACAACCCCAGACGATCGTTTCGGCCTCCTATGGGCCTCGTCAGTGAGGTGCAGCCACATTCCTCTAAGCACACTGGGCAAGGAGTCCACGTCTGGTTTCCCCCATCACCCATAGGGAGACTTCCCCAGGGTCATAATAATTTGCATACAAAGAGAGAAGCGCTCTACCAGGAACGAACAACAGCTCAGTGGCTTGTTCTATGGTGATTTACCACCCGGAAGCAGCCTCTTTTAGACCAGTGTGCTTTTCACAGAAGAAAACTTTCCTGAAGTATATCAGTCTGATCCCGCCAAGTAAGGACAGTCCAGCCCCGAAATACCAGGCAATTCTCCTCTGAACAAGGAACATGACAACCCCAGATGATCGTTTCGGCCTCCTATGGGCCTCGTCAGTGAGGTGCAGCCACATTCCTCTAAGCACACTGGGCAAGGAGTCCACGTCTGGTTTCCCCCATCATCCATAGGCAGACTTCCCCAGGGTCATAATAATTTGCATACAAAGAGAGAAGCGCTCTACCAGGAACGAACAACAGCTCAGTGGCTTGTTCTATGGCGATTTACCACCCGGAAGCAGCCTCTTTTAGACCAGTGTGCTTTTCACAGAAGAAAACTTTCCTGAAGTATATCAGTCTGATCCCGCCAAGTAAGGTCAGTCCAGCCCCGAAATACCAGGCAATTCTCCTCTGAACAAGGAACATGACAACCCCAGACGATCGTTTCGGCCTCCTATGGGCCTCGTCAGTGAGGTGCAGCCACATTCCTCTAAGCACACTGGGCAAGGAGTCCACGTCTGGTTTTCCCCATCACCCATAGGGAGACTTCCCCAGGGTCATAATAATTTGCATACAAAGAGAGAAGCGCTCTACCAGGAACGAACAACAGCTCAGTGGCTTGTTCTATGGCGATTTACCACCCGGAAGCAGCCTCTTTTAGACCAGTGTGCTTTTCACAGAAGAAAACTTTCCTGAAGTATATCAGTCTGATCCCGCCAAGTAAGGTCAGTCCAGCCCCGAAATACCAGGCAATTCTCCTCTGAACAAGGAACATGACAACCCCAGATGATCGATTCGGCCTCCTATGGGCCTCGTCAGTGAGGTGCAGCCACATTCCTCTAAGCACACTGGGCAAGGAGTCCACATCTGGTTTCCCCCATCAACCATAGGGAGACTTCCCCAGGGTCATAATAATTTGCATACAAAGAGAGAAGCGCTCTACCAGGAATGAACAACAGCTCAGTGGCTTGTTCTATGGAGATTTACCACCCGGAAGCAGCCTCTTTTAGACCAGTGTGCTTTTCACAGAAGAAAACTTTCCTGAAGTATATCAGTCTGATCCCGCCAAGTAAGGTCAGTCCAGCCTCGAAATACCAGGCAATTCTCCTCTGAACAAGGAACATGAGAACCCCAGATGATCGTTTCGGCCTCCTATGGGCCTCGTCAGTGAGGTGCAGCCACATTCCTCTAAGCACACTGGGCAAGGAGTCCACGTCTGGTTTCCCCCATCAACCATAGGGAGACTTCCCCAGGGTCATAATAATTTGCATACAAAGAGAGAAGCGCTCTACCAGGAATGAACAACAGCTCAGTGGCTTGTTCTATGGAGATTTACCACCCGGAAGCAGCCTCTTTTAGACCAGTGTGCTTTTCACAGAAGAAAACTTTCCTGAAGTATATCAGTCTGATCTCGCCAAGTAAGGTCAGTCCAGCCCCGAAATACCAGGCAATTCTCCTCTGAACAAGGAATATGACAACCCCAGACGATCGTTTCGGCCTCCTATGGGCCTCGTCAGTGAGGTGCAGCCACATTCCTCTAAGCACACTGGGCAAGTAGTCCACGTCTGGTTTCCCCCATCACCCATAGGGAGACTTCCCCAGGGTCATAATAATTTGCATACAAAGAGAGAAGCGCTCTACCAGGAACGAACAACAGCTCAGTGGCTTGTTTTATGGCGATTTACCACCCGGAAGCAGCCTCTTTTAGACCAGTGTGCTTTTCACAGAAGAAAACTTTCCTGAAGTATATCAGTCTGATCCCGCCAAGTAAGGTCAGTCCAGCCCTGAAATACCAGGCAATTCTCCTCTGAACAAGGAACATGACAACCCCAGACAATCGTTTCGGCCTCCTATGGGCCTCGTCAGTGAGGTGCAGCCACATTCCTCTAAGCACACTGGGCAAGGTGTCCACGTCTGGTTTCCCCCATCACCCATAGGGAGACTTCCCCAGGGTCATAATAATTTGCATACAAAGAGAGAAGCGCTCTACCAGGAACAAACAACAGCTCAGTGGCTTGTTCTATGGCGATTTACCACCCGGAAGCAGCCTCTTTTAGACCAGTGTGCTTTTCACAGAAGAAAACTTTCCTGAAGTATATCAGGCTGATCCTGCCAAGTAAGGTCAGTCCAGCCCCGAAATACCAGGCAATTCTCCTCTGAACAAGGAACATGACAACCCCAGATGATCGTTTCGGCCTCCTATGGGCCTCGTCAGTGAGGTGCAGCCACATTCCTCTAAGCACACTGGGCAAGGAGTCCACGTCTGGTTTCCCCCATAACCCATAGGGAGACTTCCCCAGGGTCATAATAATTTGCATACAAAGAGAGAAGCGCTCTACCAGGAACGAACAACAGCTCAGTGGCTTGTTCTATGGCGATTTTCCACCCGGAAGCAGCCTCATTTAGACCAGTGTGCTTTTCACAGAAGAAAACTTTCCTGAAGTATATCAGTCTGATCCTGCCAAGTAAGGTCAGTCCAGCCCCGAAATACCAGGCAATTCTCCTCTGAACAAGGAACATGACAACCCCAGACGATCGTTTCGGCCTCCTATGGGCCTCGTCAGTGAGGTGCAGCCACATTCCTCTAAGCACACTGGGCAAGGAGTCCACGTCTGGTTTTCCCCATCACCCATAGGGAGACTTCCCCAGGGTCATAATAATTTGCATACAAAGAGAGAAGCACTCTACCAGGAACGAACAACAGCTCAGTGGCTTGTTCTATGGCGATTTACCACCCGGAAGCAGCCTCTTTTAGACCAGTGTGCTTTTCACAGAAGAAAACTTTCCTGAAGTATATCAGTCTGATCCCGCCAAGTAAGGTCAGTCCAGCCCCGAAATACCAGGCAATTCTCCTCTGAACAAGGAACATGACAACCCCAGACGATCGTTTCGGCCTCCTATGGGCCTCGTCAGTGAGGTGCAGCCACATTCCTCTAAGCACACTGGGCAAGGAGTCCACGTCTGGTTTCCCCCATCACCCATAGGGCGACTTCCCCAGGGTCATAATAATTTGCATACAAAGAGAGAAGCGCTCTACCAGGAACGAACAACAGCTCAGTGGCTTGTTCTATGGAGATTTACCACCCGGACGCAGCCTCTTTTACACCAGTGTGCTTTTCACAGAAGAAAACTTTCCTGAAGTATATCAGTCTGATCCCGCCAAGTAAGGTCAGTCCAGCCCCGAAATACCAGGCAATTCTCCTCTGAACAAGGAACATGACAACCCCAGACGATCGTTTCGGCCTCCTATGGGCCTCATCAGTGAGGTGCAGCCACATTCCTCTAAGCACACTGGGCAAGGAGTCCACGTCTGGTTTCCCCCATCACCCATAGGGAGACTTCCCCAGGGTCATAATAATTTGCATACAAAGAGAGAAGCACTCTACCAGGAACGAACAACAGCTCAGTGGCTTGTTCTATGGCGATTTACCACCCGGAAGCAGCCTCTTTTAGACCAGTGTGCTTTTCACAGAAGAAAACTTTCCTGAAGTATATCAGTCTGATCCCGCCAAGTAAGGTCAGTCCAGCCCCGAAATACCAGGCAATTCTCCTCTGAACAAGGAACATGACAACCCCAGACGATCGTTTCGGCCTCCTATGGGCCTCGTCAGTGAGGTGCAGCCACATTCCTCTAAGCACACTGGGCAAGGAGTCCACGTCTGGTTTCCCCCATCACCCATAGGCAGACTTCCCCAGGGTCATAATAATTTGCATACAAAGAGAGAAGCGCTCTACCAGGAACGAACAACAGCTCAGTGGCTTGTTCTATGGAGATTTACCACCCGGAAGCTTGTTCAGAGGAGAATTGCCTGGTATTTCGGGGCTGGACTGACCTTACTTGGCAGGATCAGACTGATATACTTCAGGAAAGTTTTCTTCTGTGAAAAGCACACTGGTCTAAAAGAGGCTGCTTCCGGGTGGTAAATCGCCATAGAACAAGCCACTGAGCTGTTGTTCGTTCCTGGTAGAGCGCTTCTCTCTTTGTATGCAAATTATTATGACCCTGGGGAAGTCTCCCTATGGGTGATGGGGGAAACCAGACGTGGACTCCTTGCCCAGTGTGCTTAGAGGAATGTGGCTGCACCTCACTGACGAGGCCCATATGAGGCCGAAACGATCGTCTGGGGTTGTCATGTTCCTTGTTCAGAGGAGAATTGCCTGGTATTTAGGGGCTGGACTGACCTTACTTGGCAGGATCAGACTGATATACTTCAGGAAAGTTTTCTTCTGTGAAAAGCACACTGGTCTAAAAGAGGCTGCTTCCGGGTGGTAAATCGCCATAGAACAAGCCACTGAGCTGTTGTTCGTTCCTGGTAGAGCGCTTCTCTCTTTGTATGCAAATTATTATGACCCTGGGGAAGTCTCCCTATGGGTGATGGGGGAAACCAGACGTGGACTCCTTGCCCAGTGTGCTTAGAGGAATGTGGCTGCACCTCACTGACGAGGCCGAAACGATCGTCTGGGGTTGTCATGTTCCTTGTTCAGAGGAGAATTGCCTGGTATTTCGGGGCTGGACTGACCTTACTTGGCAGGATCAGACTGATATACTTCAGGAAAGTTTTCCTCTGTGAAAAGCACACTGGTCTAAAAGAGGCTGCTTCTGGGTGGTAAATCGCCATAGAACAAGCCACTGAGCTGTTGTTCGTTCCTGGTAGAGCGCTTCTCTCTTTGTATGCAAATTATTATGACCCTGGGGAAGTCTCCCTATGGGTGATGGGGGAAACCAGACGTGGACTCCTTGCCCAGTGTGCTTAGAGGAATGTGGCTGCACCTCACTGACGAGGCCCATAGGAGGCCGAAACGATCATATGGGGTTGTCATGTTCCTTGTTCAGAGGAGAATTGCCTGGTATTTCGGGGCTGGACTGACCTTACTTGGCAGGATCAGACTGATATACTTCAGAAAAGTTTTCTTCTGTGAAAAGCACACTGGTCTAAAAGAGGCTGCTTCCGGGTGGTAAATCGCCATAGAACAAGCCACTGAGCTTTTGTTCGTTCCTGGTAGAGCGCTTCTCTCTTTGTATGCAAATTATTATGACCCTGGGGAAGTCTCCCTATGGGTGATGGGGGAAACCAGACGTGGACTCCTTGCCCAGTGTGCTTAGAGGAATGTGGCTGCACCTCACTGACGAGGCCCATAGGAGGCCGAAACGATCGTCTGGGGTTGTCATGTTCCTTGTTCAGAGGAGAATTGCCTGGTATTTCGGGGCTGGACTGACCTTACTTGGCAGGATCAGACTGATATACTTCAGGAAAGTTTTCTTCTGTGAAAAGCACACTGGTCTAAAAGAGGCTGCTTCCGGGTGGTAAATCGCCATAGAACAAGCCACTGAGCTGTTGTTCGTTCCTGGTAGAGCGCTTCTCTCTTTGTATGCAAATTATTATGACCCTGGGGCAGTCTCCCTATGGGTGATGGGGGAAACCAGACGTGGACTCCTTGCCCAGTGTGCTTAGAGGAATGTGGCTGCACCTCACTGACGAGGCCCATAGGAGGCCGAAACGATTGTCTGGGGTTGTCATGTTCCTTGTTCAGAGGAGAATTGCCTGGTATTTCGGGGCTGGACTGACCTTACTTGGTAGGATCAGACTGATATACTTCAGGAAAGTTTTCTTCTGTGAAAAGCACACTGGTCTAAAAGAGGCTGCTTCCGGGTGGTAAATCGCCATAGAACAAGCTACTGAGCTGTTGTTCGTTCCTGGTAGAGCGCTTCTCTCTTTGTATGCAGATTACACTAGCAGACTGATGTTTCACAGTCAAGTAAGTTTTTTTTTTTTTTTTAATTTACACTACTGTTACACCAGATATGAGTGGTGGCACTGGGCAAGTGGGCACAGTATACGATGTGAGCCTGGCACACACGCTGGCAGGCAGGCAACTGCAATTAGATTACACTAGCAGACTGATGTTTCACAGTCAAAAAAGTTTTTTTTTTAAATTTACACTACTGTTACACCAGATATGAGTGGTGGCACTGGGCAAGTGGCTTGGCAGGCAAGCAACTGCAATTAGATTACACAGGACAAAAAAATAAAAAATTATATTCTAGCCCTAAAAAGGGCTTTTTGGGGTGCTGTCCTTATAGCAGAGATCAGATGAGTCCTTCAGGACTGTAGTGGACACTGAATACACTAGCCTAGCTATCAATTTCCCTATAAAATCAGCAGCAGCTACACTGTCCCTCCTCTCGCTAACAATGCAGCTTCTGAATGAATCTAAAATGGCTGCTGTCCAGGAGCTGAGAGGGTCTGGGAGGGAGTGTCTGCTGCTGATTGGCTGGAATGTGTTTTCAGACTGTAAGATACAGGGTCAAAGTTTACTCAATGATGACGAATAGGGGCGGATCGAACATCGCATATGTTCACCCGCCGCGGCGAACGCGAACATGCTATGTTCACCGGGAACTATTCGCCGGCGAACAATTCACGACATCACTATCAACACGGCCAAACTGGACACAGAATATGAATCTGATATCATAATTGTCTCAGTATCATACTTCTCCGTAACCAAATCTAAAATGAGCACAGTCTCAGCATCAGAATCCTCCATAACTGTAAAGAGGATCTAAAAGACTATATACTTGTAAAAAAACAAAAACGACACCTGACACCGACAATGGATTGGGCACTTACCACCTCCTATGACCAGACCCCTGTGGACTAGAATATCTCAGTCGCCACGCGGTTAGGAATGTGGAAATGGGAACAGAGTGTAACCACGCTCAAACACAGGGTGAACCATATAGTCCAAAAAGCGTGCCCAGCCAAAAGGCTGCGTCACTTACAAGGCCTCAAAGTTCCATACCACGAGCCCATAAACCTCACAAATAACAGGCTGAATCACATAACAAACATGATTATAATAAACCCCCTCAGGAGATATTAACCCTCAATTCCAAGATACTTAACAGAGACTCACTGAGCCCCTTATGTTATAAGCTAAACCTGTGAGGAGATAGTCCTCACTGGAAACATTCATATTACAGTACTTGAATAAAGTAAAATGAAATGATCTTACCAGAATCAAACCCATCGAACAGGAACACAGCCTTTCAAGTGTGACGAATAGTAGCATCGCCTCCGCCATGGACTTGAGAGAAGAAAGCAGGAAGCAAAGTGAAGTTCGACAACGCTGATTGCTTGTGGATCTGTTATTATAAGTCGGGATGGTTTCACAGAAAGAAACGTCCTGCATCTCCGGACTCTAACTTTCATCCAAGCCCTCACTGAGAGACTGACAGGACTACTTAAAACTCCTGTCCCATACCGAAGAGTACTACCCTCCATAAGAGACAAAAACAAAAATTTAAAATTCTGACACGACTCTGCCAACCTCCTGGGACGAAAGGCAAAGAATGACTGGGCGATGAGGGGAGTGGGTGGAGTGTTTGGACCTTTGGCTGGGGTGTCTTTGCCTCCCCCTGGTGGCCAGGTTCTTAGTTCCCAAAAGTAATAAATGCAGCTGTGGATTCTTTCCATATAAGAAGAAAAAGCACCTTTACCCCCGTAACAGTAGATATGTGCTAAAATTAGCCACCAATCGGCAATCACTACCCAGTGTTCTGAACCAAAAATGGGCTAGCTCCTAAGTTTAAATTCCTTCTGTTTCAAATAAAGCTACCAAGTGATCAAAGAAAAAATGATAATAGAAGTAAATTAGAACTTTGAATAAAATTGCATGCTCTATCAGAATCAAGAAAGAAAAAATATGTGTTTGATATCCTTTTAACAACAGCCTTAAAAACTGAATTTAAATGATTACAATGTTTATCCTCAGAAACCATAGAATCTTTAACCTCTATAGTAAGTAAAACATATTTCAAAAGAGAAAACATATGTTTGGGTTTTTTTTTTAAAAAAGAGGAAGTATCAGGCTTATCTTCAGAAGAAGAAAACTCATCTCCAGAGGAAACTTCAACTTCTGAAGACATAACAGTATCCCTGACTTGAGGAGACATAGTACCAGTAGAAGGTAAAATCTGATTTGACCTTTTACACTTACTTGAAGGAGGGAGAGAGCAGCCAGCGCCTCAGAAACAGCAGCTTTTATGAGATTTTCTACATTGGGTGATAGAACAGTAGCACTTGCCTGTAATGAACAAACAGAAGTAGTAATACCCATATAAGCAGCGTTAGATTGGTTTGAATGCATTAAGCATTAACATTTTTAAACGTCACATAAATAAGCTGGAGGAGATACCTCAGCTATTTTACAATAAACACAATCAATCTTGTTGGAAGATGTTCAGAATACTCAGCTAACTTTAGGGAAAGAATCAGACAGCTCCATTATAGCAATGACAAAACAAATAAATAACCCATTAAAAAGCTCTTAAGGAATGGAAATAACTTACCCCCACCTAAAGTAGATTTAGAAAACTTACAGGTACAAAGCCAAACTGCAAAACAATGCAGGAGATATATAGGGGCCCATTATCAAGCTCCGAATGGAGCTTGTGGGCCCGTGTTTCTGGCTAGTCTTCAGACTCACCAGAAACACCAGTTATGAAGCAGCAGTCCAAAGACCGCTGCTCCATAACCCTGTCCGCCTGCTCTGATGAGGCGGACAGGAATCGCCGGAAATCAACCCAATCAAGTACAATTGGGTTGATTGACACCTCCCTGCTGGCGGCCGATTGGCCGCGAGTCAGCAGGGGGCGACATTGCACCAGTAGCTCTTGTGAGCTGCTGGTGCAATGTTAAATGTGGAGAGCGTATTGCTCTCAGCATTCAGCGGGGTCTTGCGGATCAGGTCCTCACTGTCGGATCAGGTCTTAGCACTTAGTGTGAACTTCAAATGAGTAGAAGATTTTTTTTTAATAAGTTGCAAAGTTATGTCTATTTCCACTCCTCCTGTATCATGGGACAGCCATCAGTCAATCACAAATGCATATATGTATATGCTGTGAACTCTTGCACATACTCAGTAGGAGCTGGTGACTCAAAAAGTGTAAATATTAAAAGACTGTGCACATTTTGTTAATGAAAGTAAATTGGAAAGTTGTTTCAAATTGCATGCTCTATCTGAATCATGAAGTTTAATTTTGACTTGAGTGTCCCTTTAAACTAAGCTCGACAAAAAAAAAATGCGTGCAAAACAGCAAGGGGAATAAAGTACAAGTGTCCTATGACCATGTGTCCTGTGACCATGTGTCCTTTGACCATGTGTCCTATATACACACACACACACAATGCATGCCCATAACAAGGCTCTAGTGAGTCTAAATGTTAAAAAAATTATACTTAGCAATAGACACTCATCCACCTGCAAACAACCAGTAAACAGCCAAACCAATATTAAACATATAAGTCGAGGTTATTGAATATGAGTATATTGTAGATCCATAGAAGGAGACAAAATACCAATTATGGAGGGTCTGTGACAGATTTTCCATAAAGCGAAAAAGAAGCCACATACCATACCTCATATACATTCCTCTGACAACTACTCTAAGAGGAAAACAGGCCTTAACATACACTGAGAACCTCTATTTCTGAAGAATCAAATGCACATCAGGGGCGGTTCTACACAGGGGCCCACAGGGGCCAGTGCCCCTGTAAAAATGTCCCTGCTCCCCCCTGTGGCCCCCCTGAGCTTTTAATAAATCTATATTCGGTGTATGTATATATATATATACACACACACACACAAATTATAAATATATATACATTTATACACACACATAAATAAATATATATATATATATATATATATATATAATTTGTTTCCATTTTTAATGTGCCCCCCTGATTAAACACTGGCCCCACCTTGGCCCCCCCAGTAAAATTTGTCTAGAACCGCCACTGATGCACATCTTCATTCTTCGACCACCTCCAGCAGAGGCAAAGTAAAGACTGAGGTATATGTGAGGTGGAAAGAGTTTTATATGGTTCTTGGGGATTGGGAATCATTGCCCATAAACTTTCACCCCCTGTAGGAAATCATTATCTTGGAGAGCCTGTAATAAGCTTTTTTTTTTCTCTTTTTGACTAGATTTTGTTGGTTTATATTTTTCTAGCTTGTTTTTTTTCTCTTTCTCTAGCTGTGGCTATTTTAGGCATTGGGTGGCTAAGAAATAATGCAACCCCACCAACTCATGTCTTATACAATATGTTGAATAGTATTTGTAACTGATAGTAATTAAGGGCACTATATATATATTTTAGTAGAAATGTATCCGAGCAGTAAACTTATAAAGAATATAACAATCATAGAATGGGGGATAATATCACTATCTGCATCACAACATTTTTTTATTCCTCTTATTATGTCATTTTGATTTAATTTACACTATAACAAGGAATAGGTTACACTTTGTTAGGTGGTGCATGACTAGCCAAACCAATATTGATTATTCTTAAAGAGAGATAAAACCCAACATTTTTCTTTCATGATTCAGATAAAGCATATAATTTGAAACAGCTTTCCAATTTTTTATATTTTCAAGTTATCTTTGTTTTATGGTTATCTTTTGCTAAAAAAGAAGGAAGGTAAGTTTAGGAGTGTGCATGACTAAGGGGTTAAACCCGGAATGTCGATTGTTTTTATGTCATAAATAAAAAACTTTCTATTAAGAAAATAGGTGCTGGTGACTATTTGTATATATCGATATTAGGAGGGGTTTGGCAGTATACCCCGTCACTCGAGAACTGTACAGTTAGTGCTGACTCAACACTTGGAATTAGAAGTATTTTATTGCAGCAGTTTTACAACAATGTCATACATTAACAAGACCACTAGATGGCAGCACTATTTTCTGTCATGTAGTGCTTCAGACGTGCATGGTACCTAGCTAGATATCTCTTCAACAAAGAACAATAAGAGAATGAAGCAAATTTGATAATAGAAGTTAACTGGAAACATTTGTAAAATTGTATTCTCTGAGTCATGCAATAAAAAATGTAGGTTTCATGTCCCTTTAAGTTATTTCTTCCTCTTTATAAAGATTATAGGTGTAAACATCCAATTTTCCTTTTTCAATTACATGGAATTTAATTTGATATGTTTTTAATACTTTCTTATCGCTAATAGATATGTATTAAAAGTTAATTTTTAATATAATGTCGAAATATACTTTTGAATTAAGCATGTTGTGATACGAGCTTCCTTTCTTAAAGATAATGACTTAACTTAGTATATCAAAAATCCAAATGCAGGGCATCATTAATAATATGTTGCACATAGTGGGATAAATACACACTATATAAAGACACAGTCACTGTGTTGTGCCCACTCAAGCTCCTAATATTGGCATTCTGGAAATTAACAAAAAAAAATGACATGCTCTAACAAACTGGAGTTACATTTTTTTGATTTAGAAACTCACTTCAAAGAAATAATAATAATAATAATAAACATAATAATAATAATAATAATTGTCAGGGTCTTAGTGTATTTGAATGGAGAGCAAAAATGCATATGTGTTTCTAAGTGGAGTGCTAAATTATCACAAATTTGCCCGTTTGTGGGAGCACGAGAATTAACCAGCCATTACAAGTGGCTGGTTATTGCTACCGCAAGCGCTTAAAAATTAACCAGAGGTCAGATCTCTGGTTAATTTTCTAAAAGTGCCCAAAATGCCCTCAAAATAGAGGGCATTATAGTTTTTTTTATTATTTTATTTATTTATTGGGGCTTTAAAGTTGGTGGGGTGTTAGAAAAAAAAAATGACACTGAAAAGTGACTTTACATTGTGGTCACTGAGAACTGTGTGTTTTCATAGACCGCAATTCTTATATACATATATATTCATGTGTTAATATTTGTATATACACATAAATATATATGTATATATTCATATACATATATCTTTAAAATTGCTGCGCGAGATTCTGATGCCATTTGTGACTGCATCAGATCGAGGCTCCCATAGGAGCCTATGGAGCGCGCTCTCGTGAGCACAATGCTTCCTACAGTATGAACGCGAGTTCACATTCACATGGTGCTTAACTTGTAATACTAGCACACATTATTGTGCACTGGTATTACAAAGTAGGGCACTAATACCGCTTGTATGCAATCGATATTTAGAGCTCCAGTTGTAATCCTAGCCCTATATGTAGCAGGGTGCAGAATGTTTGTTTGTATGACACAAGCATAGATTGCCACCTCACTCTCCCTGTCTATCCTTTTCTCACTCCCACATTCTTACACACTCTCTTTTTCCACCCTAGCCTGCCTTTCCCTCCCTCACTACCTCCAATTCCAAATATGCAAATAAAAAAAACTGCTTCAGCCAGAAAAGACTAAATTACAGGAAATTAGCAAACAAATTGTGAGGTGCTTCATCCTTTGCAATGGGACCTATTAAGGATACAACCAGAAATTCTGGTTCTGAGCTATGAATCTGCAACTCAATCTTTAGTGCATTTTAATGGGTCTACAGTAAGGGCACTAGTTGTGGTTACAATCTTTGTCATAGATCTTTATTTGTACTTGTATCTTTGTTAACATCAAGGTTTTCCTCCAGATATACAACTTCTATTCCACAGGGTAATTATGGCAGCTTAGACTTCAGAATATATAGAAATGGATAATGAATGGGTCTACATTGTTTCCAAATGCAGGGGTCCATGTGCTGTTGTTTCTGACTTTTAGCCACTAAAGCTTTCTTAATTTTCCACAATGTTCCACGTTGTGTTCCATTTTTTTTTATCATATCTCAAAAATCTATAAAAAGACCAAAAACTCCTACAGGAAGTCCATAAGTTAGAGGGACTGAAATAGGATAAGGAATATTTATGAATGATATGCCATGTATTTTCCCTATATACAAGTGTGGCATGTTTAGTAGCTGTTTGTAAACATTGCCAACATTTAAACATTCCAAATATACAAGTACAATTTCTTTTTGAGTCATTTGAAATTATTTTGAAACCTAATAATTTCAAGTTTAAAGGTTAATATCATCATCAATTGCAAGAGATAGTGATGAGTACTGGCCCCTGCATATGCTAATATTTATATGGGAAATTTTGCGTAGAAAAACAGGATAATCCTTTCCTAAATATTTAGTTAAATACAATAGATATATAGATGACAAAATCCTCATTTGCAAGTGAGATATCAATTCAGCTAGGCAGTTTGTAAGGTAAATAAATGATAGTGAAAATAACTTGAAATTTGTAGAAAATATTGATTCAGAGAAAAAAGAATTTTTAAACCTTGTATTATTCTGATTCTGAAGATGTAGCAGGTTTGCTCACCAACTATTTTCATTTTAATTAATATTCTTTTACTTTGAAACATACTACAACTCCATATATGAGGATCTGTTTTTTAATCTTCTCTTCAGCTATCAGTGTCACAAGGAAGTCTAAAGCCTCATGCATGTCTAAGAATACAATGTTTGCTTATATAATGGAACCATCTTCTCTGATATTGTGACATAACCCAAAGGGAAAAGAAAGTTCCTTTAAGATCCATGGATAATATGTACCACATCCATGTTTAATTGATACAAATCATGATGTACAAATATATTGCAAATAATTGCTAATATCTTCACATTGCATAAAATAAAAATGATGATAAATAAGGATAATGTTTATATTATTATTATTATTATTATTATTATTATTATTATTAATAATAATAATAATAATAATAATAATATAGTTTAAATGTTCAATTCATTTAAAAAATATTGCTGAATCTAGTATATTCTAAGATATCATGACAAAAAATGAATATATGTCTATATTAAAGATATATCAAACTGTATGTTTCATTGAGATAATAAAAAAAATTATGCAATATGCATTATTCATAATTTTCAAATTATTTTACCTTTAACTTAATTTGTGCAAGGTCTATTACTTCCTGTTACAGCCCTACAAGGGAGCTGTGGTCTCTATAGGAAGGCAAATGAGTCGCTTTCCCTTTTTAGTGGTTACAAGAAGACACCTCCACTAGCTCCAGTCAGTTTCTTGCTCGTGCTCAGTAAAGGGCTCTTTCTGCAAAAATCATGTGATAGTAGAACTTACATTGAATAATGGTAGTCCCCTTATCTCACTAAAGCTAGTGACTACACTGGGAATTTCTAAGTTTTTATTTTTCAAAAAAACAATTAATTTGTTTGCTGTTTTTAACACAATCTTTTTCTTTTTGTGTTGACTTTGATTTAACATTTTACCACCATATCAATTACTTGGTATTCAGGTGTAATGAGTATAATATGTATTGATGGATGTTTCCAACAAATGCAACTTTTACTTGCTTTAAAAAAAAATGCCTTTGTTATAAGAGTAGAATTGTATTGATTGTTATCTAGTTATCACTGACACTGTTATCACATCAAATTCTTGACTGATTTATTATAACTTTAATATCCAAAATGGTTCATGTCTGTCTGACATAACTTATCAAAGTTGTGGCTTTGCATAATCAAACAGTGGTGACAATCTACAAAACATACGAACCTGGAGACAGTATGCCCTATTTTATTTTACACCATTATACCTAGACTGATAATGGTATGTCTAACTGAATATGCATTTTGTAATTAACGGATGCCTGTCACATGATGCAGGAAGAATTTTTTTTTTTAACTAACATAGTAACATAGTAACATAGTAGATAAGGTTGAAAAAAAGACTGAAGTCCATCGAGTTCAACCTATACAAATCTAAAATACTTACAAAAAGCTCCAGTTAAGCTTAAATAACCCCATTAAAATGTGACCCATTTAATACTTGCAATCATATCCATGAATTTTGTTAGTATACAGAAACTTATCCAGACTATTTTGAAAAAAATCCACTTCTCATTTGAAATTCAAACTAAGTGCTTTTGCATTTCCTTTTTCTTATGCTTTTGTTGATTATGCAAATAAAATGTGTCCTATTGTCCTTTAAGGAAACAGGGTTTTTGTATTTGAACTTACATTCTTAACAACTAAATAAAAACTGTCATTGTGAGAAAGTTACACTAAGCAAATAATTCTCTGTATTTATTTAAAGGGACAGATAATCCCTTTATTACCCACTTCCCAGTTTTGCATTACCAACACAGATATAATAATACATGTACTCTGTAATTACCTTGTATCTAAGCTTCTGCTGACTGCCCCCTTATTTCAGTTCGTTTGACAGACTTGCATTTTAGCCAATCAGTGCTCACTCGTAGGTCACTTCACGTGCATGAGCTCAATGTTATCTATATATGAAACACATGAACTAATGCCCTCTAGTGGTCAAAATGCATTCAGATTAGAGGCAGTCTTCAAGGTCTAAGAAATTAGCATATGAACCTCCTAGGTTTAGCTTTCAACTAAGAATACCAAGAGAACAAAGCAAAATTGGTGATAAAAGTAAATTATGAAGTTGTTTAAAATTACATGCCCTATTTAAATCATGAAGGTTGTTTTTGGACTTGACTGTCCCTTTAAAAAAATGAGGGTGATAACAAGTTACTGTAATTAATTGAGCAAAAAGAGAAAACAATGAGATTTAACAATGCACTAAAATGAATCAGGAAGTGAGTGTACATGTGTTTAATCACAGAGAAATCAGTTTTTATAAGGTATTTCTTTTGTCATTTGTTTGCGCTTTTAGCTTATGACTAATATGTCTTACAAGCGTCATATGAAATTCCGGTGCAGCCCAGAACACTAACAACAAGGACCAGAATAAATATTGGTATTAAAGGAATAGTAAAGTCCAAATTAAAGTTTTATGATTCAGATAGGGCATGTCATTTTAAACAACTTTCTAATTTACTTTTATCTTCAATTTTGCTTGGTTCTCTTGGTATTTTTAGTTGAAAGCTAAACCTGGGTAGGCTCATATGCTAATTTCTAAGCCATTAAAGGCCGCTTCTTATCTGAATGCATTTTAAAGTTTTTCACAGATAGAGGGCGTTAGTTTATGTGTTTCATATAAATAACATTGCGCTCATGCACATGGAGTTATATAAGAGTCAGCACTAATTGCCTGAAATACCAGTCTGTCAAAAGATCTGAGATAAGCGTGCAGTCTGCAGAAACTTAGATACAAGGTAATTACCAAGGTAAAAAGTGTATTTCTATAACAGTGTTGGTTATATAAAACTGGGGAATGGTAAAAAAGGATCATTCATCTATCTTTTTAAACAATAACATTTTTGGCGTTTACTATCCCTTTAACAATGCCTTCGTTGTATACCATAAACAATAGGCTGTCCTACCTTATATATAATGCAATGTGAACTGGTTATCAGCAAAGGCTCAGGTAACCGTGGTCTATATGCAATAAGATATAACTACATAATTTAAGTATTTAAAGGGACAGTAAACACCTTACATTACAAGTGCACATCTTAAAGGGACATTGTACACTAGATTTTTCTTTGAATAAATGTTTTGTAGATGATCCATTTATATAGCCCATCTGGGAGTGTTTTTGTAACAATGTATAGTTTTGCTTATTTCTAAATGACATTGTTTTGATTTTTGGACTTCTAACCAAGCCCCAAAGTTATAGATGTATACTGATGTCTACAGACTCCTGGTAATAGCTCTTTACATATGCAGGGGGAGGGGAAAGTGTCTGCTATTACTGCTTTCCCAGCCCCTTTCAATGGGTCTCCCAGACTAACCTCTTCAACAGTGCTAAACTAAGCGCTTCTAAGAAAGTTTTTAAAAGGTTTTATACTGGCTTTTTATATCAGTATCTGTGCATATTCTTCTTTATGGTAGTGTCTATTACATGCAGATATATGAAAATTAGGTTATACAGTTCCTTTAATGGTTTAAAAACAAATTAAAATCCTTTATAACTACCATTATGTTTCAATAGCTAAACTCCACCTAATATTTGCCTTATGTGGAGGAGCCAATCAGGGCTTTAGTCTGCAGACAACAAGGCTAGTCACTGTCATTAAATTACTATAAAATGCTTGGATTTACAGTTTGTATCTGAAAGCCAATTGGAGACAGATACAGATGAGTAGCAGGGTTAGCCTTGAGAAGTCGGCTGTTGCATTTCAAAGTGTGAGAGTAAGAAATTGCTTAATTTCCAGAGCTAAATTACATTAAAAAAAGTAGCAAAAAATATTGAAAATATATTGCAAAGTTGTTTCATTATGCATAACTAAACATTTAGTATACAAATCTCTGTTTTTTTTAAGGGAGGTGGCAGACTATTTGAGCAAATGTAATTTATGATTAGTTCTTGCCATAGCTGGGAACATTCAGAATTAAATGACATGGAGAAAAAAAAACAAAAATACTGAACTGCTGTGAATAGGAATTCATCACAACCTGTGTTGGCAGCAAATGGGTTAAATCAGGGGTCCATTACTGCCTAGGACAACAAGGCACATGCCTAGGGTGGCAGATTGGGAGAGCGGCACTTTTTAGAGTCTCTTTAGGGAGCGGTGTTCCAAAATTAACTGTCTGTCTCTTCTGAGTTCTCTCAGTCTCATCATGTACTCGCAGCCCACCCTAAGTGCCACTGTGTCCGCTGACAGACCTGAAGCTGCAGTTTTTACAGGGGGGGGGGGGGGGGCGGAACCAGTGGAGCACTTAGTATGCAGCAGCAGCAGCTGAAATAACTTACTTATAGTTGTTATATGAGTACAATCAGGCTGCCTATTCAGGACCGTCTTTAACACAGGGCAAAAGGGGCAGCTGCCCAGGGCCCAGCCTCTGTTAAGGGGCCCAAGAATCCAAAAAAAAGAAATATATATATATTTTTTTATGGTTCAACCAGACTGCTGATGTGACATGGGGAACACACAAATTCAGTCCTAATACTGTCACAGTCAAAAGTACTCTGCTTATATTTTTTTTTTTTTTTTAAACTGTGCCAGACCGTGCCGGTGTCATGTGACATGCCAAGCTAGTGCCATGTGCTGTTTTAGATGTGCACTGTGCAGCACTGAATGCAAAGCCCTAACTCGGCATCCAGCAATTCCCACTGCATCAGAAAAGGTCCTACTGGGGTTACCACTGTTACCAGGTAACTGCTCTGGTGGTGGGGATTGTTTCTGGGTAGGGCTGACTGTAGGCGCATGCAGCAGAAAGCTGGAGCGGCAGGCATGTGAGGATTTGAGCATCTGTGCAGCTGCATACACTGCTCTCTTCAGTCTTGAGGCTGTGTGAGTCATCTCACACTGTATCCATTCAGCTTTGGGCAGACAGCATCCAATCTGCTGGTCCCCTTAGCCCTGCTCTTTCTGCTGTGACCCTAAGATCAACTAACTGAAGTTTGTCAGGGGAACAGTGCTTTGTTGAAAGGTGTCAGTGGGAAGAATAGGTGAGTGCACACACATCCCTCCCCATGCAGCATTGTCTAGTGCAGGGTAAGAGGGAACTTGTTCCTAGCAAAGAAGTGACATGTGCTGCTGTGGCTGATGTATAGTGCCATGCTGATACTTCACACATCAATGTAAGGTTTATTGTTATAGTTTTTGTTTTCTCTCTGTCTCAGATTTTACAGCTTCCTATAGTAGTTCTGCTGTTCCAGTCAGTAAACTTATATTTGTCTGCACCTCCATGCTTCCTCCTCAGTCTTTACCTTGCTTTGCCCTAAATCTCTTTAACCAGCTAACCTCACACCAGAATCACATTCAAAAGAATATTAAATGAATCCACAGTGGAGGAATTTATATATTTATTTACTTATTAGTACTGCTTACGTCCAGTTTCACATATTGCAATTTATTTCTTTTTTTTTTAATGATTAGCCCAGCAGTGGATGATCCACTGCTGGGCTAATAATTTAAAAAAAATTATAAAATAAATGTATTTAGTTGTTTTTTTGGGATGTTGAGGTGGAGAGCGAAATTGCATGGGGTGGGAAGGGGCCCAAGAAAATTTTTGCCCAGGGTCCAGTCAATATTAAAGACGGCCCTGTGCCTATTGTCTGTTGACCTCACTTTACTCATAAAACAAATACTAGAGATGTGCCGGGAAGAAAAGATATTTGTTGACTGCCCTATTCAGTTTTCATTTAAAACTAAACGAAAATTGAATTTGCGTTATACATTTACGTTTATATTCGTTAAACAAAAGTTCACCTGTAGCTACAATACTAGCGCTCTGGAGAGTGAGCTAACCTTTTCTTGCCAGAGCCCTGGCGGCAGTAACAGGAGGCTAGCTGTCCGGCTCTCAGGACCTGAACAAAAGTTAGTGTAGGTCCTGGGTTCCGAACGCACTAAGCCTCCTGTTAGCGCTGCCAGGGACATAGCAAGAAGAGGATCTGGTTTAGCGCTCTCTCCAGAGCACGGTAGAAATATTAAGCCTTTATAAGTATTTAGAGAAAAAAAATAATAAGTACAGACTAATTTAATCAGTATTTTTTCATTTTCTTTAAATTTTACTGGTGCATTCATGTGGATATTTGTTTTTATTTACGAAAATAAATGAACATCTCTAACAATTACTTGAAATGTTTGTTTTTCAGCTGCTGCCGTTTACTAAGCCACTTACAACTAGAAAGTTAATACAGTGTGGTCTAGATTAAAGGGACAGTTAATTTCAAAAATGTTTTTGTTTAAAAATATAGATAATCCCTTTATTAAATATTGCCCAGTTTTGCATAACTAACATGGTTTTTTTTTAATATACATTTAACATCTGTGATTACCTTGTATCTAAGCCTCTTTTGACAGCCCCCTGATCACATGACTATTTATTTATTATCTATTGACTTGCATTTTAACCAATTAGTGCTGTGTTGTGAACAACTCCATGGGCATGAGCACAATGTTATCTATATGGCCCACATGAATTAGCAGTCTCTTGTTGTGAAAAGCTAAAAAAAAATGCATGTGATAAGAGGCTGTCTGTAGTGGCTTAGAAGCAGGCAGAAATTTAGAAGTTTAAATGTTATAAAGTATATTAATATAACTTTGATGGTTGTGCAAAGCTGGGGAATGGGTAGTAAAGGTGTTATCTATCTTTTTAAACAATACCAATTTTGATGTTGGTGTTTGGTGTTAGAAAACGTCTTGCACATGAACAGCCACGTTCAACAAAAAAGTAATTTAACAGTTTCAGTTCCAGTGTTCCACCCACAATAATAATAAATGAACTCTCTGCTCTCAGTCTCCTCATGTGTACCCGCTGCCGCCCTGTCACTGAAGCATTTAATGTAAAGACAAGGAATGGATTAGAGAAAATATTGTGTAATATTCCAAAAAAGGCCTTACAACCTGGGGGCAGAAGCTGCAGCATGATATTGTCACATAGTGATTAAGTGCTATATATATATATATATATATATATATATATATATATATATATATATATATATATATATATATATCAATCCAAGAAGAAAATAATGCACTCTCTGGATTTAACAAAAATATAATCTTTACACGTGTGACGTTACGGGGTATTTGTCCCTTCCTCTGGCATATACAGTCATGTCAAAAAAATTGGAACCCCTACATTTCTGTCAGATAATGCACCACTTCGCCTAGAAAACTGTTGCAATTACAAATGTTTAGGCATTCTCAGGTTTATTTCTTTTGTTTGTATGTATGGGTATGACACAAAAAAGTGGAGAAAAAAAAAAAGCCAAATCTGACACATTCCACACAAAACTCCAAAAATGGACTGGACAAAATTATTGGCACCCTCAATTTGATATTTGGTTGAAAAAAATAACTGAAAACAATCTCTTCCTGTAACCATGAATGAGTTTCTTACACCTCTCTACTGGAATTTTGGACCACTCTTCTTTCGACAACTGCTCCAGGTCTCTCAAATTGGAAGGGTTCCTTTTCCTCTTTTTTAAGATCTCTCCACAGGTGCTCTATGGGATTGATATCTGGACTCATTGCTGCCCAGTTCAGTACTCTACAGCGCTTTGTCTTAATCCATTTCTGGGTGCTTTTTGACGTGTGCTTTGGGTCATTATCCTACTGTAAGACCCATGACCTCTGACGGAGACCCAACTTTCTGACACTGGGCCCTACATTGCTCCACACAATTCTTTGGTAGTCTTCAGATTTCATAATGCCATGCACACAGTGAAGACATACAGTGCCTGAAGCAGCAAAGCAACCCCAAAACATCAGTGAACCTCCACCATGTTTGACTGCAGGGACTGTATTCTTTTCTTTTTTTTTTTTTTTGGAATATTTTTTTATTGAGGTTTTACAGATAAAAAATTATACAGTATGCAATAAGAAGGCGAATGAAACCTCGATTTTATGATAAATAGCGTAAATGACTAACCAGTTAGCAACCAACTCTCAGGCCATACGGCCTCTAAGGATATAATGAGGAAAACTGGTAGACAAATAAATAGCTTTTTTTTGTGAGCTTCAGGGTATGGGGGGGAAGGATATTCAGCGGATAAGCAACGCTAGTCAAACATGGGGGAGAGTGGGGTGTGGGGGGCGGAGCCTTATAAGAGTGCAGCAAGAGGAGTAAATGCAAACATTAATAGTGAGTAGATGAAAATAGTTATAAGCCTGACATGTCAGTGTTGGGTCTAAACTGCAAACCAATGTGCCAAAAATGCAAACATTAGCAGTGGGCATACGGACCTATAGTGCTTGAGTATATATCGTAAGTTGGGGTTGGGAGACAGAACTAGCAGAATACTGTATGACTTCAGATGGGGAGTGCATATAGCAATGTCCTGAATTAATAGATCTGAGCAGATCTGTACTATTACTGTACAGCAGACCTTCTATACGTTTATATGCATATGTAAATTGGATCCAAATTCGGAGTGTAGTACTTGGGATACCCTGGCTCATCTCCTGATCATAGCATAGTTGGCATATGGGAGGTGCTTAGACCTTATTTTAGAAAGGGGCAAGTACCTCTTGCAATTTTAGAGTTATATTGCTGCCAGGCGTCAGACTAGTTGTTTATGTGATTAGGGTGGGAGATTATTCAGACTAGTAGGTAAAATGCAGATCTACAGGGTGAGAGCAAAGCCATATGTCAGACTCCATTAGGGACTTTTATGAACAATTATGATTATCTAGATATGAGAACCCCTGACTGTTATGTTACCTAAGTGGAAAGTCTCGCTAACACATATTTGTAGAGAACTATGCATGTTTAAGACATAAAATATATAGCCATAATTAACGTAAGATATATGATAACTATTAGAGTAGATGATGAAATGTGGCATCTCTGCATTTCTACAAGACCACTTTATACAAAGCAACCCTAACCTGTCGAGCACATAATATGACAGCAGATAGACCTATATATATGTCACAAAATGGAGGAATTTTCCATATCTATATTGACATCCCAAGCTTATAATAGTGCAGTCATGCATGAAGCAGAATTATATGAGCAGTATTCAATAGGTGAAGAAATGACCTCTAACAGAAAGTAAGAAGTTAAAGATATAAACATCCTATAGGTTACATTTAACATGCTAAGTACTTTAGCCAGGAAATAATAACTGCAGATTTCTCCAGGTTTGCCCTGTAACAGAGTAATCAGGACACAAAAAGAGGGAGGAACTAGGGGAAATCGCACTCTGTGGTATCATAGAACAATTTAAGCTACAATAATACAGTCATGCGTATAAGCTAGGTAGTATCCTATCAGTCCTCGGGCTAAGTAGAAATATATATATATATATATATATATATATATATATATATATATATATATATATGTAGAACTATATATATATATATATATATATATATATAAAATACATGTTATTAAAGACTCCTATGCATTGATATAGGGAGGGTAGTAGGCAGTATGGTGGCATATAGACAAGCAACAAGTGGTATAATAAGCAGTATTAACTAGATTGTACGTAGCAAACCTGACCCATATGTGCTAATAGGTTAACGTGTATGCACCAGTACTGCGTTATGTGTTTCTATAGCCACCAGAGCATATGCACCCTTCTTGTTCAGATAGTAATTAAGAGCCATGTCTTACAGTACAATTTCTCAAAGGTATATGCACAGGCTGTGGCATCATAGTGATGAAAAATTGCGTGACAGTGTTTGAAACGATAGGAACATTACAGGATCTATATAAACATTCAGTAAGCTGCATCTTGAAGGGCTATCGTGCACATGTTGATATCAGAGTCGCACAGGAGGCCGGACAGGAGCCAAACAAAGTTAACTAATGGAAAACTAATGGTTGCAACACAGGCAGTTTGCATCACAAAACTGATATTATACATAAAGCGGAATTATAAACGTTCAAAACTCTACATGGTGAGAGACTTTATGAAAAGTAGAACAGTCTTATGCATGAGCTCTTCAGGTTCTAAGTTTATTATTTACAGGCAAATGCCTCCAGACTCTGGGGTGTTTGAAATAGGCAAAAGTCCTGAGACAGCAACAACAGTCTCTCTATGCGAGGGGAAGCGATGTGGCGACTCACCCAATGCCCAGGCTAGGCAATATCTGTATCACGTTTGTGAGAGGTTGATGCGGTACAAAGTAAGGAGCTAGTTCGTCACCCTGCAAATGTGTATGGTCATACAGACCACTGCTTCTAACGGAGAGGAGATCATAGCAGGTAAAGTCAGTGATATACTGAGGGATCACACCAGCAATCAATGTCGGGGTAAGGGCGCCTCCTAGGTACTTGCGTGGACAAACACTTCTTGCTTGCTCTGTTCCCCAAGCATCGCTCTGCATAACGGTAAGCACCCCAAGGGGCAGTCTCCTCGCCGCTTGCCCGATGTAAACTCTTGTATCAGCCAGAGTCTTAGGGATGTTAAGTATGGGAGACGCTGTCGAGCTTAGATAATTAGAGGGAGAGAGCTGGGTCTGCGGACGAGTGCTGTTGTGAGTACATCTAGCCGCTCCCAGTGTGCGAATAGTGCTAAGTGACAGGGTAGCTGTGCTTGGTTGCATCAAATCCTTACTTGTAGTTCCAGGAAAAGTGCTGGTTGGGCCCTGGCTGGATTGTCTTCCTTGCGGTCGTTTAAGCCACTGTTGAGAGGATAGTGAATCTTCCGTCTGGCTTGCCGCGTGGGTGTCATAGTCGGAGAGGCTATAGGCTCCATCTTTATTGTGCATCCCTATGATGGTCGTTCTCAGATTGCTAAACTGACTGTCCATTTTATCCATTAGTCTTCAATTAAATGAGCAAAGTGTGTATAAGACTCCTCCATCCTAACGGCAATGTAGAGAGAGGTTACATATAATTACAAAAAACGCCAGATATCAGGGTTTTAGGAATCAAACTGCAGGAGCTCTAAATTAGTGCATCTTGGTGCTTTAGTGGCTGGCTCCGCCCCTGTATTCTTTTCTTTAAAAGCCTAATTTCTTTTTCTGAAAACAGTAGCATGATGGGCTTTACCAAAAAGCTGTAATTTGGTTTTGTCTGTCCACAGCACATTCTCCCAAAAGGATTGTGGCATCCTCAAGTAAGTTTTGGCAAACTCCAATCTAGCTTTTTTATATCTCTGTGTCAGTAGTGGGGTCCTCTTGGGTCTCCTACCATAGCTTCCCTTTTGATTCAGATGGCGACCATTCGAACAATCTTTTGTTGCAATCTTTGATCAATTTTTCTCTTTCGTCCATGTCCACGTCCAGGGAGATTAGCTACAGTGCCATGGGATGTAAACTTCCTGACAATGCTGTGCACAGTGGAAATAGGAACATTAAGATCTCTGGAGATGGACTTTTTGTTCTCAAATCCTAATAAATATTTGTTGTTCTGTCTCTTCTCCATGCTCAGTGTAACACACAACAAAAAGGTTGAGTCAATTATTCACCATTTTCCCCATTTTAACTGGTTGCCGGTGTGATTTCTATATTGTCAGCACCTGTTAATTGATACAGGTTAGTTTAATTAAAAATTACAGGAGCATTATAAATTTGGAATTCAACTATTTATTACAATTTTGAGAAGGTGTCAATTATTGTGTCAAGTCCATTTTTTTAGTTTTGCGTGGAATGTGTCAGATTTGGCTTTTTTCTCTCCACTTTTTTGTGTCATACCAATACAAACAAAATAAATAAACATGAGAATGCCTAAACATTTGTAATTGCAACAATTTTCTGGGCAAATTGGTGCATAATCTGACAAAAATGGAGGGGTGCCAATGTTTTTGACCATTACTGTATAAATATATATATATCAGACTTGAAATCCATTCATCCAGAACAGAACACTGCACTCACCGGATTTTCATCAGAATAAAATATCCTTTTATTGGTACAACATTAAAACATGAACTACCCCAAATGTTTCGGCGCCCACTGGCAACTTGTTCACTGGGAGCTAAAGTGCAAAAAATGTACCCTCCGGCGAGTGCAGTGTTATGTTCTGGATGAATGGATTTCAAGTCTGCTATTTTGATTCTCTACACAGCACCACGGTACTACACAGCTTGGATTGGTGAGTGCATTTGTTTGGACATTGTTTTATATATATATATATATATATATATATACACATATACACACACATGCATATATACACATATGTACTGTATATATGGAAATGATGAGAAAAAGTGAAGGTATTCCCCTTACCAGAAATTACCTCAATCTAATAAATTGTTTCCGCATCTGTGTGGGAAAGACCTCCACCGTGCTTGTTCCTTATGGATTGTTTGGAGTAATTTTCATCCACCTTCTGGAGTTTGTAATCAGTAGTGGTTCTCCTTCTGTCTTCTCATTCAGAATAAGGTTCACTTAGATGCGGATCACCCCAAGGAGCTGAGTAGGTGGTAGAGAGAGATGACAAAACACTGCAAGCTTACATGCTAGGATTCCCAGGTACTTAAGTCCCTGCTGGTTTGATCCCTTCCTGGGAGCAAGTAAGGGAGACTCAGGTGCGGACAGATTGCTGTGTGAGCTGCAGCGTGATGAAGGAAAGATTCCTTAGTCAATTTCGAGCTATTAGCAATTAGCAGTAAAAAAAAAGAAATTTTTCCATAAAAACCTGCATAACAATAAAATACTCTGAATATAATAAGATTGGTGGCAACAGGAGAGGGTTGCTTGTTTTATTCATGAGCCACCATGTGCGACAAAAGATGTATAAGTTCATTGGCCTAAAAATAATGACTCATGCAAGTGCTCATGCTTGGATATAATAGCTAATCCATTCACTAGTAATTTCCCAGCTTGACTACTGTAATAACCTACTAACTGGCCTTCCTCTCTCCCGCCTCTCCCCCCTTCAATCCATCCTAAATGCCTCTGCTAAGCTAATCCTCCTCTCTTGATGCTCTGTATCCACTGCACCCCTCTGTGAGTCCCTTCACTGGCTCCCCATTCACAGCAGAATTAAATTCAAAACTCACTTTGATCTACAAAGCTCTTACCAATGCACCCCCCCCCCTACTTGTCCTCACTCATCAACAAATATACTCCAGCCCATCCACTAAGATCCAACAACGATCTACTCCATTCCTCTTCTACTATCACCTCCTCCCATACTGGACTACAGGACTTCTTTAGTGCGGCACCAACCCTCTGGAACGCACTTCCTCAAGTTTTCAGACATTCCCCGAACCTCTCCTCCTTTAAACGCTCCCTAAATACCTTCTTGTTTAGGGAAGCCTATCAGCAAATCAGTAACTAATAAATTCCACTTGCCTAATTAGTTGCCCTCACCTAACTCCACACTAACATCATTCCCACCTTTAAAGTCCCCACCTCCTGTTTCTCACCCTCCTACCCATTTAGATTGTCCCACGAGAACAGGGCTCCCAATTCCCACTGTATTTGTTAAATTTTGTCTGGTGTCTCATATTGTACTGTCCTCTTATCTTTGTTGGCATGGACAGCGCTGCAGAATCTGCTGGTGCTTTATATTATAATTATTATTATTTATTTATAAAGTAAAATTCCAGGGTGGCATCTGCTTCCTCTTGCCCCCCTACAGACACTTATGTTATAAACACTTAGGGAGATCTATATTTAGTCCATCCGTGAGAAAAAATGTGAAAAATTGATGATAAAACCTTAGTATGTGCGTGAGTAAAAATTTAAAATATATAAGTTGGATTAAGTCACAGATCAAGGACTTTTTAATTTTATATTTTTAATTTTTACTCACGCACATACTAAGGTTTTATCATCAATTTTTCACATTTTTTCTCACGGATGGACTAAATATAGATCTCCGTAAGGGACATTTTATCCCATGATTGCTATTCATTTTATAACCACCCCAATTTAGACATTATTGTCTAGAAAGCAGAATTTGTGTTGCAACTGATATATTGTTTTTTAACTATTGTTTTTAACATTTGTAATTTCTCACATTTGTATTTTATTTCCTAATGGTCTCTGTATCACTATATGCTCATTATATGATTTTTATTCCTGTATTGTAGCTCGAATTTTGCATGGATCCATGATTTTTATCCTCGATTTTTAACTTTGTTACATTAAAGTAGTCTATTTATTTAACATTTTTGGATTATCACATTTTAATATTGGGATATTTTTTTCTTTTCTTTTTTTTTTTTTTGCACGCTCTTTTTTTTTAATCACATTATTCATTAACTATTCAGGACTTTTATTATTATTTTTTGGTCATTATTTTTTAACCTTTTGTTATTGTTTTTATACTTGAAAAAATGTTATTGTTTACTCTTTTTTTCTATGGCAGAGCATTCAAATTAATTAGAATTAATTAGAAGTTCCGCAAAGTAAAGTAGTTAAGCCACCTAAATAACAGAAACAATAAAATAGGAAAATCATATTTTATTACACACGTGCAAACTGGAAAAAGTTTTTTCTCATGCTTTTAATGAGTTATTACATAATAGTTTTCACACACCTACAAGGAAAACAAATATACTATGTCAGTGTGAAAGTAAAATATGTCAACTAATTAATTAAATATCGATGTCTGACTAATGTGTTTAAAAAATGAAGTTGGATTACACAAGGCTTAGTATAATTATTTGTAGGTTTATTATTAACAAAAAACATGGAACAGTCAAGATATTCAGTTCAATAGAGGATAAAATTAACTTTGCAAGAGGGTTGTTAAAATACAAAAGCCCCCCAAAAAATGAAAAATCTTTGGATGGATTAAAGATCTATTAAAATATATTCGTAAAGTTTATTGAATAACAACATTTGTAAGACTGATATTATAGAGTAGTCAAGGACACACTCTTTCAAAATCCTGAAAAAGAGTCAATCTTCTTGGTCTCTGTTGCTATAGCTGTAGCCAATCAGAGACACTTTAATGTAATTTAATCAATATAGGATACTCCGTGTACACTCTCAGCCTGAATAACAGCATAATGGACTCCAGGTCCCTCCAGGAGAGGAGACTACCACAATTTGCCATAGAAGACAAAATAAATGTTGAGTGTACATAACAATATATTTTACGGGACTTCCGGAGGGCGGGACCTCATAGGCAGACGCAACTCTAGAGAGCTCCGTACATCGGAGTTGAGGAAAATTGAAAAACGCTAATTTTTCCTGCCTAACCCCACTCTGATCAACTGCCAGGCTGTATGTGACAACGCTGGCTACTATTTACAGAGTGCAGATCATTTCACTCGATCTAGCAACCAGGAGCCCACAGAAAATAAGGATCCACTCTGATGCGTCACGCCGCCATCTTGGCTCACATATCGAACGAGATACCCAGCAACCTGACAGCCGCGCGGAAAAGATTGACCCCGCAGAGACAGCAAATTCTCACGGTGAAGCACAGCATTCACGAAAGTGCCGGAGGAATCCCCTGAATTTGATCGCAAGGGGAACACATAGCCCCGAATAGAGGAGATACTGGAAGGCCACCGGAGAACCGCAAGCGGACACGTAAGCTGCAACATACTATATGGGACACTCAAACACTTTTCACTGTAAAGGCTGCACAAAACAGTTACACTGGGTCATATGGCACATAACAACAAGTCCCTCTGAAGCGCCTACGCAACGCACAACCATTAGGCCTTATTCCCGGTTGTGTTTATACACCGCTACGCAGCCCTCTCTTTATGCTGAGAGACAAGGTAACAGGGAATCACTGGTAAAGGCACTTCAGCATTAACGTCTCCTGTCCTCCTGACGTAACTTTAATTTTCTAGGTGCCTTCTTGGGAACAGAGGTGCGAGGGTATTGAACTTTAATATCTGTTATTTGAAATTCCTCCACACCAAAGGGAACACCCTAGCTATCTTCTTCACGCCCATCTAACCCAGAAAATTCTCACTAAACAGCACCATATGACTCTTTGACTTCCTGAATTTGATAAATCACCAGAACCCTGATATTTACACAGGCAATCTCCCCCATTTGTGACAGATTGCTATCACGAACTTTTACATACTCTGGCATATCAGACGTGGGTACATTGGGGCTGATGAAAGTGGACAAGTTCTTCTTCAAGCTGCCCTCCCCTGCTGCTGCAGATATGTCACACAGGTCAAAAACTACAGATAACAACAAAAGGCAGCAAAGACACACAGTTGACATACATGTTGAAAATCCACCACTTATGGATCAGAATTTGGGCCAAAACCTAGACCACACTGCTTTATTACAAGAACTGAAGTCCTTTTTTCTCCCTAAAATGGACTCTCTGCAAACATGTGAAAATTAGGCAGTTTTCCTCACGGTTGACTGCGGCAGAAACCCGCATATCAGATACAGAAGATAGCCAATCAGTTGCTGATGTGGCTATTAAACAACTAACCAAGAAAGCACAACTTCAAGACCGCATCGACGACTTAGAGAATAGAAGTCGTCGCAACAACCTACGCATAGTGGGAATTCCGGAGTCCATCAAGGGCAAAGACCTGCTGGAGTTTACAACACTCACATTTCCTAAACTTCTAGGCCTACATGCAGACATCCTCCCGATAGATGTGGAAAGAGCGCATCGTATGGGACCAGAGAGGGGCCTGGAGCAAATGAAATCCAAACCCAGACAGGTCATATTCAAATGCCAGAATTTTCAGGAAAAGCTAAAAATTCTAAGAGCATATCGGACACATAAAGAGGTACTCTATGAGGGATCCAGATTATTCCTCTTTCAAGATTTTTCTATGGAGGTGTCAAAGCAAAGGAAAGAATTTGCACCACTGTGCTCCCAACTGCATGAGCAAGGAAGACAAGCCGCCTTACTATTCCCCGCAAAGCTACGGCTGCAGACCCCCCATGGGGTTAAATTTTTCCACTCTCCACAGGCACTGAAATCTTATTTGGCTACAGAGCAACATCAACCGCCACCCTAATACAGCTTCCCAGTGTCCCTGAAGGGGACTTTAAGTTCAGCTTTTTGAATCCTTAAAAGACAGGATAGATGGCTTTATCCTGTTTGCCTGATGAGTCCACATGGTATGGTGGATTACTGAGACTAAACAGACATTTGGTTCAAGATGGAGGTCTGGACAGGCCTCTTGGGTAATGTTAAAAAGTTATAGATTGTTAAGTTGTTATGTTATGGGTTTTTTTACTTCCGCTTCACATATCATCATGTGTATAGGTACAAATGACGCCTACTGTTATGTTTGAAATGTTGATGTTTATTATTGTTATTTACACTACTTGCACTATTGGACCTAATACATATGGTTTTGGGAGGCTACACCAGAAAGGTTACGAACTTAGAGAACTCCTCTTAGGCAACAAAGATGAGCAATATAGAAAGCAAAACTCTTGCGAGTACAATCATAAACTCCTTCACCACCTTAGAGGGGAGAGGAAAATATCTTTTAACACCTTAGGTCTTGCTATAATATCTTACTTACCAATAGCCACTTTCACGTCATTGGGTGGGACTGCTCATACAGAGAACACAAATTCTGAGACTAAGGAACAAGGGGACAATGCCCATAGTGTTATCTACTTATGCAAGGGGCAAGACTTAGATAGTCCACCCGACCCAACACGTTGCAAACCTTGTAGTCTCCTATATTGGAATAATACCAATAGAATGTCGAAAACCCTAATTGTCAATTATCATGGGAAAGTCCAACTAAATGTATTTGTGGTAAAGAATTATGAAACTGACTGCATTGTAAGGCTTTTCAAATATCAAGGTATGCTATCCCCCAGAACCCCATCCTTTATTTCCTTCCTATTATGCATATTGGTCTTATCTCTTCTGCTCTTTTCTCCTTACATCTCCTTTTTCCCTCCCCCTCCTTTTTTTTTTTTTTTTTCCTTTCTTTTCTTCTCTTGACGCTGAGATACATAAGAGCTTTATACTGTAAAGATGTTGCTTAAACTAGTGACATGGAACGTAGGAGGTCTCAACTCACCAATAAAGCGCAAGTCAGTTCTAACGCACCTTAGGAAGTTGGGGGCAGATATTGCCCTGCTTCAGGAGACGCACCTATTAGACCTAGAACACCAGAAACTACAAAGGGATTGGGTAGGCCAGGTTACATTTCTCTTCCACACTAGAGCTAGTCGTGGACTGGCTATTGTATTTGGGAAAAGGGTGGAGGCTACTATCCAACACATGTATCTAGACCCTGACTGCAGGTATATGATAGTGCGCGCCAAGGTTAACTAGGTTAGATTATGTATTCTGCAATATTTATGCCCCCAATCACAGCGATATGAAATTTTGGCGGGATCTGTTGCAAAGATTGGCCCCATATCTAGGTCTTAACCTGATATTGGGAGGAGATTTCAACATCTCCCCTACGCATAGTTTAGACAGACAATGGTTGGAACCACATAATTTAGCGGATCCTAGAAGAAATTATAAGGCCAACTATGAAACAAAAATATTTAACATGTTTGATAAAGACCTTGATGTCTGCGATATTTGGAGGTTGCAACATCCTGAGGCTAAGGAATACACGTGCCTGTCTAAAGCCAAGCACACCCTTTCTCGTATAGATCTATTCTTAATAGCTAACAGATTAATTGACCAAGTGCGACACAGTAGAATTCACGACATCCTTTTATCTGACCATGCCCCGGTGGAACTTTGGCTGGGATCTGACGGACCGCACACGAACAGAAACATACTCAGGTTTCCTACATATCTAACTAACTCAGAGACATTTCATAAATTCCTACAACATTCATGGACAGACTTCATGACTGATAATGCACAGCACATAGACAATCCCCTGCTCCTATGGGAGACGGCGAAGGCGATCCTAGCGGGTAACATAATTTCGTACATATCTAAACTTAAGCACACAACACAGTATAGGCTTAGAAGCCTACAGAAACAATTAGGACAGGCTTATCAAGTCTAGCAGCGTTACGCTGGAATAACAAAACTTGCACCACACCTGAAGACATTGCAAGCTGTTTTGCGCAATACTACTCGCAGCTATACGTGAGTCAAACTCAGTCGGCTCCGGAGGTGCAGGACCAATTCTGGAACTCGGTACAGTTGCCCAAAATATCTCTAGAGCAAAGGAATAATCTAAACGCCCCCATCACAAAAGAAGAATTGACATTTACCCTGCGGACTCTGCCCATGGGTAAAGCACCAGGCCCTGATGGGTTCCCTGCTGAATTTTATAGGCTACTTCACCCACAGATAGGGAGCGCGCTCACTGGTCTCTACAATGCCTTTTTGCTATCCGATACAACCCCCTCGGTGAGCTTTACATCGGCCCATATCACTCTCATCCCTAAACCGGGTAAAGACCGACCTACGTCTTATAGACCCATATCGTTGTTAAACACAGATTACAAGCTCTTCACGAAAATTATGGCAAATAGACTCAAATCTGTCCTGCCAGATCTCTTACATTCAGATCAGACGGGTTTCGTGGCGAAACGTACTTCGGTGGTCAACCTTCGCAGAGTGTTGCAGGTTATTGAACATTTTTGGTCCTGGGGGGGAGAGAGGGGGCAGAAAGAACGCATCAGAGGCCTTCCTATTATTGCTAGATGCAGAGAAGGCCTTCGATAGGGTTGAGTGGGCCCATCTGTTAAACACCATGCAGAAATTTGGTTTTGAGGGCCCCTTTCTGGATATTATTAGCAAAATATACAGGGCTCCTGTAGCAAGGGTTTTGTCTGGCGGTTGCTTCTCGATTGATTTTAATCTACAGAGGGGCACCAGGCAGGGTTGCCCATTATCGCCCCTGTTATTTAATTTGGCCCTTGAGCCTCTCGCGCTTAAACTTAAACAAATTTTTCCAGGAATTGTCATAGGAGATGTACCTCTCCACTTGGCATTGTACGCAGACGATATGCTGCTGTTCGTGGACTCCCCGCAGATATATATCCCGCGTATACTTCGAGTAATATCTGATTTCGGTAGCTTTTCCGGATACAAAATAAACACCTCTAAGTCGGAGATACTCTGGCTCCACAGACACCAGAACTCTAGACACACCTACCCTTTTACTGAGGCGACAGATGGCCTCACATATCTGGGCATTCATCTCCATAGAGACCCAACACAAATATATGAACTAAATATCACAGAGAAATGTGCACAGCTTTCTTCTCTTCTTTCCAACTGGGCCAATCTCCCCCTGGGGCTGTCGGGCGCATTAGCCTGATAAAGATGTCAATCTTACCCAAAATCCTATATCCGCTACTTATGCTGCCATTTCTAATGACAAAAACGGATTTAAGTAGGCTCACGAGAGCTATATCTCGCTTTGTCTGGAAGGGGGGCAGACCGCGAATTGCAACACATAAACTGCATCTCCCTTACACCAAGGGGGGATTGGGACTCCCGAACATACAATGGTATAACTGGGCGGCTCTAGCCAGACTAGTAACAGACTGGCAGTTGGGTACAGGACACTTTTGTGACCTGAAATTGGAGGAAGCGATAGTAAGTCCCATAGCTGTGGTCTTCCTGCTGTACGGAGACTGCAAAACGCTACCCCCTTCAATCACTAATAATGTGATGTATAGGGATCCGCTAAGAGCCTGGGGAAAGTTGCATAAGTACCTAAAATTGGACAGTCCTACCCCAAATTATATACCTATAGTGGGAAATCCCTGCTTCCCAGCGGGGAATGACCATTAACCATTTCATATTTGGAAGAGACTGGGCTTTGTAACCATTGGTGATATGTTGGACCCGCTACAGCACACAGTACGCTCCTTTCAGGAGCTGAGAACTAAGTACCAAATCCCCAATCAACATTTTTATGCCTACCTGCAACTGAGGCATTATATTCTAACCATGCAGTCACGGTGTGAAAAATTCTCCTTGTCCCAATTCTACTCACGTATCGTGATACAGGATGAATCCTTTATACTTACTGGCATATTGTCAAGACATAACCTCACTAACTCAATAGAACTGACAAGCCAAGATATAGTGGACAGCTTAGAACGCACCAAACAGGCAACATTGTCAGTACATCTCAGAGAAACACAGACTAGGACATTACATATGGACTACATCACACCTCATAGAGCAGCAAAATGGAACAAACAGATCCCAGATCAGTGTATCAAGTGTGGGATGGTTGCCCCATCGTTCCAACATTATTTTTACGCCTGCCCAGCAATTAGAAGATTCTGGCGACAAATTCAATACTGGCTAAAAATCACACTAAAACTAGACCTAGTGTTCACGATGACTGAAATACTACTGTTTAGGTGGGATGATGCGTGCAAACCATTACACAGACTTCTAAAGGCTTGTGTTCTGTTGGCCAGACAATGCATTCTTAAAAGATGGATTAGCAGACAAGCCCCAACAGTAGCACAGTTCAAACACCTGCTGCTAAAGCAAATCTTTATAGAACAATACAATGTTAGACTAGACACGTTGCGTAGGCTGAAGCCTTTTTTGCGTAAATGGAGACCCTATATTGACACACTAGGTCTGCCAACACAAAGACAGATTTTAAAACCGTTCATGCATCTAGAAACCATGTTGGAGATGGCTGCGGGTGGGAGTTGGCAGACTGTGACATACATAGTAGAAGATCACAATACTGAGCCGTGAATGTCTGAGATTATGTTGTTTTAGTCTAAGAATATATGTGCACATGCAATCTCCTTTTTTTTTTTTTTTTTTTTTCCCCTCTCCCCATTTCCCTCTTCTTCATACTTCTCAGCTCTCCTTCCCATCTCCCCCTCTGATTCTTGATCTTTGATGAGGACTCCCTTCATCTCTGCTCCCTCTACGAGACTTTCATATCCCCAAACTCTCGCTGAGTCCCTTCACTCACCTAGAGTAATATATGTTTAGAATTTGGTCAATAACTATGTTTAATTTGTTAAATTGTTGTTGTTGTTTGTATTAAAAGAAAAAATTCTGCTCGGGACTCATGCAAACACCTGAAACTGAAGACTTCAAGCTTTTCAATGACTTTGTTACATCAGAACTATGTCTTGTTACTACCCTTTTGAAAAAACTGAGAAATTTGAACTACACCATGTAACTGTGTCTTTATGTATGCTTCCTGAGTGATTAATAAAAATAATTTTTTTAAAAAAAATATATTTTACTTTGTTTATTTACTATTACTTTTATGTTTGTTTTTCTCATACTTTCTATTTGTAATCTCTTACTGGAACAGATTACATGTGGAGTGCAATATGCGCTAGAAATAAGCTTTCTTGCGCTCGTCAGGCTGCGCTTGTATTATGATTTAAAATTAAAAAGTCATCACACGCACACTGATCCATCGCTTTAACGTATATTTCCCCCATAGAAGTCAATGGAGCAAAAAAAGTGGAAAAATATGGAAAATATGAATATTTCACATTCCAATGTTCTGCACATAGAAAAATATGTTCTATTTATTCATAAATACATATTTCTACATTTATCTGATGGCTTTTTGCACAAGTATATATATATATATATATATATATATATAGTGATTATATATAGGTATAGTATATATAGGATAATCTATTTAAAATACTTAGGGTATGTGCAAAACATTGGAATGTGAAATACTTACAGTAAATACACAGTATAACACTTTATTATGTTTTTACATGATTTCATCTATTTAACTGCAAAGGGCTCCAATGCACTTATATATATGTGTGTACTGTATCTATGTGTTTATATGTGTGTGTATGTATATATATATATATATATATATATATATATATATATATGTCTGTAAATACATATATACACATATAAATACACATATAAATACATAGATACATATATATATATAAAGACTGAAACAATCATCTGGGGTTACTGTGTTCCTTGTTCAGAAAGGAATTGCCTGGTATTTCGGCGCTGGACTGACTGTAATAGGCAGGATCAGACTGATATACTGCAGGAGGGTTCTACTCTGTGAAAAACATTACTGGGCTAAAAAGAGGCTTCACCCAGGTGGTAAATCGCTATAGAACAGGCTAACAATGGTATTGAGCCGGTTGTTCGTTCCTGTGAGTGCACTTCTCTCTGTGTGTATTTAGTCTCCCTAAGGGAAAAAGGGAAACCAGACATGGACTCCTTGCTCAGTGTGCTTAAGAGGAATATGGTTACACCTCACTGACGAGGCCCAATGAAGGATGAAATTATTGTCTGGGGTTGCTGTGTTCCTTGTTCAGAGAGGAATTGCCTGGTATTTCGGTGCTGGACTGACCGTAATAGGCGGGATCAGACTGATATACTACAGGAAAGTTCTACTCTGTGAAAAACATTACTGGACTATAAGAAGCTGCACCTAGGTGGTAAATCGCCATAGAACAGACTAACAATGGTATTAAACTAGTTGTTCGTTCCTGTGTGTGCGCTTCTCTCTTTGTGTGTATATATATATACGTACATACATACATATTTAGACATGTCTATGTCTGTATCTCTATGTTAAAGCTCTTTCAATTACTTTTTTTCCTAACACCTGAGACCTCATATATTTGAGCACTTATAACTTTATTGTGCACATTTTTTTTAATTATTTTACTAGATGGTTTTATTAGGAGTGTAACTGTGCTTTTTAATATGTTTTATGACACTTTTTGTTTCACAAAACAAGTTAACCAGAGCTCTGAGGCCGTGCTAACTCAAGCGATCCAGATTACTTGCGTGTAACTGTTAGCGCTCCACTCGTAATCTAGCTCTATGTCTTCTAATGATTTAGAATGGAAGATATATATTTTTAATATATATTATATATATATATATTATATATATATATATATATATATATATATATTATATATATATATATATATATATATATATATATATATACATATACATACATACATACATATATTTTTTTTAGGAAAATATATTTGCCAAAATAAATTCTTACACCTCACTGTAGAAAAATAAAAAACAAACAATAAGAATGCTAAATACAAAAGTTCCATATCTAATATTTTAAAGTACAACAAAATAACCTTACACACAGACTTCACAATGGAAAGAGACCTTGATTTTTTGCTGAACTAAAGTAGCAAAACAAAAAACAAATTAAATAATTTATACTGTTACTAAAAGTAACAGAATCAACAACATGTACAACAGGTTAGTCAATGCATATTGCTGTAGCAATAATAGTAATTTTGATCAACCATTATCCATAGAATATAGAAAACGGAAATTCAATTTATATGTCAATGGGTTTATATGTCAATAGGCTTGGATTTAAGATACTTCTCAGCTCACCCAGGTTGTGCAGTTAACGGCTCACAAAAGCAAAATATAGCAGTGCTACTCATATAGTAAAACTTTATTTATTGTCAGTCATAAATGCAAACGTTATTGCAACACCAATAAATTCAAAACTTTCTTATTATCAGTCCCAAGATATAACACCTGATAAAAAATAAAAATGAGGGGGGCGTGTCCGGGCGGCGGCCATGACTGGTCGCATAAACTAGAAGCTCCATGCTTGTGATAGATAATCCACCAGTTATCTACTTTTAATTCAAGAATCCACTCCTGCATTTGCCATAATAGTATGTGGGAACCTTTCCTACATTGAGAGATACCTTTATCTATGCATTACGCCGAGTTGGAGCTCTAGACTGGACCGTTGGAAGTTAGGGTGGTGGCCTATTACTTGGACTTCTAACACCCCCCCCGGTCATCCGGGTAGAGCAGTTTGATATAAACTGTTATAACTGTGCTACACCACTACTCAGCATAAGCCTCCTTACATATACTAATCCGGCAATGACGACCCAGCAGTTCAGCGAAGCCAGTCGCATCAGCATGGAGTCTGTGACAGCCTGGGGTGATAGCGTGCAGAAGCTGATTACAGAACATTTTCAACATCTAGAAACCCAAATAAGTATGGTGATTAACCAATTGTACCCAACTTACGGCCGACCGGCTTCTCCTTCGCAGACATGGATGGCAGAGTGCACTGGAACTGCCGCAGCTGTGATCACACAAACGGCCCCTGCACGGCTCACACAAGATGGCGACTTGCCGGTTCTTACAAAGAGGCCCCAGTATGTACACCCACGAGGCGATCTGGAAGCCAATGAAGCTGCCACTGAGGGCAATATACTGACAACAATCTTAAAAGAACCGAGGATAAGGGAGAAACGGTTGCAAATCTTTGTACCTCTGCCAACTTACAGATCTTACCGGAACCATGGACATTACAAGATGCGGAGAGGAGCTCTATCAGGGGAAAGGCAGCCCTCTGTTGCAGCAAACGGTACCAATGCGGAGGGGAAAGAGAAATCCAAGATCTCCACAGAGTATGTCATACAGCTCCTGCAACGTTCCGGTGTTGGTTAACTCACCACAACACGCTGCACCAGTGTCCCTTGACTGACTTTTGTAGTTATATTGGGATTGTGCCCAGCAGTGTGTTTTTATTCTGTTTCATAAGTTATATGCCATTGTATACTGTGTAACAAGGTGCATGATACCAAGTTGCTTTCACAATCAGTTAGTGGATGTTTATATCATATTTTTTCTAGCATTTATAGTAGCATTATGTTTGACAGCACTGTGTTTAAACCTGATATTTATCTTTATATCCTCTTATCATGGTGCAATCTGAGAGAGCTTACAATTAACTGGGGGTTGTTTGTATACCGGTACTAGCCCATATGCTATCACCACGCTAGTCAGAAATATGCTTAGACCTTAGTTTATGACTCATCTTCATTATAGAGTACATCGAGGAGTTCATAATCAGTGGATGGTTGTTTCTGCCACATTTTTCTTTCTTCTTTTTGTTAACCTATATATGTTTTACCAGGGTAGACAGTAATATGTTTAGATCTGTTCCTTATCTGTACATATAGGTAAATTGTTGCTCTTTACTCATGAGATATATAGATAAGGTGAGGGCCATCTGTAGATATCAACTATGTTTTTATATGAAGCAGATTTTATACTCGACTTTATTTTATCTATATCCTATCTAATGATGTTGGATGTTCTCATTTCATTGCTAGACATTAGTAATCCAACCTTTGCTTCTATTGTTAGCCACTTCCCTGCAGCTCTCCCCCATTTTTAGTTTGAATAGATACCCCACTGCTTGCGGCCGGAGTAGTGGGACCTAGGGAACTTTTTGCTTAATATAGGCTGGGGGATTTATCCTAGTTTGAAAATACCCTAACTACCAACTAGTTAAAAGATGTGAGTAGGGATAGCAGTAGATATCTGTCTGCTGACTGTTATCAGTTTAATGCTACGTTGAGGAGTAAGTATTACAGCAGACATAATAGCCCCTAGTTAATAACTACTCAAACCCAAGCCCTCTATATCTAATGCCTTTTAGTTTTACATCGGTACACTAAAATAATTTGGCACATTGTAGGAATAGCAACCTCCTTACTAGTTGAGCCCCTGAGTAACCCCTATAATTAATGGTCTGCTTCATTGATTATGTGTTGACCTTGACACTTGATAGTAACCGGATTACTTTCTGGTTGTCAGTATTCAAAGTTACTGACGAGGCTGATAATCATATGTCAGTTTAATTACCTTACTGTAACACAGTCATTTAACAATTGGCTAAGAGTCCACTTTAAGCCCTTTGTTGTAGCCCTCCATATAATAGGTCCATAGTTCTGAAGCCCAATAGTGGCTTAACAATTTATAGGAGGCTTCCATGTCTTGATAAAAAAATAACTAAAAATCTGAGGTTCACTACTGGGATCCATGAGTGGTCCCTAATTGTTTCTAGTAGTCTTCTATAGCTTTGCGCCTCTAGCCACATTAGGAGGTCCAAAAGTGGCCTCATATTTTAGTTAGAAGACATACAGTCCATTTGGCAAATAAGATGCTTACCATTTAACTTTAACTTATGTTGCATATCTATTGAGTACAAAACTTGTTCAATTATTATCTGTTGCACGTTGGAAAATCATCTTGGTTTGTTTTCTTTTATGTAAAGTGTACTAAAATTCATTGCTGTTATTGTGCCATCAACTGAACCTCAATAAAAATTAAAAAAAAAAAAAAAAAAAAAAAAAAAAAAAAAATGAATATATGGTTGGAGTTATGATACCGAACCTCTGTAATTTGCACACCTTTTATTATCCCATAAATTCTGGAGGTTTGTTTCCATACAGTTAAAAGGGACACTATTCAAAGAGAACATACAACTTTAAAAAACTGCAGCTTGTTCCATTCTTTCGCCGCATCATGACCGTCCCTAGCCAGAGGGGAATTTCCCACATTGTGACTGGCAATGGTTTTCAGCCAATCATTTGAGCACTAATTTGCATTGTTTTTTGCAATGCGGTTGTGTGTGCGCTCTGTCACATGACTCCCTGCCGCAACGTGCACAATGTAAAAGGGAGCAACACCGCTGTATGGGCAATAAGACTGGAGCTGTTCCCAAATTTTGGCTTTTCAGGGAACCTGGTCATTTTAATAAAGTTAATTTATGACAAACCTAGATCACAGATTTTAGTTAACAATAAACTTTCACAATACATTACACTAGAAAAGGGAACTTGCCAGGGTTGCCCTTTATCTCCCCTACTTTTTAATATTTCATTAGAGCCACTAGCGGTATATATGAGGAAAGAAATAAAGGGGATTAAACTGGGAAAGCATAATCTGGTAATCTCGCTTTATGCAGGTGACGTTATTCTATTCCTAAATAATACTAACATAAACATTTCAAAGTGTCCAGAGATCATAGGATGCTACAGTAAATTCACAGGTTATAAAATAAACTCAAAAAAGTCAGAGATTTTATGGATATATAGAACGCCTAAAAGCTTTACTAAACACCCATATCAATAGGTTTCATTTATCCAACATCTAGGAGTTAAACTAAGTAGAGATCCCCAGAACCGGTACCATCTTAACTATGCATAATCCTTTAAAAATCTCCCTAATTAATTAAACAAATGGAACTTATTCCACCTATCGTTTTCAGCAAAAATTATGGTGATTAAGACAATTTTTTTCCTTGTATACTCTTCCTTCTTCAAAATCGACCTGTGTTTATAAAAAAACAAGACATTATTAGATATAATAGGGCTTGTGTGTTTTTTTTTATGGGGTAAAATAAAACTGCGATTGGCGATAGATAAACTCACTGAACTCAGAAAAAACGGTGGGTTCTCATTACCCAATATTAAATATTATAAATTGGGTAACAATGGCTAAATATGGCATAGATTGCCTAATGGAAGCTAACTACATCGCTTACTACGATATAGAGTCAGACCTCTTGTCACAGTTTAGCTTAAAAGCAGCTCTTCATCATCCACATGTCAAATTACCCAGTAACATCAGCGATCTGATGACATTTTTAATATCGCAGCATGGCAGAAGTACTGTACCATATTGGGTGTAGATTATCACACTTCCCGTTATTTACCAATTATAGGGGTACCAGAGTTTACTCCGAGTATATATAATGCAGTCTTCAGAGAATGGAGTGAGAAGGGGATAATCTATATTGTTCAATTTAAACATGATAGAGAGACAACATTCCAAACATTTGCAGATATATCTGCTAAATATCAACTACCCAAAACAATTTCTATGCATACCTACAGGTGAGGAGTTATTTTACACAATTATGCCAACTATACTGTTATGACTGGGACTTACAGGAAATAGAATCAAGGATTAAAATATATAAAGCTGCACTGCATTCAATCACATACTGGTATAAAGCTTTACTCTTAAAGTCAGGCCAAAAACATATGGATTTACATAGGGAGTGTTTATCTAAAGATTTTACTAATTTACAAACTCAAGATATTCTGAAGAGTATCAGACTATCTGAGATGGCCACAGTGAATCAGCTAGAGAGAATCTCAATTGAAATTAATAAACAACTACTACTTCACACCTGATAGAATCAACAAGTAGACTCATAGTAATCAACAGTGTGTTTCAAATGTAATGCAGCGAAAGCTAATATCCTACATTGCTTATTTGGCTAAACAAATCTCTCCAGAATAAAACTGAACTAACGCCTTTTTATATCTTTTTCTTATTTTCTGAACAAACTCAAACTGGTGAGCAACAATTGATAAATATGGCTATACTAGCAGCATGCAACCTAATACTTAGGAAATGGAAGGCCCCTGATGGTCCTAAGTGTAACTGAACTTATTAATGTTATGACTCTGCAAATGACGATTGAGTTACAAGATAAGAAACTTCTCTCTGTGAAATACCTCAGACGTTATTTTATGAAATGGTTAAGAGTAATAATAACATGGTCTTTAACATGACGGTTACAATTTATATCATCAATACAAAATTCTGTCTCATTTATACTATTGATTATGGAAGATTTCCTCCCCAAGCAATGGATGACGAGTCGTTCTCGCAATTGTGATTAGACAATATCTCTTCTGGATGGATCCTGGGGAGGGAGGGAGGGAGGGTTTTTTTCCCTTTTTTCCCTTCTAATTTTTTTTTAATTTATTTTCAGTTTTAAAAAAACAAAGAAAATACCCAAATCATTGGAATATTGGATTACGGTACTTGGCATAAAAATGTGCATTATGGAATTTGCTATTGTTAAAACAGAATGGCACTGCACACCTTTTTTTCTTTCTTTTTAGAATCTTGGCAAAATTTGACTATTTATTTTGTTTGACTGGGTTGTTAATACAGAAGATTCTGTTATGTATTATTTTTTCTTTGTGCAAGTGCTGTATCATTTATTTATCCTTTGTCGTAGATTATAAATAAAGATTTAAAAAAAAAAATAAGACTGGAACTGTTCCCTTTCATGTCACATGCATCTGTCACTACTTTATAAGCATATGTTTCTAAGTATTATAGAATGAAGGAACTATTGGATTTCTGTCTTTTATGCTTGCTTAAAAAAAATAAGCCTAGTCCATAATCATTACAGGCAAATTGTTCTAATTTTATAGCAACAATTTGAATAAAGATTTCTGATTGGAACTCTAATTGTCTCTCTTTCAAATACCTGTGATTTGAGTCTATTTTTATCATTACCATTGTTGACAATACAATAGTTGTAATTGCGAATGCAGATACAAAATTATAACTAAGGTGCTTTCCCTTTAACAGTTTATAGTAATCCAGATTTTGCCAAAACCACTAACCACATGTATCATTTTCATCTACTTGATGACATTACTTGCAGTAGGGATTCTGTCACTTATCCATTCAAAGATTAGATTTATCTTCCTTTGTACTATTGTACTTGCAATAAAACTTTAAATGATCTCTTCATTAACAGTCTC